>NC_135885.1:84217599-84613188 GCF_964194155.1 Cetorhinus maximus | reverse complement strand
GGGGAGGTTGAGACGGAGGGGGAGAGGGGAGGTTGAGACGGAGGGGGAGAGGGGAGGTTGAGACGGAGGGGGAGAGGGGAGGTTGAGACGGAGGGGGAGAGGGGAGGTTGAGACGGAGGGGGAGAGGGGAGGTTGAGACGGAGGGGGAGAGGGGAGGTTGAGACGGAGGGGGAGAGGGGAGGTTGAGACGGAGGGGGAGAGGGGAGGTTGAAACGGTGGGGAAGAGGGAGATGGAGACAGAGGGGAAGAGGGGAGATGGAGACAGAGGGAAGAGGGGAGATGCAGCCGCTTCCTGTAAGGACTCCATCCCATTCTCTAAGTTCCTTCGCCTCCGTCGCATCTGTTCTGATGATGCTACCTTCAATAACAGTTCCTCTGACATGTCCTCCTCCTTCCTTAACCGAGGTTTTCCACCCACCGTTGTTGACAGGGCCCTCAACCGTGTCCAGCCCATCTCCCGCGCATCCGCCCTCACGCCTTCTCCTCCCTCCCAGAAACATGATAGGGTCCCCCTTGTCCTCACTTATCACCCCACCAGCTCCGCATTCAAAGGATCATCCTCCGCCATTTCCGCCAACTCCAGCATGATGCCACCACCAAACACATCTTCCCTTCACCCCCCCGGCGGCATTCCGTAGGGATTGTTCCCTCCGTGACACCCTGGTCCACTCCTCCATCACCCCCTACTCCTCACCCCCACCTATGGCACCTCTCCATGCATACGCAAAATATGCAACACCTGCCCCTTCACTTCCTCTCTCCTCACCGTCCAAGGGCCCAAACACTCCTTTCAAGTGAAGCAGCATTTCACTTGCATTTCCCCCAACTTAGTCTACTGCATTCGTTGCTCCCAGTGTGGTCTCCTCTACACTGGAGAGACCAAACGCAGACTGAGCGGCCGCTTTGCAGAACACCTTCGGTCTGTCCGCAAGAATGACCCAGACCTCCCTGTCGCCTGCCATTTTAACACTCCACCCTGCTCTCTTGCCCACATGTCTGTCCTTGGCTTGCTGCATTGTTCCAGTGAAGCTCAACGCAAATTGGAGGAACAGCACCTCATCTTCCGACTAGCCTCTTTACAGCCTTCCGGACTGAATATTGAGTTCGACAACTTTAGATCTTGAACTCCATCCTCCATCCCCACCCCCTTTCCGTTTCTTCCCCCTCCCTTTTGTTTTTTCCAATAATTTATATAGATTTTTCTTTTCCCACCTATTTCCATTCTTTTAAAATCTATACCTTTTATGCCCTTCTAGTCTTATTTCACCCCACCCCCACTAGAGCTATCTGTACCTTGCCTGTCCTGCCATCCATTCTTAATTAGCACATTCGTTTAGATAATATCACCACCTTCAACACCTCTTTGTTCTTTTGTCTGTGACATCTTATGATTATCTGCTCCTATCACTGCTTGCGTGACCCTACAACTACCACCCCCCCCCCCCCCCCCCCCCAACTTCTTCCCCCCACCCCCCCACCTTAAACCAGCTTATATTTCACCCCTCTCCTATTTTTACTTAGTTCTGTTGAAGGGTCATGAGGACTCGAAACATCAACTTTGTTCTTCTCCGCCGATGCTGCCAGACCTGCTGAGTTTTTCCAGGTATTTCTGTTTATGCTCTGATTGAATATAAGTTTCTTGCCGAGCTTGGTGGTTGCCTGTTACAGTCTTATATTTATTTGGGTAACTTCAGTCCACTCACCTCCTTCACTTGAGGTGTGAGAATTCATTGCAGTGTCTGTTTTATTGCCCTGCTGAGATGTGCTTAATTCAGATGAATGCAGCAATGAAACTATCTAGATTTGTATAGCATAGCAGGAGAGCCGGATGGGTTTACCTACCCAGTCATTGGTGGAAGATCAACTGACCTGAGAGACAGTCTGAGACACAGTAAAGATGATCTGATTAGGTTTCCAAGTGTACCTGTTGCATATAATAAACTGAGCTACGCACATGATGGAAAATTACAAGACAACTTTTGGAGTGAAATAGTACTTGAATCCTGTGATTTACTCCAGATTTAATTTTGGTGTACTTATTGAATGTGGCTGGTCGTATGTATCTATATTGATATTTTACATAGAACAATAGTGTTGAAATGTCTTACAGTTTTCTAACTAGAAAAGTTTAGAAGCTGGAGCAGTTTGAATGTTGTAATCTTCACAAGATGGTTAGCCTATAATTTGCTCCTGACTCAAGTAACTTTATGTAATACACAATGCTTAATACTTTGAATTGATTGAGTGTTGACTGTTCTTTGAAAGGCAGTGGAAGGCTTTGAATTGTGTGAGGTGTTTTTATTGGTTTTGGTGACATATGAGATACTTTCCTATTGTCTCATATCTGGAATGGTCAAAAATAGAAGCTTTTGATTGGGGTGCTAGGACATAAAAGCAGTAGCTTTCTGTATTTTACAGAGCTCACAAACTCATGCATTCAATGGAAGGATGTGCTCAAGATGTTTGTAATGCTGCCATTTAGAGCCGACTTCAATGTGTTTGTAGCTGAATAAGTGATTGGGAAGAAATAAAAAACCCCTCACCATGTGTGTTAGTGTTGTGATTTGAACGTTTCTATTTACCTTACATCACTTAACTTTGAATCGACAATTGCATTCCGATTACAAATTCTTATTAGCTTTTCCTGTTGGCTTGAATTCTCTTGTGCTGTCAAGTGGATTTGCCCCGTCTTCTGTAAGTTATTTCCCTTTTGTATTACTGTAATATACTTGTCACATGTTGGTACTTTCTCAAGTGACTTCTTGGATCTCTGTAGCATTTCACCTGAAATACAGCTTCTCCATTCTGAACTATACTTTGTTTTACACCCAGATTTCATCCCTTTTACAGACATTGCTGATTTCATAGATTGTGATTATGAAACTGATTTGACACTTGTATTTCCATAAAGATCTTTGCGTCTGTGAGCTATTTAGTTGGCCTTGTTAAATGTGATGTTTGTACCTATATCTTTGTAGCATACTGAGAAACTGTGAATGTATTGCTAAATCTTAAACCATTGTTGTCCAAGAGAAATCCCTTACAAGCCAAAGGTGTAGCCACGGTGATGCATTTCAACCATGTATTAATTTTAGCAGAAAATGTATGACATGTTCTTGAACAATGCTGGTAAATTTAGTAACCAAGGAAGTTAAACACACCCCAATCAAATAGAGACTTGCATTCTTGGTTTTTCATTTTACCATTTTTCCCTAATGACGTGGCTATAACTAATTTTTAAATTACTCATCAGAAATGCAATTAGCCACATCTGGATTCTCAATTAGCCATGTTGCTGGTTAACTTATTGGACAACACAACTGTAACATATTAATAGCTTTTTTATGACTGTGAAGTACCTATTTATTTCACAAGTGATTTAGAAGTGCAGCATTGAAAAAACTATTGTTATTATGTCTTGCAGCATTAGTTGCTGCTCAACAAATGAGCACCACTATTGTGTGTAAAGTTTTAATTAAAACAACTGTAACCATGTGGCTTTTTTGTAGATCTACTCTCCCTCATTGGATGTAATTGCATTTCTAATGCTGGTTTTCTGTTTTTTAAGCATCGTTGGTCGTTCTTTTTAGCGGTGTTGATATAATGTGCAATACTGTCAGCTTTGCTTTCTTTTGCCAGAAGATTATTGGTTCAATCCCTATTTCAGGACTTGAGCACAAAGTCTAGTCCAACAGCTGAGCACGTACTGAGGGAATATTGCATGTGCTTTTTTTCCGGTCAGAAATTAAACCGAGTTAAAAATCTCTTTTGGTGGTTTGGGTAGAAGTTAACAATAGGAAGAGCGAGTTCTGCTAGTATCCTATTGAACACAACTTCCTCAACCAACATGATCAATAAAAGAATGGATAATTTATTCCAGTGATGTTTGTGGGATCTTGTTGTCACTGTGGTGCTTGCCTTCGTAAGGAATTTCAAAGTAAATAAATGTGCGGGAAGCACTTTGAGATACTTTGGGGAGATGTGATAAGAGGATGCATGAGTGCTTGTAAGAAGAATTTAAGTCCGTTGCTGTCGTTCCGGTAAGAGCTTACATCTCTAGTTGTTTGGCTTGATGAAGACTGAAGTATTCCCTGTGGTATATTGGTGAGGTAATTTTCTGTTCCTAAAATGAAGCATGGCATTTGAAATTGCACTTGCCTGACATTTCTTTTCAAAGAACAGATTGTTTCCTTTCAGGGAGAGGCTGTGGCAGTCTATTCAACATGATGTTTTTTTCTTGTGGCTCAGATTTGGAGAATTTTATAATTCACTTATTTGTCTTCATATTTGAAGTATCTGTACGTTCAGATGAAATCTGTTATGATCCTAGACCAAGCCCCCAAGGTTTTGGTACAATTCGGCTAGGGACTAGTAACATTTTATTTAAAATAGGCAAAGTTTGAGATCTAAGACCCTTGCTAAGAGAATAAAGCGAAACATTCTATGGTTTTTGAATCAAATAAACTTTACAAGGTCAGAAAGAATTTGAGTATTGTTGAAAAAAGACATTTTGTCAAAGCAATTCGTCCTGAACTCATCAGGACAATCACAAGAATACCAATGTCAGGGGAAGCAACAACTTTATACTGTATGAGAAGAGAGTGCTGATTGGTTCGCAAGTGGACTTTGATTGGCAGAAGGATTGCCATGACGAATGCACCAGCTAATGGTGACTGACAATTAACGGCCAAGCATTGTTTGAAATTTAAACCAGGCATTTTAAAACTTGATTGGTCAAGGCACTGCTCTGAGGAATGAACCTGCGAATGGCTGTCACTTGTTCAACTGAAAACAGGCACAATGTGTGCAGATGTCCTTTTTGTCCGCAAAGAACAGGACCCAGTGTATTAACATATGTAGCTTCCAGTACACACAAATGCGCCACACTGTGAGCCTGACTTGACAATCTTAAAAATTACACTGACAACCAATTTAGCGCGCACAGGATTATTTAGCAAATGCAGTCCAGTCGCGGAATCGCATCTAATGTTGGACACTGTGTTTTGAGTTTGCAAGCATGAACTGGTTGGGTATGGTTTGTACCTTGCCTATTGCAAACAGCAGAAAGGATATTCTGTGTGATATGATCTGCCAGTCTTTGGGATGTATGGCCTGCATACCTAGCATCACACTAGCCCTGAAATTCATATACCACATTACTCATTTGTGTGATAGGCAGAACTTCCTGTTAGTGACGAATACCACTCGTGTTGCTACTGCATAGTAGCAGTGTGAAAGAGCTTCACTTGTTGCCCAAATTTTTGAGATACCTTGCCCTTCCAGGGTAATCTGAGGTAAACTGTGCACTTTTCGGGACCGAAAGTGAAGGCCTTAGGCCCATTCATGAGTTTGTGTGATATATATATTAGCAAAATGATCTGATCAGGCTAGCCATTATCCCGCAAGATGTCTTTGGTGTGCCTTATTTCAGCATCAAGCTTGCATGGTGAGCAAATGGCTTGGACCCTATTTATGAGGTTGCCAATAAGGCCAACCTTATAGTGTGTGGAACTGTAAGAACCCCAACATGTGTATTGACCAGTGAAGGTAAGCTTGCAGTAGACCAGAGCAACCTTGTAAATAGGGCCCAAGGCATCATGCATTCAGAAATGTTCTCTTTGTTACAGACAGGTGGGAGGTTAATTTAACCAGCACTAATTTCTCCTCTCACCAACATCCATAAACAGGTGTTTTGATTTGTTTCCCACTTTATAAACGGTGGCATATTTCTCAACGCCCTTGGTTTTTGAGATCCAATGTTTTATTAATAACCCCACAGCAAACTTGAGATAGGATGAACTAAAGGGTTAGTTTATTGCACACATTCAAAATGCAAAAGGGAGGTTGCAACATTGCTTCCACACTTGGGCAATAAAGAAGGGGATAGATAAAATACGGCTTTATAGTACAGAGACCACAGAGAAAATAAATATTGGTTCACATGAGTTCCGGAGTCCAGAATCAAAGTCCAACGAGGTATTCCTTCACAGAGGTCGGCAGGTTGGAAACTGATGCTGGATAATTCACTTTACCAGTGGTTTTGACTTCACACAATGAGATAGGTGTGCAGAGATTAATCAGTCTTGTAAGTGATGGTACAGAATTTCTAACAGAAGCAGTGTAGATGGGGCCAGGTATTCCACCTGTGCAGAGCTCCTCGCCTATGAGGCTGCTAGTTAGATGGTAAACAGCAGACTGAGCTTTTCAGCTCAGCAAGGCAATATTACTTGTTCCACAAGCCAGTGGGCCATGTCACATGACTCCCACCTTTCCACCATCTTTGACAAAGGATACGTATCCGTTGTCTGTGTTCCAGAGACTTAAATGCCTTAGCCATTGGGAATGGAAAGGGAAGTTGCGGGGCCTTTGCCTTAGCAGACAATCCATACCCTTCTGGCCAGTTTGGGTTATTAAATGCAGATGGCCTTTGTATAGCTCTCTTTGAAGTTAGGCTGTACAGTCCACAGGGGTCATTAGCGCTCCTCAGAGATAACGAGGGGCGAGTTTTCCCAAAACTGCCAAGTAGCTTCTTTTGTTTCGGGGTTATAGACAGACATAAGTTCAGACATTTTAAAGGTCTTGGTTCAGTTTCAAAATTTTAGAGTATAAAATAAAAATATACAGTGTGAGGTCTTAAATCCTCGTGATCTTGGAGAAAAAAAAATTTTTTTTTTTTAATGTGGTCTGATAAAGGAAGAACAGGAGGTAAAGAAGTATGCATTCATCCTCTAATTCACACTGGCACATCAGACACACAACAATCAGAGGCAATGGCAGTTTCCCGCTGTATTTTTTTTGCGGTTTAAATCTGGGTTAGTGCGTCAGCCAGGACATAGTCCTCTCCTGGAACGTGGAATGATTAGGTGACCTGGGAAGATTCAAATCTGTCTTCATGGGAAGCCTGGTCGGGGCTGTATTTCTGAATTCTCCTCTGTTAGGGATCAGGTATAAGCAAAACCATTGGTTTCAGAACACTGCCTGTCCAACTCCTGATTAAGTACCCTCTAAAGGGTCTGGGAGTTTTACATGGTAGTTTGCACACAGGCTGAGTAAGGGCCCAGCCATTTTGGACCAGCTTCAGGGGAATGCAGGTGTCACACTCTGAAAACCAGGTCCTTTGATCATAGGGCTGATTGGCTCTGGTCCAGCTTAGCTCCTCCCTGTCTGCCTTGGTAACCTGTGGATTCAGTTGTTCAAATCCAGGGACTGTGGTTATGCTGATTGTCAAGAGATTGATGTGTTTTAATGGGACTTTGCCATCTTTCGGGGATTCCAGTTTAGTGCCTGGCTCGGGTGCTAGCACCACTGGGGTGTTCCAGTTACTGTTGCTAGGTGCTATGGGTTGGCACGGCTTCAGGTGGGCAATCTGCTCCTGAATGATAGGAAGACTGCCTTCTGTAAGGGGCCTTCCCTGCATCCGTACCAGGTAGGGCTACAGTAGCCTGGTAGGTTGTTACATTGAATCATTTTAAATGCAGTGGGCAGCCCTGTCAGGTGGGTGGGTATGGGATCCAATCTGGTTAGAATCTCTCCAGTCAGTTGGGTGGCAGGCTGTAGGTCTTTTGGAACAGTACTGCCCTTTGGTGGAGGCTCAGTTCTTGCTGTACCTCCTTCTGGCTTTTCAACTAAGTGAGGCATCACCCTCACTCTTTCTGGGCCAATTCGGGAATATTCCTGGCCCCTGCTTAAATCTGCCATAAAGCTGCTGGCAAGACCAATCAGTAGCTTCTTAGCTGGTGCATTTGGATTGGGAGTGGATGTTCTCCTAACTTGTTCCCTGTCCCTTGCAACGCCAGTGCCCCCAAGTGGAGGTGCAGCTCCAGGTACACTCCCTTGCGGCATTTCAACTGGAGGAGGCATCTCACTCCCTATCTGCTCGTTGGTTTGGTGACTCCCTTTGTCCCTATTTAAGTTTGGAAAGAAGGTTTCTGCAAGCCATACTTCAGGTAATTACTTAAATTTAGTCTATTGTGGTTTACTAACTTGCCTGCCTTCAGGATCTTCGACTACATTGGGCATTTCCCTCACTCTCTCTTTCCCTGCTCTGGGTCATCTCTGGTCCCTGTTTAATTCTAGGATATTCTAAGAGTCTATTTTAATTTCTATTGGCCCTTCCTGGATCTCTTTTAATTTTACCTGGCCTGGCTTTGGCCTTCTTACATTCAAGCAGCCCTCACTCAATGGTTATGGGTTTTGTTTCACCCTTCTGGACCTCTTAACATTCCCAGCCTTCTGCACTGCTGCAGATTTCTGCTGGCTGACATTTGCCTATTTTCCTTAGCTGGCTAACACTTTGCTGCCAGCCAAATAGTTTCTGAGGAGGAAATCGATTTCTGCTACTGGTAGTTCAGGGACAATTGCTGGGCCTGAAACAAGGTCACGCTCTAGGTGGACCCTATAGAGGGGTGCAAACACAGATCCTCCTTCCAATTCATTTGTCAGTGCTTTGGCCTTCAGGGAGGACTCGGTGGTGGTGGGGGGTGCGGTTGGTGTAGGTTTATGTTTCCCTCTAACATTAAGGACTGGGTGGCCCCTGTGTCCTGGAGTAATATAATGGACTTGCTCACATTTTGGGATGGATAGGGGGAACACTGTTCCTGAAATGACAAAACTTCAGAAGCTCTCAGGTTGTCCAGCTCAGACAAGCACAGTCCCTTGCCCTCCAAGGGATAGGTTTCTGCAGCGAGGGTCTTTTTCTGCTCTGCCACACTACCCACTGGGGCATCCTTTGGGGGATGACTTACATGGAGCCCTATTAGACCTACAGGCTTTCCTCACAATTTCCAGCACTCTGGTCTGGAATGGTCTATTTTATTACAATGGGAGCATACCAGTTTCCAGGTGTTCTCCTTTGGGCAGCAGTAGGACTCCTCGCAGTCATACTTGCCTTGCCTCTGGAATTCAGCTCTATTGGCCATGTTTGGGTCAAGGTTATAATGAGCTCTGGAGCTGAGTGGTCCTGACGGAACCAAAACTGAGCATTAGTGAGCAATTTAGTTGTGAGTAAATGCTGCTTGATAGCACTCCTTCAACTCTTGGCTGATTGAGAATGGGTTTATTAGATGGTAATAGTCTGGGCTGGATTTGTTCTTGTGGGATTGATACATATGGACAATTTTCCACATTGGGTAGATGCTAGTGTTTTTGATGTACTGTGACAGCTTGTTTAGAAGCACAGCTATTTCTGGAGTTTGTCTTCACTAGGGATGTTGTTAGGTGCTGTAGTCTTTGCTAGATCCTCTGTGAATAGCCCTTTCTTGATATCACATGGAATTAATTGAATTGGGTGAAGACTGGTTTCTGTAATGATGAGGTCCTCGGGCAGAGGCAGAGAAGGAGCAGGCACTTCTGAATAAAGATGGTTGACAATGCCTCAGCTTTGTCTTTTTCTCTTATGCTGGGCTGTACCATCATTGAAGATGTTCATGGGACCTTCTCCACCCACTCATTGCTTAATTGCCCCTGACCATTTGTCACTGGACGTGAAAGGACTGCAGAACTTGATCGTTCGCTAAATAAATGAATTGTGAATCTTTGGTTATACTTTTGCTTAGCTTTATCTAATAGCATGCTGCTTCTACAATTCAGCATGCACGTAATTTTGAGACAGTTGATCACAGGTGAGTCTATATTGAAGACTGTTACAATGTACTGTAGTTGCAGTACATGTCATTGAACTGAGGTCAGTTGGAACTGGGGATTAATTTACACAACTGAATGATACTATATGAATTTAGACACCTCAGTGTAAATTTGCACTTTAATTTTTGCCCTTTCCTTCCATAGTACCACCTCATCTGTATCTGAGCAAACTGTGTACAAGACTACTGCAGTTATGTCCTCTGATTCTATTTCTTCAGATTTTTCTACAGATTTCAGGGTAGGTAACTGTGCCTTAAAAGTGTTCCTTTGCCATTGTGATTGATAAATTCATATATGTGCCAACAAAATTGTTCTAAATGCTCGATGAACTGTTATTTGTAGTAGCCTAGCAGTTAAGTGATCACAATTCATTTGGAGCATTTAATAAAGAACCACATAATTTTATTATTGTTTAGTACTGTCTGCATGGTTAGTGAGTGTCTTTTGAGAATTTAGATGTCATGACTATGTCCTCTAAGAGTTGTATAGGATTAATGCCAAATCAAATACTTTTAAATATGTAGCTATTTTTTCTAGATTCTGCATGATTTAGTTGTGGGTGCCCTCTTTTCATGCTTTTGCTGGTGAAATATGTATGCAAAATCCTTTTGTTCAAAGAATATTAATTCGGTGTTCCATGCTGCAGAATTAAATTAGATTTGTAATGGTTGATTAGGCTCAGTGATATACTATCAGGAAACCATTTCTATGTATAGGCCTAAGGATATGTAAAGCAAATATATAGAAAAAATTGTGTTAAGATTTGAACAAAATAGCATTTTTTTGTACATAATTGTAACCAAAATTATCATGTAGAGTTTGATGTTTAGAACTACTCATTAATTGTGAAGTGTTGTGGGAAATGTACAGTAGTTTTTTTTCACCTTGCATAGTTCAGAAGCTAGAGGCTTTGAGATAAAATAGTCTTGAAGGTTGCATATGTACTACTGCTACTAGCCGTCAACTTCCTTTTATCTTTTTTATAGGTAAGTAGCTATAATCCAAAGCAAGTGCAAGTGTTGATAGTCCCATTCAAAGTACAGTACTTGTAAACTTGCTGACTAATAAATTGGTTTGTACTTTCAATCTGCAGCTCCTGATAGCACATGGTCTTACATTTATCTCTCAAGGCTAACAGTAACATTTTCTTATATAAATGCAATACTTTTAAAGGAGGGGAAAATTAATACATCCAGTTACGTTTGACTGGATTTTACTGTACAAACCACTGTGGGTAGTATGTGACCCCTGCCTGATTGCTTTCAAAATCAGTGGTGTTTGCCAAAGCTGGGAAGACTTGGTTCCTGTTGACAGTTGTGAAAATTGTGACATTTACTTGATGTTTGTTTCAATTTACAGAGTGATCTCGTTATCCTAGATGCAGGTTAATATTTTTTGAATACATATTCTTCTGGACAAAATGCTTCTACTTTCTATTTGCACTTGTAAAGGTCCATTTAAAAAAAATACTGTTATTGGAGGGTGAGTTGCTATGGATGTACTATTGGCCTAAATCACCTTGTCTCTGAATTGTCAGAAACTGGACGTACGAATGAAGATGTGTGTCAGGCCCCAGTGAAGTCCTGACGCATTAACGTCCGTGGGAATTGCCAGGGAAGTTTGAACTTCCTGCTTCCCTGGACCCCCTGCTTGTGTCTCTGAGCTAGGGTCAGGTGCTCCAGAACTAGCTTGCCCCCTAACCGAGCTGTTCCAGGATAACTACAACACTGGTACCTACCCAGCAATATGGAAAATTGCCCAGGTATATCCTGTCCACAACAAGCATGACATATCCAACCTGGCCAATTATCGCTCCATTAGTCTACTCTTGATCATCAGTAGTGTTTTGTGCTGGCAAGCTGGGTTATCAAATGCAAATTGCCCTTGTATACCTCTCTTTGAAGTTGGGCTGTGCAGTCCCCAGGTGATCATTAGTGGTTCCTCGAAGATAACGAGGTGTGAGTTTTCCCGAAGCTGCATAGGGGCTTCTTTTGTTCTGGGGTCACAGACTGACATAGATTCAGCTACTTTAAGGATCTTGCTCAGCCAAGGCCCAGTTTTAATTTTAGAAATAGCAGTGTGTGTGTATGTATGTATATTTTTTTTATATATATATATACATTGAGATCTTAGTCCCTCACACGAACTATCTGCCCTTGATATTCAATGGCATTACCATCACTGAGTCTCCCATTATTAACATCCTTGGGGTGACCATTGACCAGAATCTGAACTGGACCAGCCATATAAATACTGTGGCTACAAGAACAGGTCAGTGGGTGGGAATTCTGCAAAAAGTAACTCCCTTCCTGGCTCTCCAAAACCTGCCCACCATCTTCAAAGCACAAGTTAGGAGTGTGATGGAATATTCTGCACTTGCCTGGATGAGTCAACACTCAAGAAGGTTGACACCATCTAGGACTTTTTATTTAAGCATTGCCTGGTGTGACTCAGGAGCCCCACATTGGCATGGCAGCCTCTGCCACATTTGCTGCAGAGAAAAATGGTGGGCTGGGAAGATGCAAGATTCACTGGCCTCTATTTGGGTCCTCTTCTCGACCAACTGAGCTTTCAGTTTCTGCTTGCCTCTTCAAATGTGCTTCTAGTCAGCCTCTAGAGATCATGGCTGTTGGTGACTGTCTCCCAATTTTCAGTGTCCATTATCGTTATGTCTCGCTTGCAGGTATCCTTACAGCGAAGGTATGGATATCCACGAGGCCGTGACCCAGTTGTCAGTTCACTGTACAGAAGGTCTTTGGGTTTCCGGCCACCATCCATCTGATGAATGCAGCTGAGCCATCACAGATGTCGTTGGCTTAGCAATGAGTGTATGCTGATGGAATTAGCATGCTCCAGGACCTCGTTGGAGACCTCTTCCTGCCAAAAGATGCTAAGGATATGTCTGAATCAGCGAAGGTGGAAATTGTTCAGCCTTTCCTCCTGTCTAGGTATCATCACTGGAGAGAAGTGTGCTGTGGATGCGGGGTTGGTCGACATGCAGTTTGGTGTTCTCAATCAGGTTGCTGTTGTTCCACACTCTCTTGCTTAGCTTGGATGTAACAGCTGCAGCTTTTACGATGCTTGTGTTGATTTCAGCATGGAGTGACAGATTTTTGGCGATTGTAGAGCCTAAATAGTTGAAGCTGTGAACAACCTCCAATACCACATTGTCAGTTCTGATAGATTGCAGTATGACAATGCCCTGGAACTTGATATTTGCTTTTCTGATGCAAATGGTTAAACCAAACTCTTTACAGGCATGAGAGAGTTTGTCCATTTGCCGCTGAAGGCGTTCCTCAGTGTGGAATGCTATTGTGGCATCGTCAGTGTAAAGCAACTCTGATGAGGACTTGGTGCACTTTTGTCTTAGATCTCAGGTGAGCAATGTTGAACAGATTTCCATCAGTTCTGGAATGTAAGTAGACACCCTCTGTAGATGACCTGAAGGCATATGACAGCAGGAAAGAGAAGAATATGCCAGAGTGTCGGTTCTGGAAAACAACCCTGATTCACCCCACTGTGGATCTCAAAGACTTCCAATGTTGCCGTGTCATAGATCAACTTACCCCTCACGTGGTCATGGAAAGAGGAGATCACATTGAGCAGCTTCAGCAGGCAGCCAATTTTATCCCAGCGGCCTAAATAGATTGTTTCTGCTCGCATGGTCGAATATCTTGGTGAGATCGATGAAGGCAATATAGAGTGGTCTCCTTTGTTCTTGGCATTCCTCTTGCAGCTGCTGGACTGAGAAGATCTGTTAATTTTCCAGTTCTGAAATCACACTGAGATTCCAGATAGATGCGTTTATCCAAGATCTACAGTCTGAGAAAGGCAACACTGGCAAATACTTTTCCCATGATGCTCAGCAGGGTGTTGCATCGTTAGTTGTTCAGTTGTTGTGGTTGCCTGTGTTTTTGAACAGGCACACATTTTTGAATCTCTCTCATCCTGGGGCACTCCCTCCCCTCTCTAGCAGAGATAGAAAAGTTTGTGCAGTTGTTGCAGGAGTGCGGGTTTCCTGTGCTTGATGCATTTGGAACTTTGCTCATGGCAAGTGAGTCAATAACTTTGCTAAGCTCCTCTATTGTGGGTTCAACAGTTGGCTCTGCCATGACGAGCAGGCTCTCTATAATATCTAGAACTCCCTCTGTGATTGTGTTCTCCTGGAGTGCACCTCTAGGCAGTGTTTCATCCATCTCTGCAACTGTAAATAATTTGGAGGAAAATGTAACTGGGCTAACTAGTAAGTTTGCAGGCGACCCTAAGGTTGGAGGAGTTGCAGATAGTGAAGGAGATTGTCAAAGGATACAATGGGATATAGATCGGTTGGAGACTTGAGCGGAGAAATGGCAGATGGAGTTTAATCCGGACAAATACGAGGTAATGTATTTTGGAAGGTCTAATACAGGTAGGAATTATACAGTAAATGGCAGAACCCTTAAGTGCATCGACTGGCAGAGGGATCTGGGTGTACAGGTCCACAGGTCACTGAAAGTGGCAACGCAGGTGGATAAGGTAATCAGGAAGGCATAAGGCATGCTTGCCTTCATCGGCAGGGGTATTGAGTATAAAAACTGGGAAGTCATGCTGCAGCTGTATAGAATCTTGGTTAGGCCACACTTAGACTATTGCGTGCAATTCTGGTCGCCACATTACCAGAAGGATATGGAGACGTTGGAGAGGGTGCAGAGGAGGTTTACCAGGATGCTGCCTGGTCTGGAGGTTATTAGCTATGAGGAGAGATTGGAGAAACTCGGATTGTTCTCACTGGAGTGACGGAGATTGAGGGGTGACTTGATAGAAGTTTACAAAATTTTGAGTGGCAAGGACAGAATAGATAGTCAGAAGCTTTTTCCCAGGGTGGAAGAGTCAATTACTAGGGGACATAGATTTAAGGTGAGAGGAGAAAACTTTAGAGGAGATGTGCGGGGCAAGTTTTTTACGCAGAGGGTAGTGAGTGTCTGGAATTCGCTGCCAGAGGAGGTGGTGGAAGCAGGTACGATAGTGGTGTTTAAGAGGCAGCTTGACAAATACATGAATAGGATGGGAATAGAGGGATACGGACCCCAGAAGTGCAAAATGTTTTAGTTTAACAGGCAATATGATCGGCGCAGGCTTGGAGGGCCGAAGGGCCTGTTGCTGTGCTGCACATTTCTTTGTTCTTTTGTTCTTTGTTTATTGCAGTTGGTGATGATCTTCTGACTTTGTTTACATTGGAGCTATTTTCTTTGCTGATGGACCTATTGCCTTCTTGATCCCTTTATACATGCCCTTAGCATTGTGTCGAAGGACATCAGGATATTCTGGCATAGTTGTAATCAGTAGTCATTGGCACACTGCCTAGCAGTCTTTTGGACTTTGAGTGGCTCTTTGTGCATTCATTGTCTTCTCTCGCTTGGATCCCTGTTGTAGTTAATGAGAACTTGACTTTAATTACAGATTCCATCACAGTGATATTAACATCAAACCAGTCAGCAATATTCCACCCTTGCTTCCCATATGTTGAGAGTGCGCTGTTGTGGATGGTGTCTTGGAGTGGGTGTGGATCACAAGACTTGGCCCTCCTGCCATCATAGCCTGGGAAAGATAAATAATAATGGGCAGAGACTACTTGAGTTTTACTGCTACTATGAGCTTTGTGTAACTCAATCTGCTTTCAGAACAAACCATGCCACAAAGTGTCCTGGAGAACCAAGATCAGCACATTGGCACCACCTGGACCTTATTTCCAGACATGACTCTCACAGCATTCTCAACATACGCAGCTACCACAGTGCTGACTGTGATACAGATCACTCCCTGATGTGTACCAGGTTTAGGATCCAACTCCTGAACCTTTTTATTGAAGCAGAAATACCATTTTCACATCAGTGTCAAACATACTAGTGCCTACCCAGATAAAAACCCAACAGTCTTGAATGAATAGGTGCTTTCCGGCATGATGACAGCACAGAAATGAAATTATTCAGCTACCTGTCGTAGAATAAAAACTACATGAAATAATGGGGCGAAACCTGCATGACTCATCTCATCAAGCCTAATGATTAAGTCACAAATATATAGTTATATTTTAAATCCTTTGAGTATAATGCTTATGCATAGGTGAACAAAAATGAAATTTCACATTCTATTCCAACACAAGACTAGAAGTATTGATGGTATGCAATTGCACCAAATCATGCAATACCAGAACATTCCACATTTGCAGGACTAAGCATATGTTTAACAATAATGCTCCATTCCCAAAATGAGAAGGAGCACACATGAAAATAAAATAAGGACAGAACATAATAATGGATGGCACTTATTGTGTAAAATCCAAATGCCTTCAGTTCAGAAATAGTTAATTATTGACTTGATGTGGATTCTACTTCAATATTTAAAAATTTATTTGTTCATGGGGGTGTGGGTATCGCTGGCTAGGCCAGTATTTATTGCCCATCCCTAATTGCCGTTGAGAAGGTAGTGGTGAACTGCCTTCTTCAACTGCTGCAGTCCATGTGGTGTTGGTACACCAACAGTGCTGTTGGAGAAGGAGTTCCAGGATTTTGACCCAGTGACAGTGAAGAAACGGCGATGTATTTCCAAGTCAGGATGGTGAGTGGCTTGAAGGGGATAGTGGTGTTCCCATGTGTCTGCTGCCCTTGCCCTTCTAGCTGGTAGCTTTAGTGGATTTGGAAGGTGCTGTCTAAGGAGGCTTGGCGAGTTTCTCCAGTGCATCTTGCAGATGGTACACACTGTCGCCACTATGTGTCGGTGGTGGGATGTGAATGTTCCTGGATGGGATGCCAATCAAGCAGGCTGTTTGTCCTGGATGGTGTCAAGCTTCTTGAGTATTGTTGGAGCTACACTCATCCAGGCAAGTGGAGAGTATTCCATCACAGCCCTGACTTATGCCTTGTAGATGGTGGGCAGGTTTTGGGGAGTCAGGAGGTGAGTTACTTGACACAGAATTCCTAAGCTCTGAGCTGCTCTTGTAGCCACAGCATTTATATGGTTAGTTTAATTTAGTTTCTGGAAAATGATAACCCCCAGGATGTTGATGGTTGGGTATTTAGCGATAGTAATGCCATTGAATGTCGAGGGGCGATGATTCGATTGTCTCTTATTGGAGATGGTCATTGCCTAACACTTGTATGGGACGAATGTTACTTGCCATTTGTCAGCCCAAGCCTGGATATTGTCCAGGTCTTGCTGCATTTGGACATGGTTCTAGAACCAGGGGACATAGATTCAAGATAAGTGGCAGAAGGTGTGTGAGGAAGAACTTTTTTACACAGAGGGTATTGGGTGTCTGGAATTCGCTGCCCAAGTTGGTGGTAGAGGCAGAAACTCTAAACTCTTTTAAAAAGTACCTGGAGCTGCACCTTAAATGCTGTAAGGTGCAGGGATTATGGGCCAGGTGCAGGAAGGTGGGATTAGAAAGGGCACCTGGGTGTCCTCGGGCTGGCATGGACAAGATGGGCTGAATGGCCTCCTTCTGTGCTGTAACTTTTCTGTGGTTCTATGGCCTGCTTCAGTATCTGCGGAGTCGCAAATGGTGCTGAACATGAAGCAGCTGAAGATGGTTGGACCTAGGACACTACCTTGAGGAACTCCTGCTCACTAATGTCCTGGAACTGAGATTCTTGACCTGCAGCAACCATTTACAATCTCTCATTTACAGTGAGTGAGTGAGAGAGAAACAGTGTGGTCATTTACAATGAGAGTGTGAGAGAAACAGCATGGTCATTTACAGGGAGCAAGTGCAAGAGGAGCTTAAAGATAGCTTGTAAAGTACAAGATCGATACTGGTGTGTATGATTAAATAATAGTGTAAAGAGTGGGGATACTAGAGTAATTAATAAATTGAATAAAATGCGATAGTGATGGCAGGATGGGTAATGTGTTGCTGCTGCAGCATGTGGGAGCTGCTGGACACCAAGGTGATCCAGAGCGAACACTTCAAGTTTTGAACACATCACTGCACCAAGTGTTTGCAGCTCAAGGAACTTCAGACTTGAGTTAAGGAGCTGGAGTCCGAGCTGCAGACATTGTGCCACATCAGGGAAGGGGAGAGCTACCTGGACACTTTGCTTCAGAAGGTGGTCACACCTCTCAGATTAAGTAATTCAAATTTGGTCTGTGATCAAGGACAAGAGGGTGTGACTAAGTGAAGCAGACATGGGGACTTGGGGTTAGCGTTTGAGTAGCCTCGGTCCCTGCAACTGTCTAACAGTTACAATGTTCTTGCAAGCTGTGTGGATGAGAGCGGGGAATGACCACGTCACCGTGGTACAGGGAGCCATTCAAGTGGGGGGAGGAAATGGGAGCGTAGTAGTGGTAGGGGACAGTATAACTAGGGGGATAGATGATGTGTTCTGCAGCCGTGAACGAGTCCCGAAGGCTGTGTTGCCTGCCCGGTGCCAGGGTTAAGGACATCTCCTCAGGGCTGGAGAGGAACTTGGAGTGGGAGGCGAGGGATCCAGTTGTTGTCGTCTATGTTGGTATAAACAACATTGAAAGGATCTGAAAGGAGGTTCTGCTGAAAAAATTTGAACAGTTAGGAGCTAAATTAAAAAGCAGAACCTCCAAGGTAATAATCTCGGGATTGCCTCCTGAGCCACGAACAAACTGACATAGGCTAAATAAAATCAAAGGTCAGAGTTTGGTTTGGGAGGATGAGTTTCAGTTCATGGGGCACTGGCACCAGTACTGGGGTAAGAGGGAGCTCTTCCGGTGGGACGGGCTTCACTTGAGCATGCTGGGACCAGTATCTTGGCGAACCGAATAACTAGAGCTATAGAGAGGGCTTTAAACTAAATAAAATGGTGGGGGGGAGGGTTCTGGAAAGGGGATACGTAGGCTTACAAAGCAAAAGGATATGGCAGCCTTGCAGGGCAGCTATTTAGGTGATGATAACCAGAGTGTGACAGGAAGGGACAGAGTGTACAAACATAAAAAAAACAGCAAATAGGGTCAAAGGGGGAAAAGTTGGTAAAAAGGCAAAATTAATGGCCCTTTTCTTAAATGCACGTAGTATTCGGAACAAAATAAATGAATTAACGGCACAAATAGAGATTAATGGGTATGATCTTATAGCCATTATGGAGACATGATTACAAGGAGATCAAAGCTGGGAACTAAATATTCAGGGGTATGTGACTTTTCAAAAGGACAGGCAGGAAGGAAAGGGTGGTGGGATAGCTTTGTTAGTATGAGATGGAATAAGTGTAATAGCAAGAAAGGATCTTGGATCGGAAGATGTAGAATCCATATGAGTGGAGGTAAGAAATAATAAGGGGAGGAAGACACTGGTGGGAGTAGTTTCTTGGCCCCTGACAGTAGCTGTACTGTAGGACAGAGAATCTATCTTGAGATAATGAGGGCATGTAAAAAAAGCAGTACATTAATCATAGGTTACTTTAATCTTCATGTAGATTGGGAAAATCAAATTGGCAGAGGTAGACATGAGCAAGAATTCATGGAGTGTATTCGGGACAGTTTCTTAGAACAATATGTTGTGAATCCAACCAGGGATCAGGCTGTTTTGGATCTGGTAATGTGTAATGAGGCAGGTTTAATAAATGATCTCAGAGTAAAGGATCCCCTAGGAAACAGTGACCATAATATGGTAGAATTTAGCATTCAGTTTGAGAGTGAAAAACTTGGGTTGGCATCAACTATGCTAAACTTAAATAAGGGTAATTTCAATGGAATGAGGGCAGAGTTGGCTGGAGTGGACTGGGAAAGCAGTAATCTTCCAAGAATCCTTAATTCTAGAAAAGCCCCAGAGGATTGGAGAATGGCCAATATAACACCCTTATTCAAAAAAGGAGGGAGACAGAAACAGGTAACTATAGGCCAGTTAGCTTAACATCTGTCATTGGGAAAATGTTAGAGTCTATTATAAAGGATGTAATAGCAGAGCATTTAGAAATACATAATGTAATCAAGCAGAGTCAGCATGGTTTCATGAAGGGGAAATCATGCCTAACAAATTTATTATCTCTTTGAGGAGGTAACAAGCAGAATAGGTAAAGGGGAACCAGTAGATGTAATATATTTGGATTTCCAAAAGGTGTTCGAAAAGGTACCGTACATAAGGCTACTTAATAAGAGTCCATGGTGTTGGGGGTAGTATGGATAGCGGATTGGCTGACTAATAGAAGACAGAGAGTTGGGATAAGGGGGGGCATTTTCGGGATGGCAACCTGTAACTCGTGGAGTGCCACAGGGATCAGTACTTGGGCCTCAATTGTTTACAATATAAATGACTTAGATGAGGGAAGTGAATGTACTATTGCCAAATTTGTGAATGACACAAAAATAGGTGGGAAGGCAAGTGGTGAGGATGACACGAGTCTTCAGAGGGATATAGACAGGTTAAGTGAGTGGCCAAAACTTGGCAGATGAAATATAATGTGGGAAAATGTGAGGTTATACACTTTGGCAGGAAGATAGAGGAGCTGAATATTATTTAAATGGAGAAAGACTGCAGAAGGCTGCAGCACAGGGATTTGGGAGTCCTTGTGCATGAATCTCAAAAAGCTAACATACAAGTTCAACAGGTAATAGGGAAAGCAAATGGAATGTTGGCCTTTATTTCAAAGGAAATGGAGTATAAAAATAGGGAAGTCTTGCTAAAACTATATAAGGCACTAGTTAGACCATACCTAGAATACTGTGAACAATTTTGGTCCCCTTATCTAAGGAAAGATATACTGGCATTGGGGGCAGTCCAGAGAAGGTTCACTAGGTTGATCCCAGGTATGGAGGGATTTTCTTATGAGGAGAGGTTGAGTAGGCTGGGCCTGTACTCATTGGAATTTAGAAGAATGAGAGGCGACCTTATTGAAACATATAAGATTCTTAGGGGGCTTAACAGGGTAGATGCTGAGAGGTTGTTTCCCCTTGTGGGAGAGTCTAGGACCAGAGGGCATAATCTCAGAGTAAGGGGGCACCTATTTAAAACAGAGATGAGGAACTTCTTCTCTCAGAGTGTAGTCAGTCTGTGGAATCCTTTACCGCAGAGGGCTCTAGAGGCTGGGTTGTTAAGTATATTCATGGCTGAGATAGACAGATTTTTAATCAGTCAGGGAATCAACGGTTATGGGGAAAAGGCAGGAAAGTGGAGTTCAGAATTATCAGATGAGCCATGATCTCATTGAATGACGGAGCAGACTTGATAGGCTGAATGACCTACTTCAGCTCCTATGTCTTATGGTCACAACCATCTTCCTTTGTGCTAGGTATGACTCCAACCAGCGAAGAGTTTTCCCCCTGATTCCCATTGACCCCGGTTTTGCTAGGGCTCCTTGATGCCACATTTGGTCAAATGTTGCCTTGATGTCCAGGGCAGTCAGTCTCACCTCATCTATACATCATAATCCTATACTGTATGTAAATTTTCTAGTTGAATGTAAAGCACCAGTAATTGTAAATATATATTTTATGCTATTTTGAATGCAAGGCTTTATAAGCTGGTTGTTTTAAACAGTCTCTTTTAATTCAAGATAAAAGGGGGTAGTAGGGAGGGACATGTGAACTCCTACTGGTGCTGCACGGCAATAAGTCCATGGGGACAGGCAGCCTAGGTCAAGTCTTAGCCTTATTGAAAGCTAGGTGCAAATCTTTAACACCTGGAGATGAAGGAAAAAGCAGCTAGTCTGGTTGTTGCCAGACTTGGAAAGAGAGAGAGATGCTGCTTTGTGTGCAAAGAAGGGAAGCTACAGCTGTGGAATCAGGATGCTTGGGTGAGTTGCTTTTCTATTTAGAAAGAATGAACTTATAGAGACTTAAGAACCAAGGAATCCTCAAAGTGGATCTTGCAGCTGGAAGTCCATTTGACTACACTCAGATTGAATGAAGGGGACTTAGTTTAAGTAGGACACTGGAAGACATCCTGAAATGGCAGGGAGAAGAGAGCCTGCTGAAACGCCAGGAGGGATTTGGCCTTGAATCCACTAGGCTACATTTATGCTGAGAGCATGCTGTAATGCATAAACACAGCATGGGATTTTCAGTTGTGTCAGAAAGTTTCTAAGGGCTACCTTTTCCATAGTTTAATGCAGTAGTTGCATTAATGCGGTAATATTTAGCCGATGTTAATTTAAGTGTTTGTTGCAGTAAAAATCTTAAAACATGAGGTCTTGGTGTGTGATCCTTTAGTCGGTCACTGGGAATTCAAATTTCTTTTAAAAAGTTATCGGCCTCCATTGGGATTGCAACAATATATGTAAACTTGCCCTTGTGCTGGCCATATATCTCCTGTGTCCCCTTTTCATAAAATTTAAGTATCTATTTTCCTTTCGGAAGTGAAAGTTTCCATTTCAGATTTTCCAACCATTGGCTAAGAATGGGCAGAAACTGCATACCAGTTCATTTTGTTGGCTAGTGATTTGGTTTCTAATTTGCACTTAAGTCAATTATCTTTGTCCATCAGTACTTCAAGAAAAGTTGGATTAATTTGCCAATTCTCAGCAGGTAGGTGAACTGATACTGCAGTGTCTTAGCCAAATCTTTGATACACGCTTCCTGCTGGGGAATACATCATTGTTTTATTTAGTACCCTTGCAGTCAGAAAAGGAGAAAAAAGTAATGAACTTATCAGTCTAATTTGGATTTCAACACTTTTTCAGAAGTTGGTTGTGATTCTGACATTAATTTCTTATAGAATGTTCTAAATTGGCACTGTTGTGTAATGCATTGTATTACTTGGGCTTTGTTGATTACTTTTTCAAAGTCCTGAATGTTACTCTCTGCAGTTGTGATAGTCTGGGAAGGCCATTGTTAAACTGCTAGTTCACCACAAATTTGTGTAGCGGGTAGTACGATTAATTCTCCTATTTGTTCTGTATGTAAGTATTCAGTTGGTACGTTACTTGTGCTGTTTCTTGGGAGCTTTATGCAGCTGTCGTCAACTTGTGCTAATAGTGACCTAGGAGTGTTTGCTACATTTTGGTCGAGGCATATTTTTGACCCAGTTTCCTTGTGAGTGGCATCATTTAATCTGCTTCGTTTTATCCAGTGCTGTTGCTCTGCTCTCCTTTCCTTTATCCTGACTAAAATTATGGCCCATTTTAGTTATATGTCAAGGACCAATTATTGCTAGAATTTCTGTGAAATGAGCATTTTTTCCTGCAGTCCATTTGAGTTGTCTTAATGTCACCAGATCTAATATTTCGTGGGCTCTTCTACATGGGACTTGTGCAAAATGGATTTGAACTAGATTACAGTAAAATTTGTGGCAGTATATAAAAATCTTCAAAAAAATTGTTGGAATGTGGCACAATAACAGAAGGTTAACAGTCATTCAGATTATGTTTGGCTTGGTTCTTTTTGCTGCATCTTGCTCATTATAGAAGGGGGGAAGAATTTATCAATGAGTTTATGAAGCTGTGATCAGTGATATTCCATAGGGGTCACTCATGATAAAAGGATTATAAGCATAATGCCTGAATTTGTTGCTGATATTAAACTGTTGCCAAGAAATTTAATATTGAAATAGATTAATGGAACCTTTGTACTTGAAGAGATGAGAGGCAAAGAATGTCCAATATTGATCGCTCTAAAGTCATACTTTTATTTTTGCACAAATATCTATGATTACACAGAGATCTAATCTAGCCCTAGTTAACTATACATTGAAATACTGACTAAGGCAGCAATTGGAAAGATAAACTTAAATTCAAGAAGCGCAATCTAAAATAGATCAATAAGATCCACATAAAATTTATTTTAGTCACTCCTTCCAAACATAGAGGCCCAAAGAAGTACTGTAATAATGTATTCTGCCCTTTAATTTCTCTGTAAATCTTGTGTATGGTAAATCACACACTATATGTGCCATACTGATGGGTTAATTTATGTCATCAGTACTGATTCATTGAAAAATAGATCAGGAAGGATCATATTTTTAAAAAACCATTAATTCAGTTTGAGTTAATCAAATTGTTTATTTTTTTAAGTCATTAGATAGTGATCATAGTATGATAAGTCTGACTTGGGAAGATAACACAATAACATAAAACTCTAGTATGAAACTCCAGTGGTATGTGGGCCAGGTTTAGTAAGAGACATGCAAACCTGTGGAGGATAAATATAGGACTTTCAAAAACATTAAGTGGAATAAGTAGATACCTAAGAACAACAATGTCAAAGTAAATAGAAATGCTCCAAAATGGAAGAAAAGGAAAATGAGAAAGATCGGGGTTACTTTTGCAAAGTTGGTAACAAACAGATGACATGTACAAGAAGGCTGCTCGCTACCATCACCTTGGAACAACTCAGAATGGACAAAACACGGATGTCCCAAGAATGAATATGATACAAAAAAAATTATGCAAAAATTGAACTTTAATGAAGAGCTTAATGAGAGTTACAGATTAATTTTTGAAATTGGGGAAGAGGAATACATGTTTTACTGTATTTACTGTTATTAATCTGTCTTTTAAATTAAACCACTTGATTCAGAACTTAAGGCTCAATTTGGTTAGAGTATGTACAGTCTGTCATAGGAAAATTCAGACAATGGCATGTAATGCATTCCAGAGTACACAATAAGGGATCTATATTATTTCTAGGCCTTACTATTGTTTAGCCAGATATTGGGCAGAAAAGACTTAGATTGTTGGAATGATGAGCTCCTCTTGCAGGAAGTGAAGTTATGGCCAAGAAAATTATGGATTCTCCCATTGCATATCAGTTCATTTTGTTGGCCAGTGGGATGTCATTAGATCCCGGGGGCTTTATCATAGAAAGCTGCTTTATGGCCTTTGTGACTTCTGCTTGAGAAGGATCAAGAACAAGATCTTCCGAAGTGTAGTGCTGTGGAAGTGACTCAATAGTATCATTGAAAACTGAATTGTTGGTTTAGGAGATTGCTGAAGTGCTCTGTCCAATGAAAGAGAAATCTCATGCCTATTTGTTAGGAGCTGACTGTTGGTTTTGGGGCCATGGACTGCTTGCAGACCATTATGTGGAGCCTTCAGGTTGTTTTTATCAGCAGCCGCTTGAAGCTCATCAGTCTTGTTTTCCGACCATTGGTTCTTCTCTTTTACTGTGGCCTGCAGCACGTGTTTGCGTGTTGGTATCTGGCGTTCCTTGCTGGTGATTTCTTGTCAGGTATGTAAGATCTGTGAATGTTGCATTCTTCATCTAGAAATGTGCCTATCTCTTGATCATTGTTGTTGAATCAGTATTGGTGCTTCTGTTAACAAATGCTAGGAACTTGGATGCCATGATGTATTTCATGAAGCCTTAATGGCAGTATTGTCTTGCACGATATCAGCATTTGCTATGGTTGGTTTGTTTTTGAGTTCTTGTCTCTTGGCCTTGTCTTTACGAACAGCTACATCAAGCTTCCTTTGTGGCTTGACTCTGTCCTGAAGCACCTTAGATTTCAGCTTCAAAGACACAACCCTCCTGACAAGCCAAAGGTCAGGCCAGCATTCAGCATCTCTAAGGGAGCGAGTGGAGCACATGCCCTTGAGACCTCTCTGTCGTACAAAACGTAGTCCATCATGTGCCAGTGTTTGGATCTAGGGTGCATCTATGTTTTCAGTTTTTTTGCTTGCTGAAAGACCCTGTTTGTGATGGTTAATTCAAACTCGTTGCACTTCGAGAGAAAGAACTGGCCATTGGAGTTTGCTCTGCCAATACCGTGGTGTCCTGGTACTCCAAGAAAATACCCAGCATACAAATCTACATCGGAATAAATTTCAGTAAAGCTGTTCCAATCTAGAATATGGGGATATCCCACAAAATCTGAAACATTCCTAATTGATGTGGGGAGGCCATACAAAGTACCTGGACTTCCAAAAGGTCTTTAATTTAAGTTCTATATACCACATGCCCCAGCCGGCCTTGGGTGAGCCGCAATTACCTCGAGGTAAATGTTGGTAAGGCCATTGTTTCCGGCGTTTGCCACAAACTCTGTACCTGGTTAATTGAAATTCTCTGGTTAAGGTTATGATTTGTTGTCCTGTTTTACAGTCTTCTCTTTTTTTAAACAGGATCTACTATAATGATCAATAATTACCATCTTCCCTTTGCAATCCATGACCTTTGTCTGTAACTGTGTATGCCAAGACACCTAATTATTTCTTCCTGAGGATACTTTACCCCTCCAGCTTATATTGTGATTCTACCTGCGTTTTTGGCCTTTTTATATCTTGGATCTGTATCTTGGTAATTTAATCATATGTTTTAACATTTCAATTTTCGTTCAGTATGTGTTTCCAGTTCATTTCTTGGGCTCCTAACAATATAAAAATGTTTTCATTTTAGTAAACAAAATTGCATATGTAGGTTCTCAAAACTTGTGCTGACATTAAGTAGCAGAAATATTCTTTCTGTTCTATTAGCTCATTAGTTTTTATGTTCTGCTTTAAGGTTTTAAAAGATGGCAATAAGCTGGCTCAAATGGAAGAACCACCATTGCTACCAGAAGAATCCATGAAAGATATGGGTATGTCTGAACAATCCAGATATACAGCCCCAGGGCAATTTGAGTGTGTTCAAATTTTCAGAATTTCCAGAATGGAAAATTGACTTAGATTAACTACTATTAACCATTTAAAATCATTGTTTTTTTAGTTTTTTAATGTTTAAACTAGCCAGTAGGGAGATTATTGGTATCTATATGTATAGGTAATTAATGCAGTGTTCTTACAAGTGCTAAAGGACAATCACTTTAGTATTGATTTTGTGTGTGTAAAACCTATTAAAAGTTTTTATAAGAAGTATTTAAATGATGTGATATTAAATAATAAATTTCAGAAAAGATTGAATAGCCTTTGACAATTGGGATGTCATATTCCAACACCTGTGAAAGTCCTGAATCATTTTAGTTAAATTTATCTACCTCTGATTCACAATATTTAAAGTCAATGCACCCTATAAAATAATGGTGGTGCAGAGTTTTTCAGCCCTCTGTGCCTTTCACCCACATTTAAAAAAAAAACAGGTAAATGGTGGCATTGTGTTGCTGGCAGTAGCTTTTAGCTTTTTGTAGTAATCGGAAGCGTTGACTAATGATCCGGTCACTAGTTCAAATCCCACCATGGAAGCTGGCAAAAATGAGATAAAATCTAGAATAAAAAATCTAGTATTAGTAATGGTGACCATGAAACTACCAGAATGAAGTAAAAACCCATTTGGTCCACTAATGTCCTTTATGGAGGGAAATCTGTTGTCCTTAGCTGGTCTGACACGTGACTTCACACCCACATGTGGTTAGCTCTTTACCCTCTGAACCATTCTGTTGTATTCAAGACGGTGTAAATGGATGTCAACAGTAATCTATATTCATAATATCTTATAAAACAAACTCTGTTATTTTATTGATGGAAACATAACAGAACAAGATTTAGAAACCTATGAGTCACACTGGTCAAATGTTTGTCCTAATGTTAACCTAGAATATTGATGAGATTTAATAGGTATGGGGAACAGGTTGTGCAGTTGGTTAAACACTGGGTCTTCACATCTGAAACCTGGGTTTAGATCCAATCTAAACAGATGGGATGAAAGCCTTCTCTATCTCTCGGCTATTAGGCTCCTATATAGTAAAAACAAAGTGCTGGAAAATCCCATCGGAGTTCCAATGAAGAGTCATATTGGACTTGAAAAGTTAACTCTGTCTCTGTCTCCACAGATGCTGCCAGACCTGAGTTTTTCCAGCACTTTGTTTTTATTTCAGATCTCCAGCATCCATAGTATTTTGCTTTTATTTTAGGTTCCTATGTAAAATGAGTTTGGGCAGTCTTAACCCAGTTGTTTGTAGGCATGGACCTATAGCACAAACACTGCTCTTAATTCTGCACTTATAAGCAATTTGAACATGTGCAGTGCACCTAATTTCTCAGGATTTATAAATTTAAAGTAATGAAATTTAAAAACAGATGGTAAGAGCTTCTGCAAAAATATAAAAAGGAAGAGAATAGCTAAAGTCAACATTGGTCCTTTAGGATTGGGGAGTTAATAATGGGAAGTAATGACAAAGTCTCTGAACAAATATTTTGTATCTGTCTTCACAGTAGAATACGTTAAAAACGTCCCATTAATAGTAGATAATCAGGGGACAAAAGGAAGGGAGGAACTTATAAGAATCATTATCATTGGAGAAAAAGTATAGGCAAACTAATGAGATTAAGCACTGACAAGTCCCCTGGACCCGATGGCCTGCATCCTTGGGTCTTAAAAAAAGGGGCTGTAGTGATAGTGGATTCATTGGTGTAATCTTCTGAAATTCCCTAAGTCCTGGCAAGGTCCCAGCGCATTGGAAAACTACTAATGTAATTCTGCTATTCAAGAAAGGAGAGGGACAAAAAACAGGAAACTATAGGCCAGTTAGCCTAACATCTGTCATTAGAAAAATGCTGGAATTAATTAAGGAAGTAGCAGCAGGACATTTAGAAGATCATAATACATTCACACAGTCAACATGATTTTATGAAAGGGAAATTATGTTTCACAAATTTATTAAGTTATTTGAGAATGTAATGAGCTGGTTGGAGAAAGGGAAACCAGTAGATGTAGTGTATTTGAAATTCCAGAATGCATTGGATAAGGTGCCAGAGAAAAGGTTACTTACTCATGGTGTCGGGGGTAATATATTAGCATGGGTAGAAGATTGGCTAACTAACAGAAAACAGTCGGGATAAATGAGTACTTTTCAAGATGGCCAACTGTCACCAGTGGGGTGCTACGAGTCTTGGTGCTGGAGTCTCAACTATTTACATTTTATACTGTATTAATGATTTTGATGAAGGAACTGAGTGCATTATAACCAAATTTGTTGATATAAATTTAGATGGGAAAGCTAGTTGTGGGTAAAACCAAGTCTACAAAGAAGTAGATAAGTTGAATGGGCAAACATTTGGCAGATAGAGTACAATGTGGGAATTGTGAGGTTATCCACTTTGTTAGGAGGAATAGAAAAACAAAATATTTAAATTGAAAGAGACTAGAAAATGCTGCAGTACAGAGGGATCTGTGTGTCCTTATGCATGAATCGCAAGAAGTTTGCATGCATGTACAGCAAGTAATTAAGAAGACAAAGCGAATGTTGGCCTTTTATTGTAAGGGGGATGGAGTATAAAAGTAGGGTAATGTACAAGGCATTGGTGAGACCATACCTAGAGTATTGTGTACAGGTTTAGTCTCCTTATTTAAGCAGGGATATACATGCATTGGAAGCAGTTCAGTGATGGTTCACTAGGCTGACTCCTGGTGTGAAGGGTTTGTATTATGAGGAAAGGTGGAGCAGATTGGGCCTATGCTCATTGCAGTTTAAAAGAATGAGAGTTGACCTTATTGAAACATACAGGATTCTGAGATGACTTGACAGAGTTAATGTTGAGGGAATGTTTCCCCTAATCGGAAAATCTAGAATTAAGAAGCATAGTTTCAGGATAAGGTATCTCCCATTTGAGATGGAGATGCAGAGGAGTTTCTTTTCTTGAGGGTAATAAATCTTTGACATTTTCTACTCCCAGAGAGTTGAGAAGCTGAGTCATTGAATATATTCACGGCTGAGATAGACAGTTTTAGAATTAGGGCAGTCAATAATTATGGGAAATAGTCAAAAAAGTGGAATTGAGGCCAAGATCAGATCAACCATGATCTTACTGAATGGTCGTGCAGGCTGAGGGCTGTATGGTCTATCCCTGCTATTTCTTCTGCGCTTAGTTTCTTAATGTTCAGTCAACTGTAGCAATGGAATATTTATCTTCTAGTTTCTAGCAGTTTCTGCTTAGTTTTTCTACATTATTTGTAGAAAGACTCAACAACAATTTTCAAATGTGGAAGGCAATGTTTGAGTGGCAGTAAAAGAAGGTGACAGTTTATGGGGTTTTGTTTTCTGTTGTAAGAACTTCAGAAAATGTTTTTTGGTTGAGAAAGAGAAGTTGGAGAGGGAATGAGTCTAATGTTTAATTAAAATAAATTTGGAATTCTAAAACCAGCCAAGCATCTTACCTGTATTTTGACAATTAGAAAAGCTAAATGCTAATTGTTTATACTTGCTGAAGTCTTTGAGATGGAGTGAGATATGAAGTTTCTCGTTCAAATTTGATTTATTTTTGAACACCAGTAAGTTGAATTTTGAAAGCAAACAAAGACTCTTCAAGGGAAACAAATGAAAAAAGAAGGTAGCAGTGCAACAGATTAAGGGGGAGTTGGGCTTCTGGCTTCTTGCAATCTACATACCTTTCGGGGGGTTGCAATGGAAGGGGGTTGTTGATGGAGGATTAAAAGTTAGGTTTGAGACTGTGGAGAGGGTATGACACAGTTCACAGAAGGGAGAATTAGGGACTGTAGATTGGCATGCTAAGAAAGGGATGGAGTAGTGGGAAGTAAATAGATATTTGGTCATGATGGGGGCGTGGGATGGGGGAAGTGCAAGTGATTAGGAGATGGGTTGAGTAAGGAACCAATGAGGGCTACGCTTCCTCACAGTCCCTACATCAAACGCAACTTGTAGCCATTGATTGCTTATTTCCCTGACCTGCAACTCACTATTTCCCATTCAAAAGAGGAAGTGAAAAATAGAGCAGCAGAAAATTTATAAGAAAGATAATGTAAAAGATTGGTACAGAAGTATAATTTTTAATAACTGACACCAAGTAATATGCATAAATGTAGCATTTTAGTAAGATTTAAATTTTTACCAATTTACTCCTCTTCGTTCCTGAAGACAGTAACAATTGGAGAACATTTCCACAAGTGCCTGCAGCCCTTTGGATCCTTGCCCAAATCGTTCATCATGTAAATCCAGATGTTATGTGTTGGAAGGCTACTCAAATTGTGGGATGAATTATATTCCTGCCCAGTCTTCTCTTCACAAAGTCTGGATTGCACCTTTGAACACGGAGGTCATTGTTAAGAATTCAGAAGAGGAATCCCTGGCTTATCTCCACCCTCTCCTAGCAAGGCAAGGTTAATTAGAATACTTTAACTGGCTGTGGTCAGCGAATGCAATATAGACTATAAATCTAACCTGGCATCATCCTGCCTCTGTAGTTTAGTACTGCAGTTGAAGATATCTTTGGACAAGCTACACAGTTTTTGTATCTCTTTTTGTTGGGGTCTCTGTGTCATACGCTTGTCAGCTGAGAGAACCCCTCTGTATGTTTGCATTAGGCATGTATTTATTGGAATGTCTGTGTGAACTTGAAAATTAGTATCTTCAGGCACTGACCCTATAGTAATGTAGTTTTCTGTTCAAGGAGCACTTCTGTAGAAATAAACCTAGCATTTCCCCAGGCCTGCTTTCTATATCATGAAGATATATCTGTTGCTTGTATGCCTAGTGCAGAAGTGAAATCTCAACGTTATTTTTGAAATGCTGTCATTATGCTAAGTAACCAGTTATGGTGTTTACTTTCAAGATTTGTGGAACAGTTTTTAAATTAAAATACTTTTCAAGAGTATGTATGTTTCTTATTTAATTTTTATTTGAGGCTTCCATAATTTTTTAGCTCACTCTTGTCTCCCTGATGTCTGATTGAAGGCTACATTGGAACCTGCAGTACCAGAAAAGACCATTAAACAGTTAGTTGAATGAAAACCTGAGATTTTAGATTTGATCATAAACTTGTCACACAACTATGGCCAAAAGGAATACTCTTTTTTTTAAAAGCATTCCAGGGTAACCTTAATCCATCACCCTAGCAATCCGGCCAATATATGCAGGTTGTGTCCATCTAACCAGAAATATCACCCTACAATACTTAGTCTATCCTTCTATTAATTTTTTTTCAATCTGCTCTTGGATATGCTGAAACAAGCAGTCCATTCCATTCATTCATCTCCCTGCATGAAGTAGTTAAATCTAAACTCTCTTCTACATTTGAGACTGTGTTCTCTTGCAGAATTTGAGAGAACACCATGTTGACGTTTGATATTTTAAGGAATTTGCTGAATAAAGGAGCTGTGGAAAGGGACTGGAGGGAGGAGAATATGGTGCCACTTTAAAAGAAGCAGGAGGATAATCCAGGGATATGTTGACCAAGTTTGACATTAGTTGTGGACAAAATAGAAAGCACACTGAACGAGAATAGAGACAATAGAAAAAACACTCTATAAATCGTTAGCATGGCTTGCTAGGTGATTGATTTTACTTGACAAATCTACCAGAGTTCTTTGAAGATATAACTGAGCCAGTTAACAAGGGGAATTAAGTAAATTTAATATATTTTAGTTGTATTAAAGTATTCAACACAATACTTCGACATTTCTTCACACAGTTGCACAACACAAATTAGAGGACATGCTTTGCAAATGGTTGAATCATAGTTTTTTAAAAATTCATTCACAGGATGCGGGCTTCGCTGGCTGGGCCAGCAGTTATTGCCCATCCCTAGTTGCCCTTGAGAAGATGGTGGTGAGCTGCTTTCTTGAATTGCTGCAGTCCATGTGGTGTAGGGACACCCACAATGCTGTTAGGGAGAGAATTCCAGGATTTTGACCCAGTGACAGTGAAGGAACAGCGATATATTTCCAAGTCAGGGTGGTGAGTGACTTGGAGGGACACTTCTAGGTGGTGGTGTTCCCATCTATCTGCTGCCTTTGCCCTTCTAGATGGTAGTGGTTGTGGGTTTGGAAGATGCTGTTGAAGGAGCCTTGGTGAATTCCTGCAGTGCATCTTGTAGATGGTACACTCTGCTGCTACTGTGCGTTGGTGGTGGAGGGAGTGAATGTTTATGGATGTGGTGCTAATCAAGTGGACTGCTTTGTCTTGGACGATGTCAAGCTTCTTGAGTGTTGTGGGAGCTGTCCTCATCCAGCAAGTGGGGAGTATTCCATCACACTCCTGACTTGTGCCTTGTAGATGGTGGACAGGCTTTGAGGAGTCAGGAGGTGAGTTACTCATCGCACAATTCCTAGCCTCTGACCTGCTCTTGTAGCCACAGTGTTTATATGGCTAGTCCAGTTCAGTTTCTGGTGAATGGTAACCCCCCGGATGTTGATATTGGGGGATTCAGCGATGGTAATGCCATTGAACATCAAGCGATGGTTGGATTCTGTTGTTGGAGATGGTCATTGCCTGACACTTGTGTGGTGCAAACGTTATTTGCCACTTGTCAGCCCAAGCCTGGATATTGTCCAGGTCTTGCTGCATTTGGACATGGACTGCTCCAGTATCTGAGGAGTCACAAATGGTGCTGAACATTGTGCAATCATCAGCAAACATCCCCACTTCTGACCTTATGATGGAAGGAAGGGCACTGATGAAGCAGCTAAGATGGGCCGAGGACACAACCCTGAGGAACTCCTGCAGTGATGTCCTGGAGATGACTGACCTCCAACAACCACAACCGTCTTCCTTTGTGCTAGGTATGACTTCAACAAGTAGTTAAGGAAACAAGGAAAGCGGCATTCAGCATGGAACACCAGGATTAGTTAGATATATATTAATAACTTGAGGAAGGGAAATTAATAAAACCCTGTTTGTAGATGATATGTAAATGTTAGTGGGGTAGTGAAAAAGGCATATGGGACACTTGCCTTTATCAATCGAGGCATAGATTACAAAAGTAGGGAGATCATGTTGGAGGTGTATAGAACCTTGGTAAGGCCACAGCTGGAGTACTGTGTGCAGTTCTGGATGCCACATTATAGAAAGGATGTGATTGCACCAGAGGAGATTCACCAGGATGTTTCCTGGGATGAAACATTTAAGTTATGAAGAGAGGTTGGATAGTCTTGGGTTGTTTTTGGAGTAGAGAAGACTAAGGGGTGACCTGATCGAGGTGTATAAGATTATGAGGGGCATGGACAGGGTGGATAGGGAGCAGCTGTTCCCCTTAGTTGAAGGGTCAGTCACAAGGGGACACAAATTCAAGGTGAGGGGCAGGAGGTTTAGGGGGGATGTGAGGAAAAACTTTTTTACCCAGAGGGTAGTGACGGTCTGGAATGTGCTGCCTGGGAGGGTGGTGGAGGCGGGTTGCCTCACATCCTTTAAAAAGTACCTGGGTGAGCACTTGGCACGTCATAACATTCAAGGCTATGGGCCAAGTGCTGGTAAATGAGATTGTTTCTCACGTGCCAGTGCAGACTCGATGGGCCGAAGGGTCTCTTCTGCACTGTGTGATTCTGTGATATCAAACTTTGATGAGTTGTAAACAGTAGGAAGAAGCTGGTTAGTTTCAGGGTTCGGGGGAGACGCTAAACATAGTCCAAATTCTTGAAAATGAGGAAAGGAAACAAACCATGAAATAAATAAGAAAGGACCTAAGTGATAAGTGATGATGGTTTTGATGGAAAAACTACATTGTACCTCAAATATTAAAGACAAAATGGATTTTGGGATGTACAGCTTTTGAGGAAATGATTTTTGCATTTTGGTCTGATCATGCCTATCTCGAGTATTGTGTACGCTTCTGGACACTGTACCACAGGGTACATTTTGGACTTGGTGAGGAAGTCTGATCTTTTGTGTCTAGTCCAGTTGGATGGAAGTGATCTTCTCGGCTCTAATGCAGGGCTATAATTCCTAAAGATATTGAATTGAATATTTTGGAGAAGAAGGCTGGGTTGGTTAGTTCGGTACATCAGATGACATGTTATGGATAACTTGCTTAAATGTCTTTGAGGATTGGATAGGAAGTTTCTAAAGATTTTCATGAGATTTGTTTTTGCTTGTTCTCATTTAATTAGAGAAAGAATGGTAACACCTGTATATTCAACCCAATGGCTCAACAGCCGCTGAAAAATAATGTAATACTGAAAGGGAATCTAAAACAGCTTATTGTAGTCTTGTTATAACTTGTATAGTTAGATCATTTATTCAAAAAATTGAGGACATGTTTGGAACTCCTGATTTGAAACAATGTTGTGCAGTAAAATATTGTCTTCCCCTATAATGTGATTTGTGATTGTAATTGGAAATTCACGAGCGTGGTGTTAGAATAATTTATTCTGTGGCGGCATCTCACTTGTTATTGGCAAATTTTTAATTTGAAGATCATATATTGAAGGTGACTTTATTGCAATTAGTTTGTGAAAATGCCTTGTAGTGTATTATGCATAGTGAAAAGTAATCTATTAATTTTTCAATGTAGTTAAATTTGCATGCAATTTTTTAACAATCACCCACTTATTTTGTCTTCACAGCCAAGGATGTTACTTACATTTGCCCTTTCACTGGCACTCTGAAGGGAACACTGACTGTTACAAACTACAGACTGTATTTCAAAAGCTTGGAACGGGTAATATGTTAAAACAAATTCCTTTACACACAAGTTGGGAGTGGTCAGTCTTTATTTCCAGGGCTTTTTAACTTGGGGAGTTTTCACCTTTTGCAAAAGCTAAAACTGGGTAGAAAAATTCAACAGAAAATAAAACTCAGAAGAGGAAATATGATTTTTTTTGTCACAGTGGAACTTCTGTTAATATGCTGAAATTGAATGGCCCCTTTGTTATTTAATTAAAGTTGATGAATTAATGTGGTAAAATTCCTTCCTCGGGGACCATAAGCGCAGTCAGCTTATTATCAGTAGCAGAAACATGGAATTTCTACTAAAAGAGAAAATAGGAAAACGTCTAGAAACCAAAAATATACCATAAATCATTGACATGGATTTCAAAAGAGAAAGGCTTGTTTTACCAACCTCATTGAATTATTTGAAGAGGTTACAGAGAGTAGGCAAGGGTGATGCAGTAGATGTTATATGTCTAGATTTTCAAAAGGCTTTTGAAAAGATACTGCATTATAGACTAATAAATAAGCTCAGTGCATGCAAAGCCAGAGGGCAGATAGAATGGATAACTATCTGGCTGCAAGACAGAAAACAGAGAATAGGGTGAAAGGTAGCTCATTGGAGTGGTGGGAAGTGGGGTTTCAAACGGACAATGCTGGGACCACTGTTCTTCACAATTTAAATTAATAATAAAGATTTTGGAATCAAAAAAACATTTCTAAATGATACCAAATTGGGAGTTAGGGTGCAGGAGGTGTGTGGGGTAGTCAGTACAAGAACCCATTAATAAACTTGCAGAATAAACATATTCTTTGTAAATCAATTTCAATGTAGATAAGTATGAGATATTACATGGTGGTAAGAAAAGTAAGGAGGCCCTATGAAGAGACGTTGGGGAAACTGGGCCTGTATCCTCTACAGTTTCGAAGAATGAGAGGTGATCTCATTGAAATCTACAAAATACTTAAAGGGATAGGCAAGGTAGGTGCAGGTAAGATGTTTCCCCTGGATGGGGAGTCTAGAACCAGGGGACACAATTTCAGAATGAGCGGGAAGCCACTTAGGACCGAGATGAGGAGAAATCTTTTTACTCAGAGGGTTGTGAATCTTTGGAATTCTCTACCTCAGAGGGCTATGGAAGTTCAGTCATTAAGTATGTTTAAAGCAGAGATTGACAGATTTCTAAATACCAAAGACACAAAGGGATATGGGGATAGTGTGGGGAAAAAGGCATTGAATTGGATGATCAGCCATGATCATATTGAATGGCAGAGCAGACTCAATGGGCTGAATGGCCTACTCCTGCTCCTATGTTTCTACGTCATTTATTACTTATAAATTAAGAATCTAAATAGAATGGAGGAGCAAACAGGTCTGGGAGTACCAGTAGACAAATCACAAAAAGTTGCAACATTGCTCTGTAGGCCGTAACAAAAGCATTAGACTTTATTTCTAGAGAGATAGAATTGAAAAATTGAGAAGTTATGCTAAACTTGTATCGAGCCTTTGTTAGTTCTCACTTGGAGTTCTGTGTAACAGTTTTGGTCAACATATTATAAAAAGGATATAAAAATATAGAGAATGCTAAAAGGATTTATAAGGATGATACAAGAACTGCAAGATTATACTAATCAGGAAAGTTCTGGGGGTCTCATCTTGTTTTTCTTTAAAAAAAACGGCTGAGAGCTGTGAGGCGTGATGTAAATGGAACTCTTTACGGTTATTAAAGGGTTTTGATACAGTAGACAGTGTGCTTCCACTTGTTGGGGAGAGCAAAATGAGGGGCCATTAATATAAGTTAGTCAGCAAGAAAGCAAATAAGGAATTCAAAAGAAACTTCTTCATCCAGAAAGTGGTGAAGTAGTTGAGGCAAATGGCATAGATGCATTTTAAGGAGAAACTAGATAAGCATACAAAGGACAGTGAAATAGAGGGTTACACTGATAGTTAGATGAGGAAGTATGGGAGGAGGCTTGAGGGGACTGAATGATCTGTCTCTGGGCTGCATATGCAGGTGTAATATCCTAAAACGGGCAACCTCGGCACTGATGCCATGCCAGATTTCAGATCTTGTGGATTTCAGGTCAGGTGGTTTGTGCTAAGCTGGGTCGGGTCAGTCAAGGTTTGCTTGGAGCATGGGAATAGACCGGTGCACTAGAGGCAAAGTGGATAACTAATTTAGCTCTTCACCGTGCCAATTATCCAGGTAAATGCATGGCACATTCTAAGAATGTCCGGTTTTCAGACAGCTCTGGTTTTTGGATAGCTGGATTTGGCACGCTGTACCTGTATATGTAATTCCATATAAAATGTATTCATCAGGCACAACAATTAAGACAAGTGCAATGCAAGAAACTCAAATTATTCATTACTGAAAAAAGAGACATGATGTCGAAGCTTTTCATCTTACATTCATCAGGACAAGCAAGATTGGTTGGCAAGTGCACTCTGGTAGAGGTGTTTAGTTGAAAAAAGTGCCTTACTTATGTGTGCTAGAAGCTGCATATATTCATACGCTGGGCTCTGTCCTTTGCAAACAAAAAGAACATGTCCATGCATTGAAACTTTTTCAACTAAACAGAAGTTTGGGGGCAGCCATTTCCTGATTCATTCCCCATAACAATGCCTTGACAATCGGTCAATTTGCCTGGTTTGAATTTAAACAAAAGCCTGGCAGTTAACCATTCCCTGGTGCATTCTCCATGGCAATGCCTCTATGAATCAGGGTCTACTTGCCAACTAATCTTGCTTTTCTGCCCTCTTCTCGTGCAGTATAAATTGTTGTTCCCTTTGAGATTCGGTATTTTTGCGTCTGTCCTGAAGGGTGCAAGATGAAAAGATTTGACGGCACGTCTCTTTTTTTCAACAATACTCAAGTTCTGTTACTACCAAGTGACTATAAATTATTCATCATCAAAGGAAGATAAAATATAAATATCAGAAGAATTCACTCATCCCTTTAACCTTAATCCAGGATTGTATAGCTTGAATAGATGCTCTATTAGTGCATGCATGTCCCTTCTAAAGTGTGGTAACCAAAATTGTACATGGTACTCTGTGTAGTCTGACCAGTGTTTTGAAAATCCTCAGCATAACTTCTACAAATTTATACTCTCTGTTCTGGCTATGTATTCCAACATTTTTGTGCTTTATTTAATTGTTTCTCCACATTGTCTCGTTCTTGAAAGTGGCAAATTTGGCTTTGCTCCCAGATACCTTCATAAATTTTCTTAATTTTAATGTATAATTAGTTTTTTTCTCCCCCAATATAGAGTATCTTGCATTTGTATCTTGCTTTTCTTACAGATCTAAAACATGTTCCAACTTGTTAACTACATCCTGCATTCCTACCCAGAATTTTTGTGGTTGCTGCCAGTCTTAAATTAGGCAAGAAAACAGCATTGGATGATTATTATGACATCCGTGTGCACAAAGTTTTCCATTATCTTTGTAATGACATTCTGACATTGCTGCTCCAGGCAAGGTGTTCCCGGTTTATTGGAAACCGGCTAACGTGATGCCTGTTCCCAAAAAAGTGGCAAAGCTAATGCAGGCATCTACAAGTCATTTAGTCTTGCATACTGGTAAAATAATGATTTATATTATCAGGAATAAACTGAGATTACCTGCCCAATACCCCAGTAAATAGCCATTTCTGAAGGGGAATGTTCTGCCTGACTAATCTTCCTGATTTTTTTTTTGAGGAAGTGGCATCACAAGTGAACTGTGGAAAGTCCTATGGATATCGTGCGCTTAAAAATGCAAGCTTGGCACAAGATTCTAGTAGGAGCTAACTTTTGAGCTGCTTTGTACTGTGACTGGTTTAGAGGGACAGCCGCCAAGCTGAACTTCAACTGTTTTTGTCACAGATCGTGCAGCAACATTTCCAGTTGAAAGTGGCAATAATAGAATATGCTTTACTGTAATATTGGCATACATCTGAAATTTGGAAACAACTATTTTCTCAGATGGCATTCTACCTCTGTGTAACAGGTCAGAAGGAAACTGAGCTGCTTACTTTGCCCATCCACATGGTATAGTGCAAAGCTGATGGACCTTAACAGATTCTATTAACCTTTATTCTAATCATAGCATGGTTACACCACAGAGGGAAGCCAGTCGGTCCATCATGTCCATGTTGACTCTTTGCTAGAGCAATTCAGTTAGAACCACTCCCTTGACCTTTCCCTGAGACTACAAATTGCTTCTCTTCACATGTTTATCCAAGTCCTTTTGAAAGCAGTGATTAAATCTGCCTCCACCACACACTCAGTACATTCCAAATGCTAACCACCTGATGCGTAAGAAAGCTTTTCCTAAATTGTCATTGGTTCTTTTGTCAGTCACCTCAAGTTAGTGTCTGCTTATTGTCAACTCTTCTGGCAATAGGAACAATGTCTCTATTTACCCTGTGTAGACCCCTCATGATTTTGAACAGTTCTATCAAATTTCTTCTCAATCTTCCCTTCTCTGAGGAGAGCCACCCAAGCTTCTTCAAACTATCCAGGTAACTGAAGCCCTTCATCCTTGCAGCCATTCTCATCAATCTTTTAAATCTCTAAAGCCTTCATATCCTTTCTAAAGTGCAGTGCCCAGAATTGAACATGATCCAGTTGAAGCCGAGCCAGTGTTTTATAAAGGTTCATCAGAATTTCTTTGCTTTTGTACTCCGTCTATCCCAGTATCCCTTATGTCTTTTAACCATTTTCTCAATTTGGTCTGCCAACTTCAACAATTTGTGCAGATATACTGCCAGATCCTCTGTTCCTGCACTCCCTTTAGAGTTGTACCTTTATTTTTGTATTGTCTCTCCTCATTCTTCCTACCAAAATATACCACTTTACACTTTGCTGCATTAAATTTCATCTATCGTGTGTCCGCTAATTTCACCAGTCTCTGTGTCCTCTTTAACCCATCACTATCCTCCTCACGCTTCACTATATTCCTAAGTTTTGTGTCACCTGCAGATTTTGCAGTTGTACTCTGTACATCAAATCTAGGTCTTTAATATATTAATATATTAAGAAAAGCAGTGCTCCTATTACCAACCTCTGGAGAACCCCACTATATACCTTCCCCTAGTCTGAAAAATGACTGTTCGTCACTAGCCTTTGTTTCCTGTGACTCAGGCAACTTCGTGTCCATGCTGCCACTGTCCCTTTTATTCCATGGGCTTCAGCTTTACTGACAAGTCTATTATGTTGCACTTTATCAAATGCTTTTTGAAAGTCCAACACTGTTATCTCATCAAAAACACTTTTGTTAAACATGATTTGCCTTTAACAGATTCATGCTTGCTTCCCTTAATTCATTTGACTGAGTGACCATTAATTTTGTTCCTGATTATTGTTTCGAAAAGCTTTGCCACCATTGAGGTTAAACTGACTAGCTTATAGTTGCAGGCTTTATCCTTATGTCCTTTTTTGAACAAGGGTGTAGCATTTGCAATTCTCCAGTCCTCTGGCACCATCCTTCTTTCTAAGGGGGATTGTAAGATTATGGTCAGTACCTCTGCAATTTTCACTCTAACTTCCCTCAGCATCTTCGGCTGTATCCTTCTGTTCCTGGTGAGATATTAGTAAGTTCACGGAAGGCAAGGGCCTTGTGGATGATTGCAAAGACCATCAGCCTGTATGTTGGAGAATGCATTACCCTGATCCTAATTTGCTGTAAAATGAACCTGAACATAGCTTCTAAGAATCCAGTCTGATGACAGTGTTATGAATAAGCTCTTAAATATATTTTTCAGAATGGCGCAACAATGCTACGTTTAAATTCTTGAATAATTTGCACATATCCCAAGGTGATAAAACAACGTGGTGTTATGCTCTTGTTAAATAATTGGTGGCTTGTGTGTGATAATTTATCTAAATTTTGCCCCTCGCTGTTTTGTAGTGTTTTAAATATTCACCACTTTATTAAAGTTGAAGTGGCTTTGTTCAAGTACTTTTGACATCTGTGTTTTTATAATTGGTATAGGACCCACCTTTTGTTCTTGATGTTCCTCTGGGCATGGTCAGCCGTGTTGAAAAGATTGGTGGGGCATCCAGTCGAGGGGAAAACTCTTATGGTCTTGAAATCTTCTGTAAGGTTCGTACTTGTATTGACAATGTTGGTGAGCTTACAATTTGTTTTTCTTTACATTGTCTCTTTTACTCATTACTATTCTGTGGATATTGTGCAGTAATAATAGGTGAGCACTTTAACATTTGATTCTCCTTAAATCATTATGCCATAACGTGCATTGTTTCATCTCTTTTATTTTGTACCTTACCAGTGAACATATTTAGTGCATGGTTGCTATCTTACTTGCTTCATAGTGCTGTTTCTGAGAAATATGTGCTGCTTTATGAAATAATTTGCAACAGCACAAACAACAGCAACTTGGGATTTATATAACTTCTTCAACATAGAACATATGTTGACACAATTTCTTGGAATACAGGTTTTATTAATCTTCTGCATCACTTAGTGGATTAGTTAGCATCAAATTTGTTCCTATGGGCAGAATACCTGACCAGTGGAAAGGTTCTCATTATCGCGACTTGTGTGTACAGTAACTGCAAAACTGGATATTCCATGGTCGCTCCCTTTCAGCCCTCACATTCCCCCCACTCAGGTTAGCCTTCGCAGACATATTATTACATAAAATGAGAAAAGCATCATTAAACCCCTACATGAAAACAAGGGCCTTTATCTGTAATGAATGATTTTCCCAATCTTAGGGTGCATGTCTTACACAGCATGAGTTCACCCTTTACATCGATTAGCTTAGTTGGCTGGACAGCTGGTTTGTGGTGCAACTTATGGTCTTGAAACCTTTGTAAGATTCGTACTTGTTGACAATGTTGGTGAGCTTACAATTTGTTTTTCTTTACATTATCTCTTTTACTCATTACTATTCTGTGGATATTGTGCAATAACGATAGGTGGTTACTTTAACATTTGATTTTCCTTAAATCACTATGCCATAACATGCATTGTTTCATCTCTTTTATTTTGTGCCTCACCAGTGAGCATATTTAGTGCATGGTTGCTATCTTACTTGGATGGTTCCAACTGTTATACGGCAATAGTTACCCAGAAACAGTTAGAAGAGGTTTTAATTCTTCTAACTTCTGGGTAACTATTGTACAGACCCACAGCGACCCCCAATGCCCCCCAGCGGTCTCCCCCAACCACCTGACTAGCGCCCCCCCCCGGAACTCCCCAACCCACAGGATTCACCCATTGGGACTCTCACCCCCCGACCACCAGATCTAACTTTCACTTCCTCCCCCCACTCCCAGGCTCGACCCAATCCAATGCCCAAGGCCTAACCCCCTCCCCCCAACCCCCGAGATCCTACCCAACCTGACCCTAACCCTAACACCCACCCCCCAAATCCTACCCAATTTATTATATGCTTACCACCTTCCTGGTCTGTCAAGGACCTCTAACCTTCACTGGCATTTAACTTGGCCTGGTTTATGTAGGCTAGTGCTGTAAAAATGGGGCATGGCCTCTTTGCATTAACCGAGCTGCTCTTTGACGCCAGGCCCCAGGGACGTGCTGCACTGCCCGGATCCTGCCCGACCTGAATCAGAAGGTCAGGCGAGACAGGATGGAAAACAAAAATTAAGGTTAGAAACTAGGTTAACTCTGATTCCCACTCCGAGGAAGTTCAGGCCCAATTGTTTCTCATTACTCCCAAGTTGTTGAGCATGTAACTCCAAGCTAGAGTCCAGCAATGTTGACAAGTTAATTGAGAAGCAGCAGCCTCATTGTTCCTGACTCAAGTCTTCTCCCAGCTGCCGAGCACTTCCTTAGCAAGTACACCCCTCAATGGACAGTGATGAGCTTGAAAAAAACCTCTAGCATGACTAAGCCAGACAAGAGAGCTTGTTGTACATTTGAATGTAGCTCTTCTAAATTAACAATGTGAGCATTCATGACAGGTGCTTTCACTGTGCTTTAGAATCTATTTCATTAGAACCCTACAGCAGTGTCAATGAATTTGACATGAATTCATTGGGGACCACAATGCTAGTCAGCCTTACTATACAGATAAGGCTGTCAGATTGCTCCATACCTTAGAACGTGCTTTGGACAGCCTCAAGTTACTCCACAGATAGTGCTCTATTATTTGCGGATTGAACCCCTTGGATGAGGAAGGACATAAGCTGATTTTCTGGCTAGCAATTTCTGCCTTTGGCCCTACTGACAATATTTGCTTCTCAAAGATTCATCCAGTACTCCTTAATTCTCATGTTGTTACCCTACTTAAATGGCTATGTTTGTGCTGGTACTTAGAACAAGTGGAATGAATGAAGATGTTGCGACCAGTGGCAATTCTTACGAATGCCTATGAAAATAGAAGAGGGATAAGCATATGTTGGAATGCCAATTGCACAACACGTTACAACCAGGGTGGGCAGAGTACGTGGTTTGACTAGCCCTACTGCTCCACAGATTGCCCCTGTAGTTTATAAGTTTGATTCACTCACCAAATTGCTACTGTTACCCAGAATAAAAGAGACTTTAACCAAGTTTCTTTCAATTAACAACAAACTTATTAGTTTATTATAAAACCACTCTTGTTGAATAGAAAAACAAAGTTTATTAACACAGTATGAAATATGAAAGTATACCAGTTACTCTTTTGAGATACCCTAAGTCTCTCTCTCTCTTTCTTTCTCTCTCTCTCACATGCACACACACCAAAAAAAAGAGGAATTCTGCCAAAGGTTAAGAGTCAATGATTCAAGGGAAAAGGAAAGATGATGGAGTCCTTGATGTGGCGTCCATGTTATGCGATTGGCGCCTCAGCACTAATCTGAAACAATCATGACTCTTGCACTGCTTTTCAGGTGGACTTGAACCTGCAAATACTCAATTCCAGCAAGTAGAGCAAATTAGAAGCAGCTTGTATTCACTTCCAGCTGTGGACTGGCTCTGGACTGCAAAAAGGCTGCTATCTTCCTTCAGAAGCAGTTGGGACTGGTGTTTTTTTCTCAGAGCCATAAACCACCTTTTGTACATTGTCCGCCTGGATCAATAGGTTTCCAGCTTCTTTACACTGCTTAATTACCTTTTCTTGTAAATGGTGCCTCTTCTAAGAGAAGCAACCATAGTTCTTGCATTAAGGAACAGTGTCTTTTAAAACACACATTCTTTCAGAAAATTTTTAGTCCTTGAAGCTGAACCATTTTCTGTGATTAAAGTGTTCACCACAGGTACCCTTCGAGTAGTACCTGTGTGTCAGTATAATGTCTGCCACCTTGTGGAGGAGTCTGGAACTAGGGGCAAAGTTTAAAAATAAGGGGGCTCCCACCTAAGACAGATGGGGAGGAATTTATTCTCTGAGGGTTGTTAGTCTTTGGCATTCTCTTCCCCAGCAAGCAGTGGAGGCTGGGTCATTGAATATGTTCAAGGCTGAGTTAAACAGACTTTTGATTGGCAAGGGACTCAAAAGTTATGGGGAGCAGATAGGAAAGTGGAGTTAAGGACCGCAATCAGATCAGCCATGCTTGTTGCAACTGTATAGAGCCTTGCTGAGACTGCACCTGGAATATTGTGTACAATTTTGGCCTCCTTACCTAAGGAAGAGGATATACTTACCATAGATGGAATGCAATGAAGGTTCACCAGAATGATTCCTGGGATGGCGAGGAGACTGGGCCTATATTCTCTAGAGTTTAGAAGAATATGGGGTGATCTCATTGAAGCATACAAAATTCTTACAGGACTCGGCAGGGTGGATGTATTAAGGATGTTTCCCCTGGCCTGGGAGTCTAGAACCAGAGAGGACAGTCTCCGAATAAAAGGTAGGCCATTTAGGACTGAGATGAGGAGGAATTTCTTCACACACAGGGTGGTGAATCTTTGGAATTCTCTACCCCAGAGGGCTGTGGAGGTTCAGCCATTGAGTATATTCAAGACAGGGACTGATAGCTTTCTAGATATTAAGGGATATGGGAATCATGTGTAAAAATTACATTTTGGTAGAAGATCAGCCATGATCTAATTGAATGGTGGAGCAGGCACGAGGGGCCATGTGGGCTACACCTGATTCTGTTTGCCATGTTCCTAAAATTTTGTGATTTGTGTACAAAGACACCCAAAGCCCTCTGTACTGCAGGGTTCATGCTTCCCCCATGTATGAATCACATTCCACTCCCTTTACCCCAGGCAAAAATAGGATCTGTCAGAAATGGGGGTGGGACTTCCAAATCCAGGGCCCTGGTGCCATTTTGGCTAAGGTGTGGAGTCTCTATGACTCCATGAAAATATGGCTTCTGTTCCCTGTTAGTTAGTCAATCCCCTATCCATGTTAATATGTCACCCTGAACACCATAAGCTCTTATCTTGTGCAGTAACTTTTTATCTGGCACCTTATCAAATACCTCTTGGAAAGCCAAATACATTACATCTGTTGGTTCCTCTTTATCCATCCTGTTGTTTACAGCCTCAAAGAACTCCAGTAAATTTGTCAAACTCTATTTCCTTTTCACAAAACCATGTTGACTCTGCCTGATTGTATTATGATTTTCTAAATGTTCTGCTACTACCTCCTTAACAATAGATTCTAGCATTTTCCCAATGACTGATATTAGACTAACTGGCCTATAGTTTCCTGCTTTCTGCCTCCCTCTTTTCTTGAGTAGTTGTACTATATTTGCAGTTTTCTAGAATCTTGGGAATTTTGGAAGATTGTAGCCAATGCATCTACTATCTCTGCAACCACTTCTTTTAAAACCCTAGGATGCAGGCCATCGAGTCCAGGGGCCTTGTCAGCCTTTAGTCCCGTTAATTTTCCTAGTACCTTTTCTCTAGTGATACTTCTTCAAAGTCTTTGCCATTTCCTTTTTCCCATTATTAATTTCCCAGTCTCGCCTTCTCAGGGACAAATGCTCCGTTTCGTTATTCTATTCCTTTTTGTATACTTGTAGAAGATTTTACGTCTGTTTTTATATTTCTTGTTAATTTTCTCTCATTTTGTTAGTCATCCTTTGCTGGTTTCTAAAATTTTCCTAATCTTCTGGCCTGCCACTTTTCTTTGCAGCATTGTACATCTTTTCTTTCAATTTGATACTGTTATGAGACAGCCTTTCGGTAAAGCTGAGTTATTTAAAAACCCCAGAGGGAAACTTTAAACAACTGTCATAACCTGTATTTTAAGTAGTATGTTTGAGATGCAACTCTAAATTCAGGAATCAGGCCACCAGTTCTCAAGAGGTTTTATATTAAACTAAATGAAACATTTTATTAATTTACACAAATTAAATATGTATACATGGCTACAAATTACTGCTATCATAACTTTAAACAAATTCCTAAACTAATCTCCATTAAGGTAACAGCAACCCATAGATTTTTAAGCAGACACCAGGCAAAGCATTTTCACCGTATAAATTCAAAATGAGGTTCCTTTCACTTTGTTTCCTGTGGAGTCAGTTGGAGGCTTACAGCTGCTTTGATCTTACATTGCCTCTACTCTGCACACACAAAAACTGCTGAAGTTATACTTAGCACAGTTCATTGAATGTAAATTCTCATTGCATCAGCAGTCTCTTTGAACCCATCTCTTCTAACAATAAAACCCCTTTCATAGTACCAATTTTATTAGCAACATAAACATATTGCTTGGTCTTTGCTTGCTAGGTGCCAGTTTTCACCCCATTTCTTGAATGCTCTATTCAAAAAATGCAAATTCACTCTATCTCTCTTACATCTCAAAACTAGCACACATCAAAGCACCCAGACTAGCTGGCTTTAATCCAATTAAGACAAACCCACAGACTAAACCTCTATTTTAAAAGAAAAATATTTTACAGTAATATATACATTAATAGCTTCATGACCTCCCCCTCCCTATTGAAAAATGAACCGTCATAATTCTAAAAGACTGCTTCACTTTAATAACCCATCTCACACTATCTCCTATACTTATTACAATTACATTGCCGAATCACAGGATCTCTCAGTGCAGAAGAGGCCCTTCGGCCCATCGAGTCTGCACCGACATGTGAGAAACACCTACCTAATCTTGGCCCATAGGCTTGAATGTTATGACGTGCCAAATGCTCATCCAGGTACTTTTAAAGGATGTGAGGCAACCCGCCTCCAACACCCTCTCAGGCAGTGCATTCCAGACTGTCACCACCCTCTGGGTAAAAAAGATTTTCCTCACATTCCCCCTAAACCTCCTGCCCCTCACCTTGAACTTATGTCCCTTGTGACTGACCCTTCAACTAAAGGGAACAGCTGCTCCCTATCCACCCTGTCCATGCTCCTCATAATCTTGTACATCTCGATCAGGTCGCCCCTCAGCCTTCTCTGCTCCAATGAAAACAACCCATGTCTATCCAACCTCTCTTCATAACTTAAATGTTTCATCCCAGTCAACATCTTGGTGAATCTCCTCTGCACCCCCTCCAGTGCAATCACATCCTTCCTATAATGTGGTGACCAAAGCTGCACACAGTACTCCAGCTGTGGCCTCACCCAAGTTCTATACAACTCCAACATGGACCTCCCTACTTTTGTAATCTATGCCTCGATTGATAAAGGCAAGTGTCCCATATGCCTTTTTCACCACCCCACTAACATGCTCCTCCGCCTTCAGAGATGCATGCGTGAGCATAACAATATATATACACAAGTCCTTGGTATCAACAGAAATCACTCCAGTTCAGTGTCTAGATTTTTTAAAAAAGTCCCATTTTCCTTTAAGCTTCAAACTCTTGATAACATATCTGAAAACAGATTTTCTTTTCCAGCAATATATATAATCTGTAGATGAAATGGCTGTAGTAATAGACTCCATCTGAAAAGCCTTGCACTTTTGTCTCAAAACTTGTCCAAAAGCTTCATAAGATTATGGTCTGTGTAAACAATTGTTCCTGATGAATTGTTTGCAACATACATTTCAAAATTCTGCAATGCTAACACCAAACTCAGTCTCTTTTTCGATCGTTGAATATCTTCTCTGTTATACATTCAGCTTTTGTGAAAAATACCCTATCGGTTTTTCAATTCCAGTGTCGTCATCTTGTAATGGTACATCCCCAGTGCCTATATCGTTTGTGTCAACGGCCAACTTGAATTTCTTGGCATAATTGGGTACTGCCAATGCTGGTGTTGCAGTTAATACAGTTTTCAAACTATCGAATGACTTCTGACTCTCCAGTGTCCATTGAAACTTCATTTTCTTTTTTAATAGTTCAGTCAGTGGAGCAACCACTTGGCTAAAATTTGGTACAAATTTCCGGTAAAACCCACTCATGTCCAGAAATCTCAAAACTTCTTGTTTTGTTGTAGGCACAGGGAAATCTATGAATTCCTTGACTTTCGTATCTCTTGTAGCCACCTTTCCATGTCTAATAGTATGGCCTAGATATGTGGCTTGCACTTTTGTAGATTCATTTTTAGCCAAGTTCATCAACAAATTAGCTTCTTGTAATCGAGTAAATAATTCTTCCAGTTACTGTAAATGCTCCTCCCACGTCTGACTGAAAACGATTAGATCAACAATAAAAGCCATACATTTGTTTAGACCTGCAATTACTTTGTCAGTCTTTGAAATGTCACAGGTGCATTCTTCATGCCAAATGGCATGACTTTAAACTGATATAGTCCACTTGGCGTTACAAATGCTGATATTTCCTTTGCTCTCTCCGACAATGGTACCTGCCAATATTCTTTTAGCAAGTCAATCTTTGTGATAAATTTCGATTGTCCCACTTTCTCAATGCAATCTTCCAACCGTGGTATGGGATTTGAATCTGCTTTTGTCACCGCATTTACCTTTCAATAGTCCACACAGTCTTTGCGTTCCATCCAGTTTCAGTACCAGTACAATTGGTGAACTCCAGTTACTGCAACTAGCCTCAATGATATCATTTTCAATTCTATCATTTTGAAGCATGAAGTCAATCTCTTTTTGTACTTGTGATAACTTTGCCAGATTTAAATCTATAAGGATGTTGCCTTATAGAAGATGATATTTCTATACATACATCATATAAAGCTAAATGTGTCTTTCCCAAATTATTTCCACAAATAGGTTTGTGTGACTGCAATAGCTTTTCCAAATCACTTTGACACTTGTTTGGAAGGTAACTCAATATTTCATTTAAATTTTCAAGCACTCATTATCCAATTTGATTAGAGGAAAATCAATTTCAGAGTCCTGCACTTCTACTTCTTTCTCATCATCCACAATCACGAATACCTCTTTTTGTTCCTCTTCCCTGTCAAAGTACTTTCTGAGCGTATTTACATGACACACCCTCTGCTTCTTTCTTCTATCTGGAGTATCTATTAAATAATTTACTTCACTCAATTTCTCTTCATTCCTGTAAGGCCCACTAAATCTTGCATTTAATGAATCACCTAGTACTGGTAACAAAAATAGTACTTTCTACCCAGAAATATAACTGTAAGTTTAAGCATTCTTAATTGCTTTCACTTTCATCATGTGCTGTGTTGTCTTTAAATGTTCCTTAGCCAACTCACATGCTCTGTTCAATCTTTCCCTGAAATTTGATAAATAATCCAGGAAAATAGTTTCTAAATTTTGACCCACCAATTTCTCATGAATCAATTTCAGTGTTCCCCTTACCTCATGACCATAAACTAGTTCAAAAGGGCTAAAACCAGTTATGGATTTGGAGTGTCTCTAACAGCAAATAACAAAAATGGAATTCCTGTATCCCAATCCTATGTATAATCCTGACAATATGCTCTTATCGTAGTTTTTAAAGTTTGATGCTATCTTTCCAAAGCTCCTTGTGACTCCAGATGATAAGCTGTTAACTTAAACTGTTTTAGTCCCAAACTGTTCATTACTTCCTTAAACAGCTATGACATGAAATTTGACCCCTGATCTGATTGTATTTCCTAAGGTAAACCATACCTTGTAAAAAATTTAATTAACTCCTCCACAATCTTCTTAGTTGTAATATTCCTTAACTGTGTCGCTTCAGGAAACCTGGTAGACATATCCATTATTGTCAATAAATACTGATTTCCACTTTTAGTCTTAGGGAGGGGTCCTACACAATCGATGATGACCCTGGTAAAAGGTTCTTCAAATGCTGGTATCGGGATTAAAGGTGCCGGCTTAATCACGGCTTGTGGTTTTCCTGTTATTTGACATGTATAACAGGTTCAACAGAATTTGTCTACATCCCTATGCAACCCTGGCCAAAAAAAACCTCTATCTTTTCCTGTGTTTTCCAGTTCCTAAATGTACCCCCATTGGAATTTCAAGAGCAATCCTCAGAATCTCATTTCTATACCCTAATGGGATAACAATCTGATGCACCTAACTCCAGCTTTCATTTGCTGAGACGTGATCCAACCTGCATCTTCTCATTAAAGTATCTTCCCGAAGATAGTAACATACTGGAATACATTTTGCTTCTGTTTCTGAATAAGCTTTCTGATATAACTGTTTTAATTGCAAATCAATTTTCTGTAATTCCACTAACCTCTTTGAGTTAAATGCTTCAGCTGAACTGTCCTGTATTCCTTCCTCTTGAATAATGTTATCACACACAGTGCCAGGTAATTAGATTTCGACACCACCTTCTTGCCTTTGAACTGCCTGCTTATCTTGTTTATCTTGTTGATCTTGTTCTTCCTGATGAGCCTTTGATCTCGTTACAACAGAATCAGGAAACAATCCAGGATGTACCTTTTGTAACACTTCTGTTGAAAGCACTTCTACAGGCTGCTCATCTACAACGGGCATCCCCTACATTTGCGATCCAGCTATATCATTACCCAGAATAAACTGAACCTCTGCAATGGGCAATTTTTCCACCACTCCAACTACAACTTCACCTGTCTTCCATTTGCTCTTTAAATTTACCTTCCACAATGGAATTGATTTAGCATCTCCATGAACCCTCCCTATGAACAACAAATATCACTATCTCACAACATTAAGGATTGACTAGCCCCTGTGCCTCTTAAAATTTTAACATCTTTACCTCCTCCACCCTGTACACATGGAAAGACTTTCCCTTCACATACAAAGTCTTTAAACATTTCTGCAACATGCTCCTCAGAATTCTCTTGAGTAAACTGTGAACACATTCTCACTTCTTTACCTTTCATTGATTCTTCCTGTTTTATCTATACACAAACCACTGGTTTCTCCTGTGCCTGAATCTCAGAACCCACAGTATTTTTACTTCCTGAGCGTTTCTGTAACCCAAAATTTCCAACAGATTTTCCCTGCAATCTCCAACACACTTAGTGTGCCTTACTTTATTACAATGAAAACACCTCAATTTTCAAATGTCACTTCTAGCTTCAGCGCTTTCCTTTTTATTCTGAGAAAAAACTTCCTGGGAACTTCCAGCTACTCCTCTTCCCTGAGTACCTACCTACCTTTCACCTTCCCACTTTTTATCCTTTTCCAATTTCAAAGGGTGACAAAAAAAAGGTTTAACACTTATGAACTAACTCATAATCATCTGCTACCTCTGCTGCTTGTCTTACAGAATCAACCCTCTGTTCTTCCACATGAGTTCTCATTACTGAAGGGAGTAAATCTTTAAATTCTTCCAAAAGAATTACTTCCCAAGGGCTGCATAGGTTGTTTCTATTTTTAACACCCGTATCCACCGGTCAAAATTACTTTGTTTTACTCTTTCAACTTCGATATGTTTGCCCAGGCTGTTTTCTCATATTCCTAAATTTCTGCCTGTATGCTTCAGGAACCAACTCATATGCACTCAAATAGCCTTTTTCACCACATCATAATTCACTGATATTTCTTCTGATAGTGAAGCATATACCTCATGGGCCCTACCTAACAACTTAAACTGTAATAATAACATCCAGTTTTCCTGTGGCCATTTCATCTGTTTAGCTAGCTTCTCAAATGAAATAAAGAATGCTTCAAAATCTTTTTCTTCAAACTTTGGAAGAGCTTGTACAAATATATACACCTCCCCAATGGATTCCACTCTAGAGATAAATCCTTCCTCACCTACTGGCATCTTTTTTTAAACTGCCAACATTTTCATTGGAATTCTCTTTTTCTCTTTCCTCCTTCTCTAGCTTCAAAATTCCCAATTCCCTTTTAAAAGCCATTTCTCTGTCCTTTGCTTTAAATTCAAGCTTTTTCAGTTCCTTTGCTTGTTCAAATTCAAGCGTCTTCATTTGCAACCGAAGTCTCACTACCTCCAGCTGCGACTCAGTAGTGTCAGGTTTCACTTCCAACTGTAAATGCTGTGCTATACTTTTAATCATGTCTGATTTCCTAGCACCCTTGGGTAACCCCCATTTTAACTTAACCTGCCAACTCTGTTAACTTACTTTTGGTTAGTTTCTCCAACCCAATCAGAGTTATCTACTCCCAGACTAGTCTTACCAATTGCCAAAGCCATCTTGCAGTCTCACCACTTTTAAAATACCTCGCCAACTCCTGAATTCAAAGCGCTTCTCGTACTCGTAACCTTAAGATTCACCAACTCCAGACTAACCAAGGAATTAGAAATATTTTTATTCCTGGACGAGCCCCAAACTGAGAGAGCCTTTTGGTAAAGATGAGTTATTTAAAAATCCCAGAGGGAAACTTTAAACAACTATCATAACCTGTATTTTAAGTAGTATGTTTAAGATGCAACTCTAAATTCAGGAATCAGACCACCAGTTCTCAAGAGGTTTTATATTAAACTAATTGAAACATTTTATTAATTTACACAAGTTAAATACATATACACGGCTACAAATTACTGCTATCATAACTTTAAACAAATTCCTAAACTAATCTCCATTAAGGCAACAGTAACCCATAGATTTTTAAGCAGACACCAGGCAAAGCATTTTCACCGTACAAATTCAAAATGAGGTTCCTTTCACTTTGTTTCCTGTGGAGTCAGTTGGAGGCTTACAGCTGCTTTGATCTTACATTGCCTCTACTCTGCACGCGCACACAAACTGCTGAAGTTATACGTAGCGTAGCTCATTGAATGTAAATTCTCATTGCATCAGCAGCCTCTTTGAACCCACCTCTTCTAACAATAAAACCCCTTTCATAGTACCAATTTTATTAGCAACATAAACATATTGCTTGGTCTCTGCTCACTAGGTGCCAGATTTCACCGCACTTCTTGAATGCTCTTTTCAAAAAAATGCAAATTCACTCTATCTCTCTTACATCTCAAAACTAACACACATCAAAGCACCCAGACTAGCTGGCTTTAATCCAATTACGACACACTCACAAACTGAACCTCTATTTTAAAAGAGAAATATTTTCCAACAATATTATATACATTAATAGCTTCATGACAGATACCATCATTAACTTCCTTTAGTTAGTCACGGATGGTGCATCCTTCTTGCAGTGTCTTTCTTTCTTAATGTAATATATCTTTGTTGAGTGTTATGAAATATCTCCTTAAATGTCTGCCATTGGTTCTCTACATTCTTATCTCTTAACTAATTTTCCCATTCCACTTTAGCCAACTCTGTCTTCATAGCCTTGTAATTGCCTTTAATTAAATTTAAGACAGTAGTTTCAGACCCAAATTTCTCACCCTCAAACCGAATGTGAAATTCTGTCATGCTTATGATCACTCTTGCCTAGAGGATCCTTTACAATGAGGTCATTTAGACATTACCAGTCCTAAAATAGCCTGTTCCCTGGTTGGTTCAAGAATGTATTGTTCCAAGAAATTATCCTGAGTACACTTTATGAACTCATCCTCCAGGTTACCTTTACCAGTTTGATTTGTAAGTCTCCAATTATTTCTTAATTTATACTCCTTCCGACAGTGTAACTACTGTCAGAGGACCTATAAACCACTCCCACCAGTGATTTCTTTATTTTGCTGTTTCTTATCTCTGCCCAAACTGATTCTACATTTTGATCATCTGATCAGTTTCATTTGTAAAGAATATTTCTTTCTTAATTATTTTTGAGATGTGGGCAGTGCTGACAAGGCTACATTTATTTCTCACCCCTCACTGCCCTGAGACAGTCTAGAAAGGCCATCTTCTTGAACCACTGCAGTCCTTGTAATGGTGGTCCTCCCACAATGCTAAGTAGATCCTGTGAGCTACCTCAGAATGTTTAACTGCGTTAAAGGTACAGTACAAAGGCCAAATATTGTTGGATGGGTACTGCAGCACAACCTTGCATGCTAAACAATCAAAAAGCTTTAAGGTTCTCTGAATGCTTTGTGTGGGTAGTAATCAATATACAAGACATTGCAAGGAAACACCTAATGGCATGCATACTTTGTCCTATTGTAAAAGGTACTGATGGGTAGCCTTGGCAGAATTATCAGTTGGCATACTTTTTTTTAATAGATGTTCTTGTTTCCTTCCTTTTTGAAAATGGCATTGATTCTTTACACTATCTCTTCCCAGAAAACTGCACCAATCTGCTATGAGGAGCATATCTGGAATACTGAATTGTGCAACCTACTTTTCACCCACTTTCTGAAGCAACAGTCGCATCTGTGAGGCAGTGCGTTTTTACTGCTATGAGTCTATCGATTGTGCAGAAAGGCTGTATAGAGTTTTTCAGGGAAAAATGTTCTTTTCATTTAAATACTACAGTCCTTGAAGTTGCTGCAACAGCACCAGATATCCTGTTGCTCACTCTGAATTTACAGCAGGTGGACTGAACACTGGGAACAGTGACTCAGAACTGGAAACTGAAGCAGGAACAGCCTGCTGTGCACTGTTCCTGCTATTATCGTTAGTTTTTTTTAAACAAGAAACAACTAATTATTATTCTAAAATGCAGGCAAATGCTTTAGCTAATCCATGAATAATACTTCAGACTTTCAATTCAGTAAACTATCCACTTTAATAGTTAATCTGATTTGAAATTCTATTTTTTGGTGTAGCCAATTTGTATTACTCACAATAAAAGTGTGTAGGGTCTTACAGCTTTGATTTCAATTCATGACTTTTCCACTTTTTTTCAGTATACTAACTAAGGCAAAATTTTGAAAATTATAAGTGCTTGCAATGGCATTGTACGTCACATTGTGATTCAACACGGTTACTCATCATAGCAAGGTTCAGGCTTACATATGTAATTTTTAATTTGGTGGCTCTCCTGTCCTTGGTCCCATCATCTTGGAGGACCAAAGAAAAGAGAGATGCATTTTCTAAAGTAAGGAAAAATTCACGAGAAGCCACCTTGAGGTATTTTCTGGATATATTTCTAGTAGATTCAAGAGTAGCATTGCTTGGGATGAGTTACTTGGAGAATGATGCGTAATATGGGTAAAGTAAACAGAGTCGCATCTTAAGTATGGCATGAAGAAAGGATACACTAATATTTATGCACTGGTATTGCATGTTTTACACAATTGTATGTGTGAGCATAAATGCTTCATGCAGTTTGCAAAACGCTTGCATTTTTGTTAAGTTTAAAAGTACATAAAACATTTAGTATAGTCTTATTTTTTATTGAGCAAAGGGAATAAATGTCTGCTTTTAAAGAATCTTTCTACTGTTTAACAATAGTTTTCCAACATCCAATAATCTGTTTTTACATTTACAGGATGTTCGGACCATCAGATTTGCTCATAAACAAGAAGGACACACCAGACGATCTATCTTTGAGAACTTGATGAAATTTGCTTTTCCCATATCCAACAACTTGGTATTGTCTTGTATTTAATCTATGGTAGTCACTTAGCATACTTTAAAAAACATAGTATATGCGATCTAGTGGAAAGGAGATTTGGCTCTAAAATATTTCTGAGTAGCTAAGTATATCTCTAAGTGATTTGCTCTGCAGTGATTATTTGTGCTATTAAAATAAAATTTTAAATAGGGCATATATCAGCAGAGTTACAGATTTAATTTTGTACTAAAATTTGTGCTGACTAGTTCTATTGTTCCAGAATATTCACTACTAAGTGTGCAAAGCCCTACAGTGTGTGATTTTAGCAGGATGAATATGTTACTGTTTGCATGGGGGTATGTATGTAGCTGTAGTGACCTGTGATGTGAGTGAAGAATGATGATCCAAAAACCAACTTGGAAAGGTAACTCATGAAAGTTTGGGTTGCTTTTTTTCCAGGATTAAATTTAAAACTGCCTTAAGCCAACTCTGTTAACCTTGATAAATGAATGAAAAATTTATGATAAATAGAGTAATGATGAAGACTAGGTTGCCAAGTGAGAACTTCCCTCGCACTGCTTAGAGTTAAGTCAAATCCAACCAATCTAAATAAGATTAGGCATCATTTCTCTGCTGATTGTAAGGGTCTTATGTGAAATGAATTTGGATAGTTTGAAACCATTTGCAGTTGAAATCAGTCTCACACTGCAAAACTACTTACAAATCAACGCTAATGTAGCAATATCACTCAAACCATAAAGATGGCAGAATGGAGAAATAGAAAAATTCACAGAGGTAGGTGCTCTTCTGAAATTGGAAATTGAGGCCAAGTAAAGGAAGCTTTACTTGCTTTGAATGATGTAGAAAGCTTGGAACTAAAAATAATTCAATAGTGATCCTCCTTAAGTTGATGAGCACACAAATTCAATGCACAAAAGTAACATTAATTTAAGAGAAATTACCAACTTAATTTATAAATTAAGCTGTGTTTTCAATGTCAGACTCTGCACAAATTACACTTACACTTGTAAGATTTAATGCCCTCCTCACTATTACGCTAAATGAATATATAAACCTACTGTTATTAATCCTTAGATCTCTGAGGTCTTAACTCTAGATTTAATGTTGATAGGCCAACTTTTAGATTAAAACAGTGCTATGAGAAATGACTTATTTTTGAAGTTGTATAAGCATTTCGGTTCCAATATCTTGGACTTTATTCCCTTTGTCAAGGCGTCCATGAGAAATCCTAGCTCGTATGATGTCCAGTGACTTGAATCAGACTCTCCAATTTAATGAGATGAATGCTACAATACTTTTTCTCCCCTCTGGCGACAATAGCCCAGATTTTGTGTTAAGAATAACTGTGAAGCTAACAGTGTTATGCAATAGATCAGACAGCAACTTCTGTCTTTCGCGCATGCAAAGTTAAATGTGGAATCTGGAAGTTACTGTCCGATTTGCCCTGCTACTCCAGAGCTTTTACTATACCTCTACCTTGCTGAGAGACTTGAGGCCGGGTTTTCGCCATGGAGGCAGGAAACAGGTGGCGGGTCTGTTTTTGTGTCAGAAACCCGCCTTTGGTGGGAAACTGACTAAAGTTCAGATTTTTGTGAGGATGGAGTGAGCCCTGAGTTGATAAAGAGACGGGTTTTCTTTCCAATTATTTTGCTTTTTGTTCACGATTTTACAATGAGTTAAATATTCTAGTTTATACTCACTGGTTTAGACTCTGCATGTCTTGGTGAGGATTCTTCAATTTGGCTGAAGAGTCATGCTGTTGCTTGTCCTGGTTACACATGACACAGATCCCTGTAGAGGGTGACATACAGGGCAACAAATTGCCACTCAAAAACTTGCTAAAAGTCTGTTGGTAGCTGTAGGCATAGTGAACGGAAGCGCCATTCCTTCACTGATGACTGCAAAATCCAAGCCAATATTTGTTTGCATTGAGTGCAAGTTTTCCAAGTTTCCCTTTAGACTGTAACCAATTTTGATTAACCTATGTTACAGCATCACAGCTGGCTGTGGGTTTGGAATGTTCCAGTGGTACATTTCCCTGACTGTAACATATAATTAAACCGTAAACGGAACATTGTTGTAAACATGATTCCAGAATTCAATAGAAAAACGCTCAGCTGTGGTTTGCATGGGAAAAGAGGATTGAAATGTTAGGAAGGACATGGTAATGCAATTTTTATTTGCCTTTGTATTTAGTTTTTAGGAAGTATATCATTTTGAAAATAAGGCATGTAGAGCCATTAATTTTGGTGATTAAAATACTCAACCCTGCTATCACAACCTAATTTGTTTCAAACCCCATTCATCTTCAAAATCCTGCATTCTTTTCTAATTTTTTTTATCACCTATCTCATCTTGGCCTGATTTCAACTAATACCAGTGCTCATGTTGGCCATCAAGGAACAGTCACAATAATAAGAGGTAGAGCTGTTTTACAATGCAACATAACTGGGATGCACAGTATTTTGTTTGATATACAGGGACAACCTTTGGCAATAATCTGAGCAGGATTTGAGAGCCTTGGGGCAATCTCAGTAAATTCCCTCTCCACCCAAGAGATTTAGATTATCCTTCAACAAGTGAATTTAAGATGATCATTGGTAGGTTTTTTTGTCAGTGGGGAGAGAAAGCTATCCTCCGATTTCTTTTCTCTTGGCTTCCTTTCCTTCGCTGTCTGTCTGTCACCAGGATTCTTAACAGAAGCGCTAGTTTGCCTTAGCTGCAGATATCACTGCAGCCACCAATTAGTGTCACTTTTTTCCCCCAAACAGGATGTGAAGCAAAATTGATTTCTATTCGTTTACTGTGTCTGACATGGAACTGTTGTTGCAGTGCTATATCTGAACTAGTTAAACTGTTCAGTGAAAGCTTCAATGATAGCAAACATAGTGATTTGCCTGGCACATCTCTGATTGAGAAACAGAATTAACATTTCAAGTCTCTGACCTTTCATCTCTGATTTGAATGAACATTTGGCCTTCGTGCATGAGCTACTGAGCAGCCTATGGTCTATGACGATCCGTCAGAGTTAATTTTTGCAGGACAGTAAAACATGGATGGACAGTACAAAACTAGCAAATTGAATTTAATCAACAGTTTTCGCATCATGGTTTATAAAACGAGTTGTAATCTTGTCACTCTTTATCTGAGATTTTTTAAAATGTTTTTCAGCCATTATTTGCCTATGACTACAGTGAAATATTTCCAGAGGATGGCTGGAAGGTTTATGACCCAATTGCGGAGTATAAGAGAATGGTAAGCACCATGTTCTAATGAATTACTTTCTTTAATCTGTCACTTCAAGTTGTTGAAGTTTTTTGACCTCTTTGAACTTAGGTCAAAACATGCATGTATGTTTGTGATGGGATCAAAATTTCAAAGGTAATTTTTCTTGGTCTCCATGTGGAACTGAGTCTATTTTAATTAATGATGTTTTGTATCCATGTTACAATAACAACAACAGCTTATATTTATATAGTGCCTTTAAAGTAATGAAACATTCCAGGTGCTTCACAGGAGCATTATAAAACAAAGTGTGACACTGAGCCAGAAATGAGATGTTAGGACAGCTGACTAAAAGCTTGGTTGAAGAGGTAAGTTTTAAGGAGTGTCTTAAAGAAGGAAAGTGAGGTGGAGAGGCGTAGGGAGGGAATTCCAGAGCTTGGGTCCTAGACAGCTGAGGGCTCAGCCACCAATCATGGCTCAGTTATGATTGGTAATGGACAAGGAGCCAGTGTAGGTAGCAAACATGGGTGATAAGGAATGGGGCTTGCTGCGAGTTAAGACACAGCAGCAGAGTTTTAGATGAACTTAAGTTTACAGAGTGTAGAATGTGGGAGACCATCCAGGAGTGCACTGGAATGGTCAAGTCTAGAGGTTTAGCTACAAAGTTAGGAAACTCACCCTACTTGAATTGGAGTTTTACTGCGGCTGCTGAAAGCCCTGAAATGTTTATATTTTGGCACAAGAAAAATGTTTGTGTGGTATAATTTCACAGAATCTTTACAGTGCAGAAGGAGACCATTTGACCCATTGAGTCTGCACTGATTCCCTGAAAGAGCGTTCTATCTAGTCCCACTGCCTTGCCTTATCCCTGTAACCCTGCACATTCTCTATCTTCAGATAGCAATCTAATTGCCTTTTGAATACCTTGATCGAACCTGCCTCCACCATCCTCTCAGGAGGTTCATTCCAGACTTCAACCACCTTTTGGGTGAAAAAAGTTTTCCTCACATCACTTTTACTCCTTTTGCCAATTATTTTGAATCAATGCCCTCTAGTTCTTGATGCTCCCTTGAGTGGGAACAGTATCTCACTATTTACCCTGTCCATACCCCTCAGCATCTTGAATACCTCTTTCAAGTCTCCTCTCAGCCTTCTTTTCTCCAAGGAAAACAATTCCAACCTCTCCAATCTATCCTCATAGCTACAGTTCTTTATCCCTGGAATCATTCTTGTGAATCTCCTCTGTACTCTGTCCAATGCCTTCACATTCTTCCTCAAGTATGGTGTCCAGAACTGAACGCAGTGCTCCAGATGAGGCCTAACTAGTGCCTTATGCAAATTCAACATGACTCTCTTACTCTTGTACTCAATGCTCTTATTAACCAAGCCTAAGATACCAAATGCTTTATTAACTTCTCTCTCAATATGTCCTGCCATCTTCAAAGACTTGCGTACATATACACCGAGGTCCCTCTGTTCCAGCGCCTCCTTTAGAGTTCTCCCTTTATTTTGTACTGTCTCTCCATACTCTTTCTTCTAAAATGAATCACCTTATACTTCTCTGCATTGAACTTCATATGCCACTTTTTTTTTGTGTTTTCCTGTTCGTCAACTTTATTGAAGATAATTTGTACAAAAGTCCAGACCAGCCTAGTCTTCATCTTCCTCCTCCTCTTCATCCTGATTGATCTGGAAGTACCAGAGCTCATAGCTCTCTTTGCTGTTTGCAACTACATGAAGCCAGTCATGCAGGTTGTTTTTCTTGAGGTACTTCTTGATGAGGTATTTCGGGTACCTCTTTGAGAATGGAACCTCAGAGGTAACAGTGATATTACTGTTGTTCCTCTTGGTGTATTGGACAGACATGTCTCTGTCCTTTTGAAATTCAAGACTATCCTCATCACAGTTGACAATGTTTCCAATCTTTGTATCATCTGCAAATTTTGAAATCATGCCCTGAGTCTAGGTCATTAATATACATCAGGAAAAGCAAGGGTCCCAACACTGACCCTGAGGGACTCCACTACAGACCTTCCTCCAATCTGAAAAATAACCATTTATCACTGCTCTCTGTTTTCTGTTAGTTTCTTATCCAAGTGCCTACTTTTCCTTTTATTCCATGAGTTAGAATTTTGCTCTCAAGCCTGTTGTGTGGCACTGTATCAAATGCCTTTTGAAAGTTTCATATCTACCACTTCAGCAGTGTTCCCCTTATCAACCTTCTCTGTTACCTCCTCAAAAAGCTCCAAGTTAGTTAAACATGATTTCCCCTTAATGAATCCATGCTGGTTTTCCTTAATTATCCTGCACTTGTCTAAGTGATTATTGATTTTGTCCTGAACTATAGTTTCCAGAAGTTTCTTTTACCATCTTTTACCAAACTGATTGGTCTTTAGTTGCTAGCTTTATCCTTGCACCCCTTTTTGAACAAGGGTGTAATATGCAATTCTCCAGTCCTCTGGCACCACACCTGTGTCTAAAGAAGATTGGAAGATTATCCCTCTGCAATTTCCACACTTACTTCCCTCAGTACCCTTGAATGCATCTCACCCTGTCCTGGTACCTTATCTACTTTAAGTAAAGATAGCCTTTCTAACGCCACCTCCTTGTCAATTGTAAATTTACAATATGTTTGAAATTATTTCTGCCAATTAAGCTACTATTTACAGTGTAACACGCTAATGGAAATTGTAACATATCTACTAATAATCCTATACTTGAATATGGAGTCAGTGGAGAGTAATAATGGGAGCTGCAATATGTAATACACTGCAGATGCTTCCAGTAACTCGTTAAATAGAGAATCCCAAACACATTTCATACTCACTGAACTGCCACCATTCTGCCTACTACATTTTACTGTGTGGCTTTGTGCCTGTCACAAAGTCTATTTTTAGAAACACAAGGTTATGGCAAATATGTTACAGAAGTAAAATACTGAGGGTGTTGGAAACCTGAAATAAAAACCAAAAGTATTGGAAACACTCAGCAAGTCATGCAGCATCTGTGGATAGAAAATCAGAGTTAACGTTTCAGGTCTGTGACATTTCATCAGAACTGATGAAAATTTTAAGATTGTTCTTAAAGCCTGCCTCTTTCACCAAGCTTTTGGTCACCCCTCCTCCTTTGATTTGCTATTTTTTTTTATTGTATGCTGCTATGAACAACTTGGGATATTATTTATGTTAAAGGAATTCTATAAATGCAGCTTGGCTATTACCCAACTATGTAGTAATGTATTTTATGTTGCCTTCACCAAAAAGGATCATCTTTTATTTCTGCCTATTATTTCAGGGTCTACCCAATGAAAGCTGGAAAATAAGTAGGATAAATGATAATTATGAACTTTGTGATACTTATCCTGCTATATTGGTGGTGCCAGAGAATGTCCCAGATGATGAGTTGAAGAAGGTAGCTACTTTCAGATCCAGAAACCGTATACCAGTAAGTACAAAAATTCTACTGTTATGGACAGGAGGGGTATTTAAGTTAGAACCATAGAACCATAGAAAAGTTACTGCACAGAAGGAGGACATTCGGCCCATCTTGTCCATGACAGCCCGAGGACACCCAGGTGCCCTTTCTAATCCCACCTTCCTGCACCTGGCCCATAGCCCTGCAGCTTACAGCACTTAAGGTGCAGATCCAGGTACCTTTTAAAAGAGTTTAGAGTTTCTGCCTCTACCGCCAGCTTGGGCAGTGAATTCCAGTCACCCACTACCCTCTGCATAAAAAAGTTCTTCCTCATGTCCCCCTACACCTTCTGCCACTTATCTTGAATCTATGTCCCCTGGTTCTAGAATTCTCCTCCAAGGGAAACAATTTTATCCTGTCCACTCTATCTATTCCCCTCATAATTTTGTACACCTCAATCAAGTCACCTCTCAGCCTTCTTTGTTCTAAGGAAAATAACCCCAACCTATCCAATCTCTCCTCATAGCTACACTTTTCTAACCCTGGCAACATTCTTGTAAACCTCCTCTGCACTCTCTCCAGAGCTATTACGTCCTTCCTGAAATGTGGCCACGAGAACTGCACACAATTCTCCAGTTGTGGCCTCACCAGTGTTTTACACAATTCCAACATTGTATCTTTACTTTTATATTCTATACCTCTGCCAGTGCAGGAGAGCATTCCATATTCCTTCTTTACAACCTTGTCTGCTTGGACTGCTGCCTTCAGGGACCTGTGCACTTATACGCCAAGATCTCTCACTTCATCTACCTCTCTTAGTATATTCCCATTTATTTTGTAATTCCTGTAACTGTTTGCTCTCCCTAAATGTATGACCTTCTCTGTGTTAAAATCCATCTGCCACTTTACTGCCCACTCCACCAACCCATCTATATCATTTTGGAGATTATGGCTATCCTCTGCACTATCCACTACTCGGCCAATCTTTGTGTCATCTGCAAATTTTCCAATCGTGCCCCCCACGTTCACGTCCAAATCGTTAATACATAACATAAACAGCAAGGGTCCCAACACCGAGCCCTGTGGAACACCGCTTGAGACAACTTTCCATTTGCAAGGGCATCCATGGACCATTACCCTCTGTTTCCTGTTACAAAGCCAACCTTTTATCCAGTTTGCCACATTACCCTGAATCCCATCCAATCTACCATGTGGTACCTTGTCAAATGCCTTGCTAAAATCCATGTACACAACATCCACTGCACTACCTCCACCAACCCTTCTTGTCACTTCCTCAAAGAATTCAATCAAATTTGTGAGGCAAGACCTTCCTTTAACAAATCCATGCTAACCATCCCCGACTAGTCCATGCCTTTCCACATGACAGTTAATCCTATCTCTCAGGATTGATTCTACTAATTTGCTCACCACCAATGTAAGACTAACTGGTCTATAATTGTTTGGCATTTCCTTTGATCCCTTTTTAAACAATGGAACTACGTTTCCATTTCTCCAGTTCTCTGGTACCTCCCCTGTATCTAGTGAAGATTGGAAAATCATCCTCATCCTCAGAGCATCTGCTATCTCCTCCCTGACTTCCTTCAGCAGCCTCGGAAACAATCCATCTGGCCCTGGTGACTTATCAACTTTCAAGGATTTCAACCCTTCGAGCACTTCCTCTCTCTTTATGACTATCCCGTCCAATATCTCGCAGTGTTCCTCCTGGACTACTATATCTACATCCCTCCTTTCCTTTGTAAACACTGAGATAAAATATTCATTCAAAACCCTTCCCACAGCCTCTGCATCTACACACAAGTTTCCATCTTCATCTCTGATAGGTCCCACTTTTTCCTTAACTAACCTTTTAGCATTAATGTATTGATAAAACATCTTTGGGTTATCTTTAACTTTACTTGCTAATCTTTTTTCATGCCCTCTCTTTGATTTCCTTATTTCCTTTTTTACGTCGTCCCTGCACTTCCTATATTCGTCTAGGCTATCAGCAGTGCTTAGTTCTTTGTGCCTATTGTACGCTTTCTTTTTCTGTTTGATCTTCCCCTGTATTCCTCTCGACAACCAGGGGGGTCTAGATTTGGCATTACCACTCATATTTTTGTAGGAGACATGTCTACTTTGTACAATTAGGATCTCGCTTTTTAGCGCTTCCCACTGGTTTTCCACTGTTTTATCCTCCAGCAGTGCTGTCCAGTCCACCCCAGCCAAGTCCCTTCTCATTTCTGCAAAATTTGCCTTCCCCCAGTTCAAGACTTTTACTCCTGCCTTATCTCTGTCCTTTTCCATGGTAATGCTAAATCTAACTGAATTGTGATCACTGTCCCCGATATGGTCACCAACTGTCACTTCACCCACTTGCCCTTCTTCGTTCCCCAAGACTAGGTCTAGAATTGCATCTCTTGTTGGGTTTGTCACTAATTTTTAAACAGCCCTGATTTCTCCCATCACCACCTATCTGTAAACAGAAAGATGTTTTTGACTATTGATTTCCCTGTTTATAAGTGGCGGCGTATTTCCCCCAACCCCTCAGTTTTAGAGTGATCCAATCTTCTTTTAATGACCCCACAGCAAAGCCATGATAGAGTAGAATCAGAAGGTTAGTTTATTTTATACATGCTCAAAATGCGGGGAAGGAGTGTCGGTATGTAATCCCAGTACATTCACACAGTAAAGGAGGGATAAGGGAAAGAAAGAGGTACAGGTAAAAAAAAAACCAGATAAAATAAGAATTATTGTTTCACGTTGAGTCCAGAGTCCAGAAGCAAAAGTCCAATGGTGTGCTTCCTCAGAGAGGTTAGCAGGCTGAATCTGGTGTTGGGTAATCCACTTTTCCAGGAGTGCCGACTTCCACAATGGGAGTAATGCGTAGAAATGAATTAGTCTTGTAGTAGGCACTGGTACAGAAGTTCAGGCGTTTAGTTGAAACAGTGTAGATGAGGGCCAGGCAGTTTAAACCTAGACAGAGCTCTGGTTCTGCTGCTGCTTGTTGATGGAAGATGGCAGACTGCCTTTGTTCAGCTCCACAAGGCAATATTACAGGTTCTAGCAACTTTTGGTTTGGGGGGGGTCATTTGACATAACTCTCACTTCTTCCCCTTGGTTTGGACAAAGGATGAATATTCCTGATATGCATTCTTGAGATGGCTAATGTTTCATCCATTAATAAGTTTAACAGAGATTACAGGGTCCCTTTGTCCTCACAGATGTAACGTCTGTGTTGGCCAGAGCTCTGCCTTAGAAATGTAAAAAGTCTTTGTGCAGTTCTTTGGAATTTGATTTCTGCAGGCATGAGAGGTTAGCACCACCTCAGAGATAACGTCCCTGCTGTTTTCTGAAGGCTAGAAATTCCTTTTGTGTTAGTTAGGCTTCAGCCTTTGTCCATTTTAAAAAAATAATATAATAAAGTAGCCAACTTGATATAAATACATGTATGTTTTCCATCATGTGTTCTGGGCATGACACTATTTTTGAAAATGTTTGATGTTAGATAAGAATCCCTGGAATAGATTTCATAATTCTGTGGAATGGCATCTTCCTAGTGCCTTAGTATTTTATTTTGCAATAGTACATCAGCTTCCCTTGGTTTGTTTCATGTGTTTATACTATGTCTATTATATATCTATGACATTGGTTGAGGATTACAGCCATTCTGAACTTCAGAGTGCTAGGCAAGCAATTTCCTGTGGTGAGTTCTTAATCAGTTAGACTATGAGGAGTAGCTAAACTAAGGCAAGAGCCTTCCACAGAAGGATAGAGGGAAGTAATTTAAGTGAAATTAACCAATGGGCCTTTCCCCACTGGCTGGTTAGGGTAGCAAAATTAGATTATCAATTAAACTACCCATTCATTTTGATAATTGGTATTTGCCTCAGGAAAAGCTAAGTAGTTGGAAATATTGATATGGCGAAGAAAGAAAATTATATAACAGATCTCTATTTTACAATATCTTTATTAATTGAGGCTAAGTACAATTAAAAGTTTTCATCTGCAGATCAAAGCTGATGAAATTAGACTGTTAAAATTTTGATATTGAACTTGAAGCAGCTACAAGTTGAGATTTTCAGATTCCCAGCAATTATTTCCTTTCTTGATTCCTGCTTTAATCTTTGTGCTGTTGGTGGGAAGTAAATCTCTGCTTCAGTATCCCCATTCTCTTAAAAGGGCAGCAGATAGATGGGAACACCACCACCTGGAAGTTCTCCTCCAGGTCACTCACCATCCTGACTTGGAAATATATTGCTGTTCCTTCACTGTTGCTGGGTCAAAATCCTGGAATTCCCTCCCTAACAGCACTGTGGGTGTACGTACACCACAGGGACTGCAGCAGTTCAAGGCAGGTCACCACCACCTTCTCCAGGGCAAGTAGGGATGGGCAATAAATGCTGGCCAAGCCAGTGAAGCCCACATCCCGTGAATTAAAAAAAATCTCAAATCAACTGGATTTACCTTCTGTGTATTCTAAAGTTTTTTTCTTCCTGTCCAAATTTTTTCTGTCCACCTAAAAAGCTGGCACAAATCTATGCTTGAATAATGAGTTGAATGCTGTTTTGAGATCTAATACAATAGCAGTTTGGATTATGAGGTATACTGCATAACCATGATACATTTTTCGCAATGAATTGAGTAATCAGATGTTATGTTAAATCTCACTATGAGAAGATGAGTTGAATGGGCTTATTAGCAAATGCTATATTTCTAATAAGCAGTGGGATTCATGATATAAGTTATGCTACTGCTCGGAGAAGTACTTGGTTGCAATTGGAGGTTGTTGTGACAATTGCGGCAATTACTTTTGGACATATTTAAATCGAAACCCTGCCATAATGTTGCATTTCAAAGACGATCTGCCTGTAGTGATTGACTTCCACTTCAGCAGTAAATAAATTCAGATTTGAATCTATAAGATATTAGTATTATAATCACTTCATCTTCCCGACAGGTAATATCATGGATACATCCAGAGAGCCAGGCAACAATCACTCGCTGCAGTCAGCCTCTGGTTGGTATGAGTGGCAAGCGTAGCAAAGATGATGAAAAATATCTCCAAATTATTATGGATTCCAATGCACAATCTCACAAAATCTTTATCTTTGATGCTAGGCCAAGTGTTAATGCTGTGGCTAACAAGGTAATGTTTAAACTTTAATTTTCTTGTGAGCTAGACATGTGTATTTTTCAGGTCATACTAATTGAGAACTTTGTATTTTTGCATTGTTTCATTTTGTCAGAGCACTGACTGGACTTCGGCTGAGTGTCATGGTCCAACTACTGATTCACTAAAAGACCACTGGGTATTGGTAAATACATAATGGGCGATAATTCACCATTGAACTTTCGACGCAAGTCTTTTTAAGAGACACTTTTAAGCATTTTCAATCCCTTTCAAATGGATACAATAGTTCCCACCTTCTGGGTGAATAATTTACTTTGTTGAGGCTAGATTAGACCATTTTAGTATAGTTAGATAAATATTCAATAGTTTTTAAAGAACAAGAAAGTAATTAGATTAATTCTAGGGGATAATGAGGTTTAAAAACAAGTGTAAAGAGTAAAAAGGAAATACAAGAATCAAAAGCAAGATGAAACTAAGTGGGAAAATGGACTGATGAAGAGGAAATGAATATAAAACTTTAAACTCAAGGTTACTTTTTAAAAAAAGTTATAAGGCTGTGAAATGAAAGACAGTTTAAAATAAATTAGGAAGTTTTAAAGGATAAGGTGGGAAAAGTAACAAAGATTTATGTACCAAAGAAAATAGCTCAAAAGTAGGAAAATATTGTTGAAGGAAAAGAATAGGGGAGAAAATTAAAGGACTAAAAAACTTCTATGGTAAATTTTAATGTAGCAATATGTCTCAAGGCTTTTTAGGAGAGGATGAAAAGGCTTTGAAAATAACTACAGCAGAGTTAGGAAAGATGACTGAAGGTAGGATCCAAGAAATTATATTTTGAGGAGAATTTTGAAGGTGGGAAGAGTTGGTGCAAGGCAGAGGGTCTAGGAACAGAGTTCTTTAAAAAAAAACAATTATGACTTAATGACCTGGTGCCGAATAGAGCATAGGGAGGATTGATGCAAAGAGGCAGAAGAGCATAAAGTACAGAATAGGAGATATGACTCGAAGAATCAGCAGGGGCACTATTGGGCAGAGCCATCTAGACCAGGATAAGGATTTTCAAATTGATGCATTTTAGTTTTGGATAAGTTGGATTTTATGCAGATTGGAACTAGGAGGGCATTGGGAAAGTCAGACCTAAAGGTGATGAAGAGTTTGTGGCAATGAGTTAGGGTCGAAAAAAATACACAGGAGCTGGTGTAGATGTGATGGTTAGGGTGTGGGCTTTGAAGATTAACTTGGGTCAAAGAGGATTTTGCTACACACCATCAGGTTCACCTGAGCAAGTAGCCATGGTAGGGTTAGAAGTGGACAATAGAGTCACATTTTGGTTGGAGTTAAACATAATGCCATGTGTTAAACTAGACAACAATGTGTTTGATTAGTGACTTAACTTTCAAACAGCCCAATGTCAGCAAGGCTAGTGACACAGGGCTAGGTTTGGGTATTATCAGCATTCATACAATAGCTGACTTCATGCTTATGGATAACAGTATTTGAGAAGAAGCATTTAGACCATATTAGAACTAATTTAACGGATGCTACATTGTGATGAACCCAAACAAACTGCTTTTAGACAACATAAATGATCAAAAAATGTTATTTTTTAATGCTTATCGCCTAAAGTAAAAAGGTATTTTGGGTGTATGCCATTTTTTCAACAGCTGTATTCAACTCCCCTGAGGGATATGTGGTAATATTTTATTTTCAGTATTATGTTCATGGTATTACGATGCCCACGTACCTTTGGGGAGAAAATAACTCTGTTTTATGTTGGGGTGGTTGTCCCTTTAAGTATTAAGTTTCTATGAAGGATTTCTTGTAAAAAAAATAATAACTTGCTTCTAGTTATTGATCATGTAACCAAGCTGCCACGGAGATAAACAATAGTAAAGCAAAGGGTTAAACAAGAAGTTAATTACAGGGAGAACTAGATTCCTGTGTGCAGTTCTGTTTTCAAGCAGCTTAGTTTTTGAACAAGTTGGCTGCAGGGAGCATCTCTTTGAAGCAGAATTCAACTGAAATTCTGTGGGCTGGCTGAAAGGGTTTAAAACCCCTGATAACTGAAGAACTCTACTAACAGTGGGTTGAGTTTCTAGGATAGCCAAGCTGACGAAATCAAGAGAGAGTTCCAAGATGCAAGACTCCAGAGTTAAAGAACATTCGAACCAGGAGAGTTCTGATCCAAGGTGGCTGTGCTCAAAATGCTAGCAATACCTGTGTTGAACTGGGAGTCTACAACCATGGGACAGTTGGAGGAGATTTGAAGGGACAACCTTACCTTAAGTGAATGGAAAGCCCAAGAAATCTCAACCCTTATACAAATCTTTGAAACAGTACTTAAACCAAGTGGTTAATCTTCCAATTTCTGATAAGTATATCATGTGAGTTTTTTGGATTAGATGAGTGTAGAAGGTGATTTGAGTTAAGATGTTCAGTTTAGAGTATAAGCAACGATGTACATTGTACTTGTAATATCTTTAACGTAACTGACTACTTAAGATAGAGTATAGTTAGTATTCATGTTCTTTGAATTTTGTGTAGTAAAATTCTTTTGTTTTAAACAGTGAAGCTTGTGGCTTCATTCTTTTAGTAAATACCTGAGTTTTCGGATTTGCAAACAAGAAAAAGTTATGGTCTATACCAAGAGCATAACAGTATTAATGCACTGTCAGCATTAACCAAATAACGCAATCTTTAGTCTAATCATGTAGGTTCATACCTATCAAATACAGTTTGAGAATCATTTTTCTATTGGTGAGATTCTTAGGGTTGGACATTACAGCTGCAAATTTAGTAGGCTGCTTCCCTCCTTCTCCCACCCCCCCACACCTCCACCCCGTGCACGATTGTAAAATAGGGCATGATGACGTCAGTTGGCAATACATCATCTACAGAAGGCGAGCTGGCGTGGAAATTGGCAGCCTGCCCACTATTTTGAAACTTGTTAATGAACAAGCTATTGAGTTTGTTAACACCCCAGTCGTCAGCAACTTTTCTTTGGCCGCTGCATTTTCAGATGTGAAAATATTTGGGAGTGTTTTATGACAGCTATGATGAGGCGGCACAAGGGTGGAAGAAAAGGCCATGGGGGAAACAAAGCAGCAGGTTAGCGTGTGGGCGGGGGGTGGATTCAACTTCATGGAAAATTATGAAAAAACTGAAAAGAAGGGAGAGCCCAGGATAGGCTATTAAAGTCTCCAGAACACAAAATAGAACAGAGTGTTTGGAAAGGGCTAGGAATCTAACTTCAAGCACATCAGATAAAGGGACAACAATGAGAAAGGGGACACGAAATACAGGACTGAAGGTTTTGTATCTGAATACACGCAGTATACGAAATAAGGTAAATGAGCTTGTGGCGCAGATTGAAATTGGCAGGTATGATGTGGTGGGCATTACGGAGACATGGCTGCAAGGGGATCAGGACTGGGAGCTAAATATCCAAGGATATACATCCTATCGAAAAGATAGGCAGGTTGGCAGAGGGGGTGGGGTTGCTTTGTTAGTAAGAAATGAAATTAAATCGATAGCAAGAAATGATGTAAGGTCAAATGATGTAGAATCTGTGTGGGTAGAGTTGAGGAACCGCAAAGGTAAAAAAACCATAATGGGAGTTATGTACAGGCCTCCGAACAGTAGTCAGGATGTGGGGCACAAGATACACCAGGAGATAGAAAAGGTGTGTAAGAAAGGCAAGGTTACAGTGATCATGGGGGATTTCAATATGCAGGTAGACTGGGAAAATCAGGTTGGTAGTGGATCCCAAGAAAAGGAATTTGTGGAATGTCTATGAGATGGCTTTTTGGAGCAGCTTGTGGTGGAGCCCACTAGGTAAAAGGCAATTCTAGATTTAGTGATGTGTAATGAGGCAGATTTGATAAGGGAGCTTAAGGTGAAGGAACCCTTAGGAAGAAGTGACCATAATATGATAGAATTTACCCTGCAATTTGAGAGGAAAAAGCTGGAATCAGATGTAACGGTATGACAGTTGAATAAAGGCAACTACAGAGGCATGAGGGAGGAGCTGGCCAGAATTGACTGGGAGATGAGCCTAGCAGGAGAGACAGTGGAACAGCAATGACAGGAGTTTCTGGGAGTAATTTGGGAGACACAGCAAAAATTCATCCCTAGCAAGAAGAAGCATACTAAAGGGAGGACGAGGCAACCATGGCTGACAAGGGAAGTCAGGGACAGCATAAAAGCTAAAGAGAAAGCATACAATGCGGCAAAGAGCAGTGGGAAGCCAAGGGATTGGGAAGCCTACAAAGACCAACAGAGGACAACTAAAAAAGAAATAAGGAGGGAGAAGATTAAATGTGAGGGTAAACTAGCCAGTAATATAAAAGAAGATTGCAAGAGTTTTTTTAGATATATAAAGGGTAAGAGAGAGGCAAAAGTGGACATTGGGCCGCTGGAAAATGACACTGGAGAAGTAGTAGTGGGGAACAAAGAAATGGAGGAGGAACTGAATAGGTATTTTGCGTCAGTCTTCACAGTGGAAGACACGAGTGACATCCCCAAAGTTCAAGAGAGTCGGGGGGCAGAGGTGAGTATGGTGGTCATTACCAAGGAGAAGGTGCTAGGAAAACTGAAAGGTCTGAAGGTGGATAAATCACCTGGACCAGATGGATTACACCCCAGAGTTCTGAAGGAGATAGCTGAAGAGATAGTGGAGGCGTTAGTGGTGATCTTTCAGGAATCACTGGAGTCAGGGAGGGTCCCAGAGGACTGGAAAATTGCTAATGTAACACCCCTGTTTAAGAAGGGAGTGAGGCAAAAGACGGGAAATTACAGGCCAATTAGCCTGACCTCGGTCGTTGGTAAGATTTTAGAGTCCATTATTAAGGATGAAATTTCAGAATACTTGGAAGTGCATGGTAAAATCAGGCAAAGTCAGCATGGTTTCATCAAGGGGAGGTCATGCCTGACAAATCTGTTAGAATTCTTTGAGGAGGTAACGAGTAGGTTAGACAAAGGAGAGCCAATGGATGTTATCTACTTGGACTTCCAGAAGGCCTTTGACAAGGTGCCGCACAGGAGGCAGCTCAGTAAGATAAGAACCCATGGTGTTAGAGGCAAGGTACTAGCATGGATAGAAGATTGGCTGTCTGGCAGGAGGCAGAGAATGGGGATAAGGGGGTCCTTCTCAGGATGGCGGCCGGTGACTAGTGGAGTTCCGCAGGGGTCAGTGTTGGGACCACAACTTTTCACTTTATACATTAATGATCTAGATGAAGGAACTGAGGGCATCCTGGCTAAGTTTGCAGATGATACAAAGATAGATGGAGGGACAGGTAGTATTGAGGAGGTGGGGAGGCTGCAGAAGGATTTGGACATGTTAGGAGAATGGGCAAAGAAGTGGCAGATAGAATACAATGTGAGGAAGTGTGAGGTCATGCACTTTGGTAGGAAGAATAGAGGCATAGACTATTTTCTAAATGGGGAGAGAATTCAGAAATCTGGAGTGCAAAGGGATTTGGGAGTCCTAGTCCAGGATTCTCTTAAGGTTAACTTGCAGGTTGAGTCGGTAGTTAGGAAGGCAAATGCAATGTTGGCATTTATTTCAAGAGGACTAGAATATAAAAGCAGGGATGTGCTGCTGAGGCTTTATAAGGCTCTGGTCAGACCACATTTAGAATATTGTGAGCAATTTTGGGCCCCGTATCTCAGGAAGGATGTTCTGGCCCTGGAGAGGGTCCAGAGGAGGTTCACGAGAACGATCCCTGGAATGAAAGGCTTAACATATGAGGAACGTTTGAGGACTCTGGGTCTATACTCGATGGAGTTTAGAAGGATGAGGGGGGGATCTGATTGAAACTTACAGAATACTGAAAGGCCTCTCCTACTAATGGAGAGAGACTAGGACCCGAGGGCACAGCCTCAGAGTAAAGGGAAGACCTATTAGAACAGGGATGAGGAGAAACTTCTTTAGCCAGAGAGTGGTGAATCTATGGAATTTATTGCCACAGAAGGCTGTGGAGGCCAAGTCATTGAGTGTATTTAAGACTGAGATAGATAGGTTCTTGATTGGTAAGGGGATCAAAGGTTGCGGGGAGAAGGCGGGAGAATGGGGTTGAGAAACTTATCAGCCATGATTGAATGGCGGGGCAGACTCGATGGGCCAAATGGCCTAATTTCTGCTCCTATGTCTTTTGGTCTTATGGGGCCATGGCTGAATGTAGCAGCAGATTCTGCTGGTGAAGGTTGCAGTGCCTGCATGTTTTTTTAACTTTTTTTTAAGCTTTTTTGAACCCTCAATAAAAGATGAAGGCTGAGAGCAGGGGGCCTTTAAACTTGTAGCCTTGAGCGCCTTCCTGTTCATGGCATTACCCCTCTGCTGCATGATGTCCCGGCCTGCAGTACCGAATGGACGTGGAGGCCCTCTATTTGCACCTTGAATTGGCCTCCTTTCTGCCAGACCACACCTAATTGTCTATCCAACATTGATTTGACAAGCTGAGAAGGGAAGGGAGCATACCACTTAGTTTCCATTCTGCTTTCCACCCCGCTGAAAAATGTAAAATGCAGCCCCTAATGATCTTTACCTTTTGACACTGACGACTATGGCTTCATGCAGTGTTAAATGTACCCAATGTCTTTGTTACTTATTGATAATGCTACTCTCCTCACATCAGCAGCATCATTGTGTGGAGTTGGATTCTGCTACGGACTGTAGCAGCAGTTCACAAGGACTGCAGTTGTCCTTCAAACTGCATAAGGCGTTCCCAGGCATTTTTTTTTCTTTTGTGACATAGTTAATATTAGAAGGTGACACTTGCATCATGATAATGGTTCTTGCCTTTGAAGCTTGAGATGCCAGTGCATTCATGTTAAGTCCGTGTTGTTAGTTGGAATTTGGAGATACTGTAATTTATAAATGTGAGACTCTTTTACTTTAATTATATTTTGGTTTGCTCAGGCAAAGGGAGGTGGCTATGAAAGTGAAGATGCCTATCAGAATGCAGAGCTGGTCTTTCTCGATATCCATAATATCCATGTAATGAGGGAATCCTTACGAAAATTGAAAGAGATAGTTTACCCCAACATAGAAGAATCCCATTGGTTATCCAACTTAGAATCAACACACTGGTTGGAACACATAAAAGTAAGTTTGAGTTCTTCCTATGCTTGTGCATTATCAGTTCAACCTAAGCTAGCAACCATGTGGGAGATGCAATTGAGGGTTATGATACAGAGTTTCTAAAAACCTTGACCTGGGGAAAGTTCTGGCTCATCCTCTTCTGGGCTTTATCCACTCAATGTGCCATCTTCAGGTGACACAAGAATGTTTTCAGCACAGTGGAAGAGCTTATTTTTTCTTAAATATTTGGCAATATTTTTGTCATGTATACACAACAATGTTATTTATTTTCCTGTCAGTTTTATTTAATACCTTAAGTTAATACTGCTATACAGTATCACCATAACTTAGTGATGAGATATTAACCTGAGTATTACTTCATTACTTTTGTTATTCACAAATTATTGAAATCAAGAGTACTAAAGCTAAGTGCTAGAAATTGATCAGAAGTGGTCTGATTCTGTGCATTGACACTTTGTAAGAAAGCAAATTGCAGTGCAGCTCTACTTAGTAGTGTAACGAAGGATGAGTGAAATATTTCCTTTTTAAAAACTGCATGAAATTTCTCTGAAAGCTTTCAGAAGAAACTCAATTGGCATAATGCCAAATGGTATCTTTAGTATTGAAGAGAAACTGGTCTACTATTGATCATGAATTCTTTCGAAGGATTTATTAAATAGAATGGGATGCTTTCAGATATGATATTTAGCTTACAGGTTGAATTAGGTTTACATGATCTCTAATTCAAAACTTCAAATTAATTTTGCCATTATTAAATTACCCTAGCAACATAATGTCACTAGATTTACACTTGTTCCATAAACTAATGCAATTGTGTTTTACAGCTAATTCTTGCTGGTGCTTTGAGGATTGCTGACAAAGTTGAATCTGGAAAGACATCAGTTGTGGTGCACTGCAGTGATGGCTGGGACCGAACTGCACAGTTGACATCTCTGGCGATGCTTATGCTGGACAGCTATTACCGTACAATTAGAGGCTTCGAAGTACTTATTGAAAAAGAATGGCTTAGCTTTGGCCATAGATTTCAACTTGTAAGTATGTATACATTAGCTTAAAGCAGCATTAATTCTAGCCCCACTAGAAATGTGTGAAAGAAATACACAATATTATCAACTTATTCTGATATGGAACAAGGGAGCTATCCCCTGTGTCCAGACCAAGATTTAACCCTCAATCAACATCAGTAAAACAGACTGGTTGTTATTACCTTGCTGTTTGTAGGATCTTGATGTATGCAAATTGGCTGCCTCATTTCCGACATTACAGCAATGACCACACTTCAAATGTTCTTCACTGACTATAAAGCAGTTTGGGGCATCCTGAGGTTGTGAAAGGTGCTATATAAAGGCAAGTTTTTTTAAATGAAGATTTGCATGCCATTTAGAGGAATTCTTGTACTTTTTAAATGAGGTTCTCAAGTTGGTTTTATACAGTTAATTGTATATGTTATAAATGTTTTTCTGCCACCTTGCACTTAACATTTTGGGGAATCTGAACTTTTGTTTTGGTCCTGGACTTAAGCCTAGTATACAAGCAGCCTCAGTTAAGATGGCATCTTACGTTTTCTGCTCTTCCTTCCGCCGTGTACAAAGCAGAATGTTCTTATAACAATGTTTAGGCAAGTTAGTTGCAACTGAGACTTTGGGCTATAAGTTGCTGCAAAGACTGACCTCACAATTAACATTAGTTAGGCTTTTTGGTTAGCATTCACATTGCTAACCAAGTTTCTGGTATGTTGCAAAAAGATAATGGAACAGCAGTATTAATGTCGCATGTGGAACCTCAAAGTCTTACCTCAATGATCTATCGCCTTCAACAATGAAAACAAGGTTGAAGAAAGAAAGAGTGAATAATGGAGGGAAGGAAATGGGGTGAATTAGAATAAAATGAGCTACAGAAAGTGGAGGAGGTGGTGTAGTGGTATTGTCACTGGACTAGCAATCCAGAAACCCAGGGTAATACTCTGGGGACCCGGGTTCAAATCCCACCATGGCAGATGGTGGAATTTGTTTTTTAAAAAAAAATATCTCGAATTATAAGTCTAATGATGACCATGAAACCATTGTCAATTGTCGTAAAAACCCATCTGGTTCACTAATGTTCTTTAGGGAAGGAAATCTGCCGTCCTCACCTTGTCTGGTTTACATGTGACTCCAGATCCACAGTAATATGGTTGACTCTTAAGTGCCCTCTGAAATGCCTGAGCAAGCCACTCAGTTGTATCAAACCGCCACAAAGCCAACAAAAAGAAATGTAACCAGACGGTCCACCCGGCATTGACGTAGGCACCGGCAAAGGCAAACCCAGCCCTGTCAACCCTGCAAAATCCTCCTTACTAACATCTGCGGGCTTGTGCCAAAATTTGGAGAGCTGTCTCACAGACTAGTCAAGCAACAGCCTGACATAGTCATGTTCACGGAATCATACCTTACAGATCATGTCCAAGACACCACCACCAACACCACTGGGTATGTCCTGTCCCACTGGCAAGACAGACCCAGCATACGTGGCGGCACAGTGGTATACATTCAGGAGGGAGTTGCCCTGGGAGTCCTCAGCATTGACTCCGGACCCCATGAAGCCTCATGGCTTCAGGTCAAACATGGGCAAGGAAACCTCCTGCTGATTACCACGTATTGCCCCTTGGTCAGCTGGTGAATCAGTACTCCTCCATGTTGAACACCACTTGGAGGAAGCACTGAGGGTGGCAAGGGCACAGAATGTACTCTGGGTGGGGGACTTCAATGTTCATCACCAAGAGTGGCTCGGTAGTAGTACTACAGACCGAGCTGGCTGAGTCCTAAAGGACATAGCTGAGAGACTGGGTCTGCAGCAGGTGGTGAGGTAACCAACGAGAGGGAAATACATACTTGACCTCATCCCCACCAACCTGCCTGTCGCAGATGCATTTGTCCATGACAGTATCAATAGGAGTGACCACTGCACAGTCCTTGTGGAGACAAAGTCCCGTCTTCACATTGAGGATACCCTCCATCATGTTGTTTGGCACTACCACGGTGCTAAATGGGATAGATTTCCAACAGATCTAGCAACTCAAGGCTGGGCATTCATGAAGCACTGTGGCCATCAGCAGCAGCAGAATTGTACTCGACCGCGATCTGCAACCTCGTGGCCTGGCACATCCCCCACTCCATCATTACCACCAAGCCAGGGGATCAACCCTGGTTCTACGAAAAGTGCAGGAGGGCATGCCAGGAGCAGCACCAGGCATTCCTAAAAATGAGGTGACAACCTGGTGAAACTACAACACATAACTTCTTGGATGCAAAATAGCGTAAGTAGCAAATGGTAGACAGAGCTACGCAACTCCAAAAGCAACAGATCAGATCTAAGCTCTGGAGTCCTGCCATATCCAGTCGTGAACGATGGGGACAATTAAACAACTCACTGGAGGATGAGGCTTCACAAATATCCCCATCCTCAATGATGGAGAAGCCCAGCACATCAGTGCAAAAGATAAGGCTGAAGCATTCTCCACAATCCTCAGCCAGAAGATGCCGAGTAGATGATCCATCTTGGCCTTTTCCAGAGGTCCCCAGCATCACAGATGCTAGTCTTCAGCTAATTCGATTCACTCCACATGATACTGCAAACGCTGTTAGCCCTGATACTATTCGGAAATAGTACTGAAGACTTGTGCTCCAGAATTTGCTGCACCACTAGCCAAGATGTTCCAGTACAGCTACAACACTGGCATCTACCCGGCAATGTGGAAAATAGCCCAGGTATGTCCTGTACACACAAAGCAGGACAAATCAAAGCCAGCCAATTACTGCCCCATCAGTCTACTCTCGATAATCGGTAAAGTAATGTAAGGGGTCATCACCTGTGCTATCAAGTGGCACATACTTAGCAATAACCTGACTTGAAAATATATCACCATTCCTTCACTGTTACTGGGTCAAAATCCTAACCGCTCTGCGGGTGTACCTATACCACAGGGACTGCAACACTTCTAGAAGGCAGCTCACCCCATCTTCTCAAGGGCAATTGAGGGATGCAGTAAATGCTGGCCTATACCATCTTAACAGAGGTTGATTGTATACTACGACATAAGTCCAGGACCAAACAAAAGTTCAGATTCCCAACAATGTTATCAAGTGCAAGGTGGGGAAAAACATTTAAAACACATACAATTATCAACTGTACATACTCAACTTGAGAACGTCATCTAAAAATTACAAGAATTCCTCTAAATGTCATGCAAATAGAGAAAGAAAGAGGGTGGATCAAGGGAGAATAGAAGGAAAAGAACAAAAAACTCGAGGGCCATCTAGTTGGCCTTCCACCATCGTAGTTGCATGATAAAACAAGGAGTGCATTATTAACTAATCATAGCAATCAATCTCTATCAATTAGTTTACAACAGATGCAGAAACTCCAGTGGTGGAGTCTTTGGGAACTGTAGGTCAACTGTAGTTCTCTCAAGGGTGCTACACTTAACCAAGTTATGTCTCATATTGCTTATGTGCTGTAACATGCTTTTCTTTTCCTGAAAGAAATTGATCTAATTTGCTTTTCTGAGTGCCAAGAAATCTTTTTATCCTGAAAACACTAACATGTGTGTGAATGGCAAGATTGGCACATAAATATTACCAATTGAGATAAAAATGATTAAAAGAGAACTTCTAGGAACCATTCTTTACCTGTTGGGGTGAGTTTCATTGGTCCATTAATGGCCCACCAAGGTTGTGTCATGTAAGGATCATAAATCACATCATTGACAAGCTCCTTATGACATGAATTACCAGCCCTAAATAATTGCAGCTGGAAGAATATGCATTAATGTTTTGGGCCCAGCAATTTCATGATCGCAATAAACTTCAAAAGGGAGCCCCACAGAGCAAGTAATTTTATCGGTTTTGGTGATGCTGACAGTAGTGCAAATCGTACAGCTCTGTTTGGGGAAAATTGGAATTGGTGGTGGGGGTATTTCTGGATTTTTTTATGGATTATTATGGATTTATTATTAATGGATATTGATGAGTGCAGTTTATATTGTCATAATTTACCCAACTATTCCTGGCCCTCTATTTTCAACAAGGGCACAGAGTGTTATGCATTCAGATGCCTACTTGAAGTGCTGCATAAGATTAGAAATTTTACTGATGCTGGTTCATGTTACATGAGTAGAATTGCTTGCTGCTGACATCAAATGAATGCCGAGGAAAACCATTAAGTTGCAACTAAGTGTTGCAGAGTAGATTTGTAAAATGATTAACTAGAAGGGAGAGTTTTATCTTGAATACATCTTGCATACTATCTTTGGAGCATCTATTAGTGGCTTAATTAACGTTTTTGCCTATGTTCTATTTTCTTTAGTTTCTGTTATCTAACTGGGTAGGACTGCACTTTGCTTCCATTCCTGTTTATCCAATCTTAGAGAATACCTGTAATGGCTCCTCTCCCTACTTCTGGACCATTACCTCTGGTTTCCCCAAGTATCTATTCTTGGACCCCTCATATCTCATTTACATGTTGCCCTTTGTCGATATGATCTGAAAACATAGAGTGAGTTTCCATATATTCGCTGAAGACACCTAGTTCTACTCCACTGCCTCTCTTGGTACCCCCACTGTGTATAAGTTATCACACTGCTTGCCTGACATCCAGAACTGGATAAGTAGAATTCCCTCTAGCTACATATTGGGAAAACCAAAAGCATTGTCTTTGGTACTCACCACAAACTCAGTTTTCTAGCTACTGACTACATCGTACTCCCTGTCAACTGTCTGAGGCTGAACCACACTGTATGTAACCATGGTGTCATGTCTGATCCCGAGATGAGCTTCCAACCACATATCCGTGGCATCACTAAGACTGCCTACTTCTACCTCCATAACATTGCCCAACTCCTCCCCACCTCAGCTCTTTTGCAGTTGTAGCTCTCATCAATGCCTTTGTTAACTATGGACTTGACTATTCCAATGCATTCCTAGCTGGTCTCCCACATTCTACTCTTCATAAACTTTAGGTCATCCAAAATTCTGCGGCCTAGCTTGCACCACACCCCGTTCACCCATTGCCCTTATGCTTGCTAACCTACACAGGTTCCTGGTTAACAAAGTCTTAATCTTGACTATTCCAGGAACTTGGGGAGCTTGTAGTTCCCCACTGCTTTCTCCATGGTAATGCCTTGTCCAGTCAAAGTCGACTTGTCAACCAATCAGCACTCTTTTCTCCTATAGTATGAATTTTGATCTTTTGAAATTTGGCATTCTTGCGTTTGTCCTGATGAGTGCAAGATGAAAAGCTTTGGCAACATGTCTCTCTTTTCAACAATATACAAAACCTTGATTTTAAAATTCTCATTCTTATTTGTAAATCCTTCCACGGCCTTGCCTCTCCCCATCTCGTTAATATCCTCCAGCCTTCCAACCCCTAGAGATGCCTGTGTTCCTCCATTTCTGGCCTCTTCTGGCCCCAATTTAAATAACTCCTTCAAAAGTCCTGAGCTCTGGAATTTTCTCCCTAAACCTCTCTGCCTCTCTTTTCTCCTTTAAGAGACTCCTCAAAACCTGCCTCTTTGACCAAGCATTTGGTCATTTTATTTTATTAATTCATGGGATGTGGGCTTCACTGACTGGACCAGCATTTATTGCCCAACCCTAATTGCCCTTGAGAATATATTGTTGCCTCCTTGAACCCCTGCAATCCATATGGTGTAGGTACACCACAGTGCTGTTAGGAAGGGAGTTCCAGGATTTTGACTCAGTCTTGACCTTGATATTTCATACAATAGCTTGGTGTCAAATTTTGTTTCATAATGCTCCTGTGAAGAGCCTTGGGATGTTTTATTATGTTAAAAATTCTATAAAAATACATGTTTCCCCGTTTGGTTGTTTCTTAAATACCATGTTGCTGCCTCATCCATCTTCCCTGGCAACTGTTCCAACTGTTAAATATTTTCTCCATTAAGAAATATTTCTTGGCATCTGTCTTATACTTGTTCTCACAACTTGGATCTGTGTCCTCTTGTTATCCTGTTGGAAATAGTGCCCTAGATTAAACTTACCATAGATGTCAGCATATAAGTCGACCTTTGAAGTCTCAAAATCCTTTCAAAAACTTGTCGACTTGTATACTGAGTGTAAAATGAATGGTTGGTGTAAATTTGGGTGGTCGCAATTTTAAAATGGCATTGGCATCTGATGCAAAGATTGGGTGTGCCTTAAACTCTTGCACATCTTCCCAACCCAGGCTGTATTGTCTGTTTGATCCCTTGCACCTCATTATAAAATGCCAGTCAATAAAACACAGATTTGTGGGTTGAAAAATTGAGGTTGACTACTAATGTGAGTGTTGCATGTTATGGCTGAAAATGGGGGTGTCGACCTATGCACCGAATATATTGTGAATATCTAGTTCATAATTCACATGTTTTAGAATATAACTATTAGTTTTGAGTTAAAAATTTAATTGTAGAAAATAGGGCTATCGAGTTGAGAAACTGGTAAAAGCAACCCTGAAGTAAATGCAATTCAAACAAGTTTGGAGTTTATTACACTTCAAGGTTGAGGCCATATTGACTAGCGAGGTTAACAGCTAGAAAGTTAAGATCATAAACAGCAAGTGGCCTTACTTAGCTAAAGAAATGGAAACATGACATTTGTAGTTAATCTTGGAAAGGATAAATTATTTATGTGGTTTCCCAGAATTAAGGAAAACTTTGGATTTAAAAGGTACTTAATTTGCATTTTTACCTGGGAACAGGCCATGTGTATCACAATGCCATGGAGATTGGTGGAGCTTAGTGAGATTCTTGTTTTGAGTTTATCTCTGAATTCAGTTAGGGCATAGCAAACAGTCAAGACTGGTTGATGTTTGGAAAAGCAGCTGAGAGACTGTGTCAGCTTTGGTCTTGTGTAGCTTGTAGCTGCTTGGAAGTCAAGAGATAAGCCAAACCTACACCTGAAGTAGGGGAAATGCTGGATCTATCATCCATGGTACAGTCTACCAATGGGAGTTGGTATTCAGTATGAAACGAAGTTGGAAAGGGGAAAAATGACAAAGATTTGTTTAGTTGGAAGCTAAAGGAAGACATCTGCAGTAATGTTCAATAAAAGACAGTTAAACCTGTTGCAAACTGAAGTAATCAGTTTGGTTGTAGTTTAAAACCACATCAGCAGGCTATTGGAAACCAAGGATGTTTTCTGATGTCTTAAACCCCTGCGCAGGAGTTGCAGGAAGGCCAGTCCTGGAGCTGAGGAATCCAGAATTGTGAGGTCGGTAAGGAAATTGGAGGGTCGCTTAGCCAAAAGTTAATGGAAGGGCCCCCATGAAATCTTGTACCTTTGGTGAAGAGCTGGAACACTGAAGAGAAGTCAGAGTGAATTCTGGAGAGCAGTGATATAATTTTTGAGTTGGTCCCAGGGAAAGTGAATGAATTTTAAAGGTTTTGTAAGATAAAGAAACTCTTGGGGGAAACAAAGTAGAACTGAGTTTATAGCATCAGTCTCTATAAGCTATATTGTTGTTAATAGTGCTTACTTTGTTTAATTTCTCTTTATGTATACAATAAAGTTTGTTTTTGTTTAAAAAAAAAATTGAAATCTTGTGGCATAGTACTGTTGGTTAATTGCTGATTTGATTTCTTCTTTAAACATTAACGATCCCTAATAAGATCGTAACAATATGCAAAAACATGTTTTCTTGGGGCTGGAAAAACGGGGTCGTCTAATACGCGAGGTAGACTTACACGCCATGTTTTACAGCATGTATTCCATTATGTTTCTACATTAATGAAACACAGATGCTTAGTGCAGACATCTTTTTACAGAGAGTCGGACATGGAGATAAGAACCATACAGATGCTGACAGGTCACCGGTCTTCTTGCAGTTCATTGACTCTGTGTGGCAGATGACAAGACAGGTGCTATTTTTATTTCATAATTCAATAATTGAACCATTTGAAGAATTTGGCAATCATGTTACCTATAGATTTCTTTTGTTTCTTCAATTATGTGTTTTTTAAAATTTATCCTTTCATGGGATGTGGGTGTTGCTGGCAAGACCAGCAGTTGTTGCCCATCCCCAATTGCCCTTGAACTGAGTGGCTTGCTAGACCATTTCAAAGAGCAGTTAAGAGTCAACCACATTGCTGAGAGTCGGCAGATTTCCTCCTTTAAAGGATATTAGCGAACCAGATGGCAGTTGACAACAGTTTTATGGTCACTATCACTGAGACTGGCTTTTAATTCCAGATTTTATTAATTGAATTTAAATTCAAGCAGCTGCCATGGTGGGATTTGAACCCATGTCCCCAGAGCATTAACCTGGACGTCTGGATTACCAGTCCAATGACTGTCACTATCTCCCTTGTGTATAGATTTATCATCAGTATTTAGTCAAACAGTATGCAAGATTAAATAAACAATGGAAACCATACCCCTGAAGACTTTACTGTTGCCTCATTAAGTTCTGAATTTTGCTTCCATTTTTAGCAAGTCATGTCTGCAGAATTTTAAACATATTTGAAGTAAATTGAATGGTTGGTGCCTGTCTTAAACTTTCCTCCTCCCTGTTTTGTTTATAAGAACACTTCATTCTACTACTGTTTCCTATTTCTCAGACTCTAATGTTGGACTGATGATATTCTCTCTTCTCTCTGCCCTCTGCTTAAGTCCATTCCCTAAATTTTTTTATTGCTTAGGGAACAAAGGGTTTCTTTAACAAAAACAAAAATACCTGGAAAAACTCAGCAGGTCTGACAGCATCTGCGGAGAGGAACACAGTTAATGTCTCGAGTCCGTATGACTCTTCAACAGAACTAAGGAAAAATAGAAAAGAGGTGAAATATAAGCTGGTTTAAGAGGGGGTGGGACAGATAGAGCTGGATAGAGGGCCAGTGATAGGTGGAGATAACCAAAAGATGTCATAGACAAGAGGACAAAGAGGTGTTGAAGCTGGTGATATTATCTAAGGAATGTGATAATGTACGTTTATTATCACATTCCTTAGATAATATCATCCGTGGCTTAGGATAGGGTCATCTGATTTGGTCCATGGTCAGGGACAGGAGGGTGTGACTACGAGTGCAGCAGGTATGGGTACGAGAAGGTAAAAGTGCTGCCCGCTGAAATGGTGTGGCAAGCTACTCAGTTCAAGGGCAGTTAGGGATGGGTTACAAAATCAGTGATGCCCACCTCTCATAAAAGAATAAAGAAAAAGAAAGTTGAGGAGCCTCAGCACTTGCAATTGTCCAACAGGTTCAAGGTCCTTTCATTCGGCCTGTATGGATGAAAGCAGGGGCTGCAAGGTGGATGAGCGAACTGACCATTGGCACTGTGTCCTGGAAGCCATTTAAGCAGGGGGAGTTAATAGGAATGTAGTGGTAGTAGGGGACATTATAGTCAGCCAAATAGACACAGTTCTCTGCAGCCGAGAGCATGAGTTCAGAAAGCTGTATTGCGCGCCCAGTGACAGGTTCAGTACATCTGCCCTGGGCTGGAGAGGAACTTGTAGTAGGAGGGGGAAGATTCAGTTGTCATGGCCCACATAAGTACCATTGACATAGGTAGGACTAGGAGAGAGATTCAGTTTAGGGAGTATGAGCAGCTAGGAGCCAAATTAAAAGGCAGAACCTCAAAGGTAAAAATCTCTGGATTATTACCTGAGCCACGAGCAAATTGGAGTAGGGTAAATAAGATTAGAGAGTTAAATGCGTGGCTGGATGTGGGAGAAATGGGTTTCGATTCCTGGGGCACTGGGACTGGTACTGGGGAAAGTGGGAGCATACCGTTGGGGTGGTCTTCACCTGAACTGTGCTGGGACTCTGGCAAGTTGTATAACTAGGGCGTTAGTGAGGGCTTTAATTTAAACAGTGAGTGCGAGGGAGCAGACGAAGGAAGATGTGGTAAATTAAAGAGAGAAGTCAAGGCAAGAGAGCAAGGTAGCAATAAGAGAATTGATAACCTGACTGGCAAGAAGGGGACAGAGCATTCAAACTTGAGTGCGCCAGCAGATAAGGCTAGAGGTTGTGAAAATAATAAAAAGACAGAATTAAAGGCACTCTATCTGACTTCACACAGCATTCGCAGCAAGGTAGATGAATTGAAGGCACAAATGGAAGTAAACCGGTATGATCTAATTGCTATTACAGAGACATGGTTGCAAGGTGACCAAGGCTGGGAACTGAATGTTCAAGGGTATTCAACATTTAGGAAGGATAGGCAAAAAGGAGGAGAAGGTTGGTTAGCATTGTTAATAAAAGACGAGATCAGTGCATTAGTGAGAGAGGATCTTGGATTGGAAGATCATTTAAATTGATAGAGTCAGTTTGGGTGGAGATAGGAAACAGCAAGGGGCAACAAACATTGGTAGAGTTATTTATAGACTACCAAACAGTAGTAGTAATGTGGGGCATGGTATAAATCATGAAATTAGAGGTGCATGTAAGATGGGTAATACAGTAATCATGGGGAACTTCAATCTACTTATAGCCTGGGTAAACATAATTAGCACTAATGCTGTGGAGGACAATTCCTGGACTATATACTAGATGGTTTTCTAGAACAGTATGTTGAGGAACCAACTAGAGAACAGGCTATTTTAGATCTAGTATTGTGCAATGAGAAAAGGCTAAGTAATCTTGTTGTAAAGGAGCCTCTAGGGAAGTATGACCATAATATAATAGAATTTTACATTAAGTTTGAAAGTGATATAGTTCAATCTGAAACTAGGGTCTTAAATCTAAACAAAGGAAACTATGAAAGGTATGAGGGGCAAATTGGCTGTGGTAGATTGGGAAACTGCATTAAAAGATATGATGGTAGACAGGCAATTTAAAGCATTAATACATGGTTGACAACAAATTTACATTCCTTTGAGGCACAAAACCCACATCCTGGAATGGTTCTTGCAGATTGGAAAGTAGAAAATGTAATCCCACCATTTAAGAAAGGAGGAAGAGAGAAAATGGGGAACTACAGATCTTTTAGCCTGACATCATAAGGAGGGAAATACTAGAATCTATTATAAAAGTATGCGATAACAGGATACTTAGAAAATAATAGGATCGGGCAGAGTCAACGTGGATTTATGAAAGGGAAATCATGTTTGACGAACCTGTTAGAGTTTTTTGAGGATGTAGCTAGCAGAATAGATAAGAGGCAACCAGTGGATGTGGTGTATTTGGATTTTCAGAAGGCTTTTGATAAGGTCCCACACAAGAGGTTAGTGAGCAAAATTGGAGCACATGGGATTGGGGTAAGATATTGACATGAATTGAGAATTGGTAAATGGACAGAAAATCGAGTAGGAATAAATGGGTCATTCTCAGGTTGGCAGGCTGCGTCTATTGGGTACCACAAGGATCAGTGTATGGGTCCCAGCTATTCACAATCTATATCAATGATTTGGATGTGGAGACCAAATGTAACATTTCCAAGTTTGCTGATGACACAAAACTAGGTGGGAATGTGAGTTGTCAAGAGGATGCAAAGAGACTTCAATGGGATTTAGACAGATTAAGTGAGTGGGCAAGAACATGGCAGATTGAATATTATGTGGAAAAATGTGATGTTATCCACTTTGTAGGAAAAACAGAAATGCTGAGTATTTCTTAAATGGTGAGAGATTGGGAAGTGTTCATGTCCAAAGGAACCTGGGTGTCCTTGTTCATAACTCACTGAAAGCGAACATATGCAGGTGCAGCAAACAATTAGGAAGGCAAATGCTATGTTGGCCTTTATTGCAAGAGGATTTAAGTACAGGAATAAAGAAGTCTTGCAATTGTATAGAGCCTTGGTGAGACTGCATCTGGGGTATTGTGTACAATTTTGGTCTCCTTAGCTAAGGAAGGATGTACTTGCCATAGAGGGAGTGCAATGGAGGTTTAGCAGACTGATCTCTGGGATTGTCCTATGAGGAGAGATTGAGGAGACGGGGCCTATATTCTCTAGAGTTTAGAAGAATCTCATTGAAGCATACAAAATCTCACAGGGCACGACAGAGTAGATGCAAGAAGGATGATTGTCTTGGCTGGGGCATTTAGAACCAGGGACAAGGTCTCAGAACAAGAAACAAAAACAGAAAATGCTGGAAAAACTCAGCAGGTCCAGCAGCATCTGTGGAGAGCGAAACAGAGCTAATGTTTCGTGTCCATATGATCCTTCTTCAGAGCTAAAGAGAATAAATTTATTGAAATGTATACTGTTTAAGGGGAGCATGTGAAGCTGGATAGAAGGTCAGTGATAGGTGGGTGCTAAGGAGAGATTGACAAAGATGTCATGGACAAAAGGACAAAGGGAGTGTTAATGGTAGTGGTAAGGACTAAAAAAAGGTACTGATAGTGGCATAATGGGAAAATTGCAGAACAAGAGTAAGCACTGTGTGAAGGAACAGCATGGAACAAATAACAAGTGGCCGTTTGGTGGGGCAGTGGTGGGGGGAAAAGGATGATAAATGGGATGGAAGGGAGATAAAAAAAAAGGGGATAAAACAATGAATAAATAAATAAAAAGAAGTGGATAAAAAAATAAAAATGAATGTTGAGAAAAGAGATTAAGAAAAGGGGAGAGGATAGAGGAAAGAGTTCATGGTCTGAAGTTGTTGAACTCGATGTTAAGTCCAGAAGGCTGTAAGGTGCCTAATCAGAAGATGAGGTGCTGTTCCTCCAGTTTGTGTTGAGTTTCACTGGAACATTGCAGCAGGCCAAGGATGGATATGTGAGCATGAGAGCAGGGTGGTGTGTTGAAATGGCAAGCGACAAGAAGGTCTGGTTGCGGACAGACTGAAGGTGTTCCCCAAAGCGGTCACCCAGTCTGTGTTTGGTCTCCCCAATGTAGAGTAGACCGCATTGGGAGCAGCGACTGCAGTAGACCAAATTGAAGGAGGTGCAAATGAAGTGCTGCTTCACCTGAAAGGAGTGTTTGGGCCCTCACCGAGAGGAGGGAGGAAATAAAGGGGCAGGTGTTGCATCTTCTACAACTGTGTGGGAAGGGGATGAGGTGTTGGGGTGGTGGTGGAGGAGTGGAGGAGGGTGTCCCGGATGGAATGGTCCCTACAGAATGCTGATGTGTGGGTTTGGGGGGCGTTGGGAGGTGAAGGGAAGATGTGTTTGGTGGTGGCATCATGCTGGAAATGGCAGAGGCTGATCCTTTGAATGCAGAGGCTGGTGGGGTGAAAGGTGAGGACAAGGGGTACCCTTTGCTCTGGGTGGGAGGGGAAGGTGTGAGGGCAGAGGTGCAGGAGATGGGTCGGACACGGTGGAGGGCCCTGTCAGCCACAGTGGGGGGGAAACCTCCGTTAAGGGAGAAGGACGATGTGTCAGAAGTGCCGTTTTGGAAAGATACTACGGAGGTGAATTAACTGAGAGAATGGAATGGAGTTCTTACAGGAAGCAGGGTGTGAGGAGCTGTAGTCGAAGTTGCCTGGGAGTTGGTGGACTTGTAATGAATATTGGTGGACAGTCTATCACTAGAAATGGAGACAGAGGCTCTGAAAAAGGGCCATATGGACTTGAAACGTTAACTCTGTTTCTCTCGGCACAGATGCTGCTAAACCTGCTGATTTTTTCCAGCATTTTCTGTTTTCGTTTCAGATTTCCAGCATCCGCAGTATTTTGCTTTTGTCTCAGAATAAGAATTAGGCCATTTAAGACTGAGATGAGGAAGAATTTCTTCACTGTGAGGGTGGTGAATCTTTAGAATTCTCTACCCCAGAGGGCTGTGGAGGCTCAGTCATTGAGTATGTTCAAGATAAAGATTGATAACTTTCTAGATATTAAAAATATAAAGGAGTATGCAGATAGTGCAGCAAATTGGCTATGAGGTAGAGCATCAGTCATGATCCAGTTCAATGGCTGAACAGGCTGGAGGGGCCAAATGGCTTGCTTCCACTCCTATTTCCTATATTCCTGTGTAAAAATTGATGGAACCCATATGACAAGAGCAGCTTGAAATTATGGCTTTTTAACCTAGTAAAAGTAGACATCGGCCTGAATTTTCTGGATGGCGGGGGCAAGACCCCGCCATCCGAAGAATTGATGGGGAACACATCCTCACTGACTCCAGCAGCCTGGATGCAATATTATGCTCTAACGAGTATTGCTTGGCATAAGGGAGGACTTCTTATGCTCATTTAGGAGGAAGTCCCACCTTGGAGAGCTGCAGGCCAATCAGATTGGTTGGCAGCTCTCCAGTCCCTCCAGGCACAGTGCTACAGTGTCTGGAAGAAGCACTGCAGGGAGCTGCCTGGCACTAAGTCTCAGGACCTGGAGGACAAAGTAAGTGGCAGGGGTCCCAGGGCAGGGACATTAGGGAACAGCTGGGGGATCGCAAAGGGGGCAATTGGGATCTCTGGGATAGGCCTCCTGATAGAGGCAATCCCCCCGCACCCTCCCTTGCTGCCCGAGATCCAACTATCTTTATTTCTGGCCTCCCCGCCCCGAGCTGTCATCCTGCCTGCCCCAATGTAAAATTGTTCCAAGGTCAGGACGGTTGGAAACCTGGAGGGAATCCCGTCCATGCAATTTCACACTTGCCTCCACCCCTGCATCAGAACCTGCTGGGGGGAGTGTAAAATTCTTATAAGATATAATGCTATGGTAAAAGATGGAGGAAAATCATTTGTACGCAAAATATTCTCCCTTTTCTTTAAAGCCGGGTATCTATTCGTGCTGTAATCTATGAACTGTCCCAACTAGTTTGAAAAAACAAACAGCTAAATGGAACAAAATATTAAAAACCTGAAACTTGAAAGGGAACTTTAGAGATGATTGAGATTTCTTAACCTGAAATGGATTTTGTGTTTGTTCTGAAGCAAACAGAAGAAGGATAATGCAATAATAGTGTGATACAGACTTGTTTTGCTGTCCATTAGATTAGCAAATTTAAATGAATTTCTGATCATTTTTTTATTTCCTCAGTTCCCAACAGCCTTTGAGTTTAATGAATTCTTCCTTGTAACCATTCTTGACCATCTGTATAGCTGTTTGTTTGGAACATTCCTTTTTAACAGTGAACAGCAAAGAGTAAAAGAGGTGAGTCTGATTAGTAAAATCAAATTCTGTGTGTTGTTTAGTTATGTAATACTTGTTGATCTTTGTAATAGTGTGATAAAATGAAATCGTAGACTATATAATAATATAAACCAAAATTCCGTATACTGTATTCAGTTGTATTGGGTTTTTGATATTTCTTGAATAACTACTATGCAAGTTCATCATGTATAAATTTATAACTAATTTGGTCTTTTTTCTTAGAGTTATTACAGCACAGAAGGAGGCTATTCAACCCATCGAGTTCACGTTGGCTGTTTGTAGAGTGATCCAGTCAGTCCCATTAACCCACTCTATCCCCATAACCCCACAAATTTATCTCCTTCAAATACCCATCCAATTTCCCTTTGATTCATTATGGATTCTACAACTGACACAGATAGGATCCTTATGTAAATATTTTAATAAGGTTACTACCTACTTCAGGTGGGTGGGCTAGCCTTGTGTGGCCAACAGGTAGACAAGTTTTGTTTAATTTTCTTCTACCTTGTTTTCCAGCATAAGTAAAACAGAAAATAGTTGAAAATTGCCCTACTCATTTAGACAAGAAGCAATAACCCTCCGTTTCCACTTCCTTGGATTTCCAAACTGTGTCACCATAAACTCGAAGGAATATGCTTAGTCATTAGATTAATTAAAATATTATGCCAAGAATAAGAAATGGCTGCCCTCAAGAAATCATGATTTTTTTGTGTCTCAGCCCGTGGAAAATCCTGATTGATAGATTGTTTTTGCAGCACCGATGGAGCCGCCACTCTCATGGAGGGAATTCCATACTATGAAGACAACCCCGTTCTAACTGGATTCCTCTTTGTAACATTTATCACAGATAGTCCCACTATGGCATATAATACAATACTCCAAAATAGGTTTACTATTTACAAAAATAGAACAATGCTTTTTTTTATTCATTCATCCATTAAATAATTTGTTGAACCCTGATTTTGTAGATCCAAATTTGTACATGTCCCTGAGGAAGTCCATCAAGGGATTCCCAATTACTTTATACTTATAATCCTATAGTAAAAGGAAAACAGGAGTGATACTAATAGCAGCAGCCACAGTCTTCCACACTGCCCTCACACCCCTCCCCCACTCAACCTCCCACCCAGCTGGGAGGGTGTGGCCCTATGAATTTAATTACCTTGCATTGTGACTGTGAATCAGTTATTTATATGTGCTAAGAACAGGAGGGATCTCAGCATGGACCATGGGGGACCCCATTCATTAACTTCCTTTAAACCACCCAAGCTTCCTTTCCTTCAGCCAATTACCACTGCAGATCCATATCTTAGTTTTGATTCCTGCTGACCTTGGTTTGTAAATCAGTCAACATCAATAGAATCATAGAGATTTACAGCACAGAATGTGGCTATTTGGCCCATCATGCTGGCTCTTTTGAAAGAACAATTTAAAACTAATCCTGCTCTCACCATAGCCTTGTACCTTCCTGTACTTCCAATTTACCCTTGGAAGATGCAATAGTTTCTGTTACAGTCACTCCCTATGACAAAGCATTCCATGCTCCAGAAATTCCCCACATAAAGAATTTACTCCTGGTCTTTCCTCTTTAAAGTGATGAGTTTAAATTGATCCCTGCTGTTGACTCCCCAGCCAGATGAAATAGGTTCCCATTACTTTTATCAAAACCTTTACATTTTTAAAACCTCTAAATATTGTCATTATCTTCTCTGCTGCAAAGTAAATAGTCCCAGTATCTCAAAACACTTCTCATAACTGTAGTTTCTGATCTCTGGCATTGTTCCTGTGCATCTATGCTGTATATCCTCTGTGGCTTTATTGCCCATTCTATAATGGATGCAGTAAATTAAACTAAACTGCATCCAGTACCCTAGCTGTGGACTACCTAACATTTTATTACGATTTATCGTTCCTTTTGTTCTTTTTGCCATTGTGTATAACTCTGCTGGTCACCACCTGTTGATCTCTGCTAGAAAGTGCATGTGTGTGGATGGCAGGCGTGTTTATGATTGGTTTCAACTCACTGTCCATGCTGCTTCATGAGGCGTAACCACTTGACTTGAGAAGAAAATTGCAAGTTAATTCTTGGATACTGAGCTGACTATTGTGTAACAAAAAATGCATTGATACACTCATCCTTTCATGTGTTCAAGACGTCCCAGAATGAGTCACAGCCAACAAAATACTTTAGAAATGTAGGAACATAGCAGCCAATTAGCAGAGAAAATTTCTGTTGGTGACTAATGTGTGCAACAGTGTTACAATGTTCTCATTTGAGATAGCAGTAGTCTATAAAGAAACAAAGGGAATATGTGATGTAAACATACAATATGAAATCTATTTCCTGCAAAATCAATATTTAACCTGAATTTATTTTACAGGGACTGCAAAGAAGTACTGTTTCATTATGGGCTTACATAAACAGCCAGCTGGAGGAGTTTGTCAATCCCCTCTATGTGAATTACTATAACCATGTGCTGTATCCTGTGGCAAGCATGCGCCACCTAGAGCTCTGGATTAGCTATTACATCCGCTGGAACCCAAGGATGAGACCACAGGTAATCATTTTGCTTGTATTGGTTTAATTGTGTGAATATTGAAACTGATAACACAAGTCAAAAATACTTCAGTTCTTCTTGTGGAGGTTATTCTAAGTTATTTTGAACCATTTTCTATCTGGAATGTTTATAAAAACAGAGTGCTGTATGAAAGCAGATACATAAGGTTTGAAAATTGAGAGTTTTATGTTCAAAAGCATTTCAAAAACTGGATCCTAATTATTGATCTAATTTTCATTTTTAAAGGGAAATCATCAAATTAAGGCATTTTGCATTTTACACATTTAAAGCCAAATGGTAGATGTTACAAATAATTTTTTTTAAATTCTCAACTTTTAAAAAGTCTAAAATATGTAAAACAATGGCAGAATAGCTGTACAATTTGCTAAAACCATCGTTTTAAGCTATGCCACAAATTCTACACCCCTGATTCCATCCTCCTCATCAGCCATCGTCCCAGACCATTCACAGCCTTGGCATCCAGTTTGATCCTGAGCTGAGTTTCTGACCCCATGCAAAGATCAACTACGTCCACTTCTATAAGATCATTTATCATCGCCCTGCCTCAACCCATCTACGGCTGTTATTCTCATGCATGCCTTTGTCACCTCATGACTTGACTATTCCAACACTGCTGGCTGGATTCCCATCCTCCATCCCCCATAAATTTTAGCTCATCCAAAGTTATACTGCTTTAATCTTTTCCCACACTAAGCTCCTTTTATCCATCACCTCTGTGATCGGTGAGCTACGTTGGCTCCTCAACTTGAAAATTCTCATCCACAGATTTATATCTCATCATGACCTTGCCTTTCCGTATCTAATCTCCTCCAGGCCTTTGTCGTTCCCCCACTTATCTCACCCCATCATTGACAATCTTGCTTTCAGCCATCTAAGCCCTATGCTCTGGAATTTTTTCTGAAACCTCTCCATCGCTCATTCCTCCTTTAAAGCCCACCTCCTTTTCCAAACTTTTAGTCCCTCCCTGACACTTCCTTCTGCAGTTGTCAGATTGTACTCCTGTGAAGCACCTCGAGACGGTTTTCTTCTTTAAAGGTGCTACTTAAATTCACATTACGACTTGTACATACTGGCAAAAAAATCAATTTTGTGCTCAAATCTGCTAGTTTGGTAGCCAGTTATTAGTTTGAGGCCAAGATAGAACATTGTAACTTAATATATTCATAATCCAGTAAAACTTAATACTAATTATTTGGAATGAAAACTGGAAATAATATGAACTACGAATGAATTAAGTTCATCAGACCTGGTTAAATTAACAAGCTAGCCTGCTGTTAAATTTAAGAAAAGCCTATATGGTTTGGTCAAAGATTTTCTCACGGAATTTGATATTAAATATAGGAACTTCCTATTTGAGCGTAATAATTATATTCTTAAAACTTTTAAATATTTAGAATGTCTTGTAGCCCAAAATATTACAGCAATTTTCACATTCATGCATGTATAGTGTAGGAGAGTACACTGTGAATGCACTGCCTGAAAAGATGACAGAAGCAGATTTGTTGGTAACTTTCAAAAGCGAAATTGCACATTTACTTGAAAAGGAAAAAGTTGCAGGGCTATGGGGAAGTGATACTGGTTAGACAACTTTTTCAAAGAATGAGCACAGGTTTGATGGACTGAATAGCTTACAGCAAAAATATGCTATGATTGGAGTGATGGAATACCTTTAATAAAAAGCTGTTTTAAATCTCTCTCATTTAAACAATACATCACACTCTTAATTTTGGAAGGATAAAAAGGGCCTTTCTGGTTAATGATTAACATATTTATATTATCAAAAGGTGACTATAAAACCAAGTTATATTCCATTTTAATTGTTTTTTTTCCTGAATGCAGGAGCCTATTCATCAACGTTACAAGGAACTTTTAGCAAAACGAGCAGAGCTTCAGAAAAAGGTGGAAGAATTACAGCGAGAAGTTTCTAACAGGTCAGCTTCCTCATCAGAGAAAGCTGGCTCGCCTTCACGTTCAGTTACACCAGTACAGACTATCATCTGAAAATCAGATTCATTCTTTAAAGGATTTAATAGCTGTTAAAGACAATTTTAGCCAATGTTTTCTCATGCTTGAAGAAAAATTCATTTGTATACACAGGCAATCATATGTAAACCGGTTACTATAACTTGTATTTACAACTTTATTTTGTATCAGCAGTTATAACACTTATTTGCCAATTGTAGGCAAGTAATTCAACTGTTCCAAATGAATATACTATGACGTAGTTTGTCCATTTGCAAATGGATATTATTTATTGCACTGATAAATTTTAACTACTCTTGACCTTAATTATGGGTTTAACACTAAACCTTACAGGGAAATAACCGGTATGCTTGTATGTTTTAAACTGGTTAGCTTTCTTTAATTTGTTACTACAGCTCCTAATAGTCAGCTGCATTTACTTGGTTTCTTCCCACTCCCTCCCCTTAACCAGGAGGATATTAAAATACTTGCTGGGTAAGAAATTATTGATGCATATATTCGATTAAATATAAATGAAAAGCTATTAAAAAGGACAGGAATGACTATTAAACGGGGCAATTAATTGAGGTTAGAGATGGTCATTTACCCAATATGTGCTGTATAGATTTGTTTTCTTCACTGGAACTTATTTTAATATGGCCATTATTAAATTTATATTTATCCAAATCAAATTTCCACTTTGGTATTCTCACTAAATATTGCCACCAATTTTGCACTGCAACAAATCTGCACTGGTAAGGTTGATCCAGCTGAAATGATGAAAGACAAAGTATACTATTTTTCTAATCAACAGTGTAAACATATTATAAAAATAAATAGTGCAGATTGGATTTTCACAGAGTAAGCTGCTTGTTATGGTTGCAGTGCTCTAGAGGTATGCAACTAGTTTCATAATTTATTTCTGTTAACTGCCAGTCTCCTTGAATCCTCTATTTAATCTGGCATTGAGCATTTAACATGCTTGAACAGAAGTGTTTCTAAAGCAAGGCTTAAAAAAAGACTTGCGCTTTCTTGTTATCTGTAGTTTTCCAATTATACATTTTGAAGTTAGAAAATTATTTAGCTGTGTTTTGGTATCTTCTGAATAAACTGGAAAATGGTGAAGTAAAATTTATAAGAACACAAAGCTTTCAGTATAGAAAGTAAACTGCTTGTATTTTTAAAAGTCTAACTGGTTCATCACTACTTACCTTCAAAATCTTAAAGCCAAACCTGAAATTCAGGAACACAATTTTTCAGGCACAACAAAGACAAAAAGACTACATAACATATTGCAGCTTCTAACCAGATTAATACCATATGCAGAAATCATGCTTTCAGGGATTATTGATGAAATTTAGTAACCTATCCAATGCAATATTGTATCATTTGTGTGCATCTGTACTGTACTTCAAAAAAGTGGGGCACTGGTGAGTGATCCAATTGTTCGGAACTATTCAAATCAAACCAGTCTATGTTAGAACTGAGTGACTATGCCTTCTCCAAATGCTTAGGTTTCAGATTAAATTGATGCCAAGTTACAGATGCTTGCTTCATGAAAAACATTAATTTCACATTTTAGGTACAAGATTGATTAGCATAGTTTTCTTTTAAGTTTGTATATTCTACATAATTCTGGCATTTAGTCAGCTGGTATGAGTCTGTTGTGAAACCTGTTACCAATTTTATAGGTTAATCATTACACTGCTGATGATTTAGTAATAATGAAAGCTGTTTAGCAACTGGAAGCTCTAGAAATCTCTCCCTAAACCTCACCACCTCTCTACCTCTTTCTTCCTTTAAAACGCTACTTAAAACCTACTTCTTTGACCAAGCTTTTGGTCACCTGCCATAATACCTGCTTATGTGCCTGCCTCTATGTCAAATTTTGTTTTATACTGCTACTTTAAAGTACCTTGGGGTGTTTTATTACATAAAAGGCACTATATAAATATATGTTGTAATCTATCTGTATCCTCTCTGCAGGTCCACTAATTACATTTTAGGATCATTTTAATTGCTATAACAATATTAAAATTCTCTGAATATTCAATCCAAATTTTTAGTCAGATTAATATTTTACTTCATTGACATGGATGCAAGGATTATAATCGCTATTCAGCTAAATTAGACCAGAAAAAAACATTTAAGTATCCATTCCCTTGGATCTTACTCAGACAGGATTATATCTGAGTGATTCAGGGATACAGGCTTTTCTAATGGTTCAAATTAATGTAATTCAATGTAATTAGCTAGATGATTAATACAAGCTGTATTAGTGTGCTGTTAGTGGCAAAGAAATAACTTAAGATACTTGAAGTACAGGCTTCCTGCATTTTGCCTTTTATTGATGCTAAAACATATTTAAAATTGGAAAAACAAAATTGATATTTTTTGGCTAGATGAGCCTTTTATTTTCAAAGAGTGCAATATTCAGGACATAATTTGCATGTTGCAATATAGATTAGGCTATTCAACATGCATTGTTATTGGTTGGCAGGTGATGGGGAAATGTATTGAAATTTTTCAGACCAAAACTAATTTCTAGGCAATTGATGTTTTTGAGTAAATACTATCCCAGGTAAATACCACAACATTTACTTAAATGATATATTTGGAAGACTAATGTGTCTTGTGCCAGAAATTGATTTTAACTGTTCTAAAATAGAAGGACTGAGGTTCATTACACAATCCAAGGTGGAGGAGTTCTTTTGTATTTATACCTTGTAGGAGCAAGCACTAACAAACACTTGCATTTATAATTCATCTGTATTTTTCTTTAAAGGTTATCAAAAGTTTCCTTTTTTTTTGTGAAGATGTTACACTTAATGTATCAAATAACTTCTATTGTTGCCTTGGTAAAACACTCTACTAACCAGAACATTTCAGGGTTATAAAAAACTTACAAATGTGCTAAATTAGTTCAGCTGTGTCTTCTAAACTACTTATAGAATATATAGAAGCATTGAATGGTTACAGCACAGGAGGAGGCTATTTAGACCGTCATGTCTGTGTCGGCCCTCTACAAGAGCAACTCATTAGCCTCACACTGCTACCTTTTCCCATTAGCCTTGCAAATTTTTTATTATTACTGTTGTAATTCACTTAAGTATTTGAATGAAGGGTCAAAAATTTGAAACATTTCAACTTCATTTCCTACACTTTTTAGTTAAGCGCACCTGATGCTAGTAGATATACTGTGTTGTGTTATTAAAATATTGCAAGAAAGATTCACAAATCCCCGTGCATTAGACTTTGTTATTTAGTTTTATTGTTCTTGTCAACGTGTTTCAATTTTTTTTTTGCCAGTGAAAGCTATCTTTAAACATAATAGGAAGAAGGAGAATGGAAGGAGAAAAGACGAAAACTGAACTTGAACCCTGGCATCAAGTTTGAGTTGGTGTTGGCAAGTGCTACCCCAATATTTAGTAGGATGTGATTTCCAAGCGGGGGCGACGTTCTGGTCAACGCTGGAATTTTAACTCCATAGCATGTTGGTGTTTTTTTTTAAACAGGTTTGCCAACCGGAAGCCAGCCTGTTGACAGGCTTGGCTCCTTGTTAGGTAGGGATCGTGCCAGAAGAGACCAACGAACAGGTAGCTTTCTTTCTGTTTAGGTGGAGATTGCGAGGAGGGATAGGGAACATTATGATTTGGAGGGTCAGAGTTGGGGTGATGGTCAGGGATTCAGAAAGAGAGCAGTGAGCAGGTGGGGGAGGAGGGTGTGCTTGCCAGATGTTACGATTGAACAGGTTTAGTTGGTGGGCCAGGAAAAAGCACTCCTGCTCCTCTTTGGCTCACAAGGAGTGCTGGAAAAGCACTTGCCTCTGATCCACAGTGGTCCTCACCTCCCTATAGCTGCCATGTTTCTTAAGACCCAAGAAACCCAGGTGGCCAGTATTAAAGCTAGAAGAGAGATCAAATCTGAGCCATGGAACACCATTAAAATATTGAAATGAGCAATTTCCCTCCTGGAAGCTGGTTGGCTGTCTGCCTCTTAAAGCCAGTAGTGCGTAGTTTGAGGCCTTTTGGGTTTAGGTTTGAGATTTTTTACATTTTAGCACTCCAGCTGACACAAGTTTACTGTTTTTGGAGGTTAAAATTATCTCCTACAATTCTGTGTGGTTACAAACATAATGAAACTCCTTGACTGCAGGGCTAAATGGAAATAAGTTTAAATCCAATTTTCAATGTTGTAAAGTGTTTGGCATTTTTATTGGCATATTGCAGTTTGCAGTTGCTATTTATTAATGATTTGTACCTTTGGATGTATTAATTCTGGATCAACATTGCTAATGATACTAAAACAAATCAAATTTCCTTTGCTTTACTATTTAAGATTTGGATCAAAACTAATTTCTAGGCAATTGATGCTTTTGAGTAAATACTGTTCCAGGTAAATGCCACAACATTTACTTAAATTATATATTTGGAAGACTTAAGGTTCATTTGAACTCACTATATTAATATCATTTAATACTATGCAGAGTATTAAGACCTGTCTAATTTAATATTCCTAAACTTATATCCATCCAGTCATTCCACATTACAAAAGTGTATGTGAAAGACCCGTAAGTTACAGATTTGATTCAAATGAAAGGACTATTGAAGGTTTGCTAATATTCTATGAAATCCTGAAAGGAATCTGCAGTAAGTCAATATAATGTACTTGTTTATTAATGATCAATTCTAATTAATTAGATGTATCTATGGAAAAAGAATCCACTGATTACTCTGCAAGTTCATCCTTGAGTAGAGGTGTCAGCTGTGGCTCAGTTCATAGCACCCTCGCCTTTGAATCAGAGGGTTGTGGGTTCACGTCCCACTCCCGGAAACCAAGAACTGTACTCGAAAGAGTTGCAATCTGTGACTGTTGATAACTCGAAAGAGTTTCATCCTTGAGTAGCATTCACATGGACTAGGATAATCCCTTGTCTGCTCTTAGTCTGATTTGACGCAGAACATTGAAGTGATTGCAATTATCCTCGAGTTAATGTTGGTTAAATTAGTCAGGATCACATCTGCTAATCATTACCCAATGATCCCTACTAGAACTGCACATAAGTAGACTCTGTGTGAGAACCTGCATTTGATTGTGATGGACAGATAGTTTGCCAACACAAATGAATAATCTCTTGAACAAGGGAAAGCAGTGTCACTTTGGCCGATGGAAATGTTAATAGAGGCAAGAAAATTGTTGGGGATTGGGGGAGCTATCACTGAAGTTTGTCATATGTTAGCATATCAAACAGTACTAAATCCATGGATTTATTTTTCAAGAGCATGATTGAAAATTATGCAGCAGTTATACAACTTACACATGGGCATGCAGGTTGTAGAGAATGGAAGATAATTTAAAAATAGAAACTGAGTTTTGAAAAAGATAAAAAACATGGATTTTATTCTATCAACAAAATATTGCAGTAAAGTAATAATTTTGTTACATGTCTGATCCTGTCAAAATTGCATAATTAAGTTTGAAAATCTCACCTGTAAAACATCATCTGTCATTAATTGGTGAATGGACATAAAATAGCATCTTGGCTTCTTGCATTGTAATGTAGTGTAAGATTGATGTGATTCATAGTAATGCCCTGGGTAATTATCTATGCATTTAAATAAGAAACACGTACTTCATCTGTGCAAGTGTGATATGTATTGTCAGAAAAGTAAAATTAATGTAGAGCAATGTTTTTTCTTGAATTTTCCTTGAACATGCAGGTTTAGTAAGAGCTAAGAAGTTGTCTTGGCTCTAAGACAGAAACTTAGTCCAGGCATTTTTTCCACAATAATCCTTCATGAAGTTCAAGTTCATCACTTACTGTGCTGGCTACTTAATTACCTAAATTGAACCTGAATTCTATCTAAATTTTTAGTGCTGTCATATCGTAAAGCCTACTCTTTTGTCTTTTGTTGTATAGTTGAATCCTAACCAAATGCATTGTGCCAAAATATTTTTATTCTGAGGCCATGATCTCTGTAGGTTCATTGTAGGTTCATAAAACATTAGCCCTTTAATTGTGCTGCAGCTAAATCAAAATGGGCATTGTTTGAGTATCATCTTAAATATTCTTGAAAGTTGCTACTTTCAGTTCTGCGCAACCTGCCATAGAAATTTGCGATCATCCTGCCCAACTGTCTCTTGAATAAGTTCTCCACTGCCATAAGTGCACATTTAATCCAGTTATTAATCACAATTTATATGAAGCATTTTCCCTCATTAGACTCAAAATTGCCTTTTATCAGTTTGCACACTGTTCTCTCATCCTTCGGTTATGTTTAATGAAGTAAAGTTCAGGATTAACATTTTTTATTCCACTTAGTATGCTGAATGGTAAATTCTCACGAATGATGGAAATAAATCTTTATGCAACATTGTGTATTTTGGGGGCTTATATGGAAAGTTTAGATACACTTGTGCTGATGTTTATGACTGTTCTAGAAGCAAAAAATCACCTTTTCTGTTTAGTTTTTTCTAGTTTATTACACATCGTTCTTAACACTTGAGTATATATCATTAGAATTCCACTGGCTACGGATGAAATTACTCTGAAAAGTACTTCATTGACTTTAAAGTGCTTTGAGATGCCTGCTAATCATGAAAAGTGCAATATAAATGCAGGTCTTTCTTTCATATGTTCCCAAAATCAAGAGCTGTAAGGATAATAAAGCTAATACCATTGGTGAGTTTAAGATATCCATGAATTATCTGAGCAGGAAATATTTTAAAAAGTGCACTGTATATTTTTAAACTGCATTTCCTTGTGCTACTAGAGTATTCAAATAAAGACTTGCAGGTGGTAGATAATGCGGTGTCTTTTGCTACATTTCTTTTCAACAAACTGACCCAATAAAAAAACCTGACTAAAGTTCTGTCCTCTAATAAACTAAATGTATGATCAAGTTGACAATCCAACCTAGTAAGACTTGAAAGCTAGTTGTACTTGGAATACGTGTGCAAATTCCATAAATAATTATCTAGTAGTGTTTTTGCAGAGGTTTTTTATAGATTTATAATAAAGCAAGTTTTTGTGGTCAAAATTTCCTATTTAGTGTGAATGAGAGAAGTAATGATTTGTAGGTTTTTTTGCTCCCTTTTTCAGCTTTGTTAATCAAGTTGAAGGACTTTGGTGTGGAGAGTCATTAGCAACCATGATCAGCTGCAGAGGACAGCTCCACTATCCTCCTTCAGTGTCCTCCCATTGTGAATTTTAAAACTAAAAATTAGCCTTGAGTGTGCAGTCAATGAATACTGAACTATATTCAAAGACTGAGAAAGATAGTACCAAATGTTAATGTGGAAAATTGCCCAGGTATGTCTTGTCCACAAAAAGCTGGGCAAATCCAATCTGACCAATTACAGCCCCATCAGCCTACTCTCAATCATCAGCAAAGCGATGGAAGGTGTCATCGACGCTGGTACCGTGTGGCATTTGCACAGCAATAACCTGCTCACTGATTCTCAGTTTGGGTTCTGCCAAGGCCACTTAGCTCCTGACCTCATTACAGCCTTGGTCCAAACATGGATAAAAGAATTGAACTCGAGAGATGGTGAGAGTAACTGTCTTTGACATCAGAGCAGCATTTGACTGAGTGTGGTATTAAGGAGTCCTAGCAACATTGAAATCAACAGGAATTGGGGAAACCTCCCCACTGGTTGGAGTCATACCTAGTACAAAGGTTGTGTTTGTTGGAGGTCAGGCATCTCAGTCTCAGGACATTGCTGCAGAAGTTCCTCAGGTTAGTGTCCTAGGCCCAATCATCTTCAACTACTTCAATGACCTTCCCTCCATAAGGTCAGAATTGGAGATGTTTGCTGATTGCACAATGTTCAATACCATTTGCAACTCATACTGAAGCAATTCATATGCAACATGACCTGAGCAACATTCACGCTTGGGCTGATAGTGGCAAGTAACACTTGTGCCACAGAAGTGCTAGTCAATGACCATCTTCAACAAGGCAGACTCCAATCATCTCGCCTTGACAAATAGCATAACATCACTGAATCACCCACTATCAACATCCTGGGAGTTACTATTGACCAGAGACTGAACTGTGGCTACAAGAGCAGGTCAGAGACTAAGAATCCTCCCCTCAGGATGTGGGCAAGACTGGCATAGCTGCATCTGGATGCTCTGAGAAGATGGTTGTGTGAGCTACCACCTTTTTGTAGTGATTGTTACAACTGAGTGGGTAGCTAGGTCTTAGAAGACATTACGCACAACCACTTAGTGCAGAGTCATGGGCTGGGGCAGCAAATTCCCTTTCCTGAAAAACATTACTAAACTAATTGAAGTTTTACAATAATTCTGTATTTGTGGTAATTTTCTAGTGCTAGCATGATTTACCAGCTCAAGAATTCAGTTCTTTTAACTTGTCATAGATTTGAATTCTTGAGCCCTGGGTTGTTAGCCCACTATCAATCATTACACAACTGTATCCAATGTAATTAGCCTAGGTCTTGAAAGCGTGAGTAGGCATTTAAATTTCTTTTGTATTCCTTTGTTATTGGACTGGAATGCTCTAGATTGTCAGGAAATAAAAGCAGTTAGTACCACCAATGGAGTATTTATTCTGACAAAATAGGAAAGATTAACTCTCCGCTTTTTTTACTAAACTGGAATCCTCATGAATACATTTGTTCAATATATCCTTTAAAGAGTCCTCAATTAACACAATCTCGGACATTCAATAAGTTTAAAAAAAAATTGTACTTCATCTGTTTTCATAAGTTTATTCAGGTATTAGTCCTGTTCTTCAAAAAGATACATTTTTAAAAGACTAAAGTGTTGAAAAGAATGACAAAAAATAAATGAGGACCAGATTTTGCTGTCAGAAGAAATCTTAATGACGTCTACTGTTAATTAGACTTGCCCTTGCACAAGAAGATTTTTCAGTTTTGTGTGGCAAGTTGCTGAAAGTGCTTGCTGGTAAAGTCAGTGAGGGAAATAGCACCTGTAATCTTAGTCAACAGGGCAAGTAACTGTGCATCTCCTCAACCAATGAGACTGAAGGTCTGTGAAAATAGCAGTACAAGGACTAAGAAGGAAGTGTAAATTCAAGTACAGAAGGAAATAAGGAAAGATAAGATTGGGACTGCAACGGTTCAAAAAGGTGGTTCACCACTACCTCCTCAAGGGCAATTGGAATGGGCAATAAATGCTGGCATAGCCAGCAACACCCACATCCTGTGAATAAATTAAAAAAAGACACAAAGGAAATGTAATTTAAAATTGTACATTGTAAAAATCTCAATCATTAAAACCTGGAGGAATGGGACTCCACACTTGTAAGAGTTAATTTTTGGGGCCAGAACAGTTGGTAGTAATTAACACTTGCTACATCTTAAAAGATTAATTTTGCATTCTCCATGGCAATGCCTCCAGCAGAGTCCACTTGCTAACCAATCAGCATTCTTCTCATGCAGTATAAATTGTTGTTTCTTTAACATTTGGTATTCTTGCAAATTGTCCTGATGAGCGCAAGACAAAAAGCTTTGACAACATGTCTTTTTCAGCAATACTCAAGTTCTGTACTACCAAATGACTAAGAATAATTAGACAAATGGGTCAGAAAATTGTCAGTGGCAAATTTAGTTTGTATCTACTGTGCCATTCAATCCATTTCAATGATGAGCCAGACAAGTTTTTGCAAAGCTAACTTGAAGCAAATTTTGATATTTGACCTTGCCAACATCTGCCCCCCTTGTTGCTGTACCATTTACAAATAAATAAGTGTCATTAGCCTCACTATTACTTTGACAGTAAAGCCTGGGCCAATATTATGGAACATGCAAATCCACTTCCCACAATTCTTCCTTTCAAGGCATGTTTATGTTTCCTTTACATGTTCATTCTCTATGGAAAGGTTATCTACAAAGCAAACTGCCTCCTTAATACTCAATTTATTCACTTGAGTCAATAACTGCCCAATCTTTTCATGCTGCAAAAAAAATCACTAGTTCTGCATAACATTTAATTTCTTTTGAGATTGTTATTCTGTTCATGACCCTAATCCCACGATTAGCACTACTGATTTAAGTCTCCCTTCATTAGCACATCTTTCATCAGCCTTAACATAATTTCTACAAAGTTCACTACACACTCATCTTGCAATTGAGTTCTGTACTAAAATCGACACATAGCTAGCTACATCCTGCACTCGCACATAAAACTGTGATTATACAACAAATAATATGTTGACTTTGAAAAACTTTGGGAAGACCCGAGTTCATGATTACTATGGTGTTTCCATGTCCATACAACCACCCTGAGGTCACATCACTTCAAGTGCTTTAACTTTTTGAGCATCCAACATAATAGCTAACAATGTTATTTTGAGGCGAATTTTATCACTGAAAAACTGATGTTTTGTCAGCCCTTGCACTAATTGTATAAATAGATGGTTTGGCACTGGCACTCTAAGCAGAGAGCAAATTTTACTTTCCTTAAAATGGACTTATTTTCGATGGGTTATGTCACTTGAAAAAGTGCAATTTTTGGCAGGCTAATGGAATACAGTCTTCAATGTGCAGAAAACAAATAATTGAGTTTATTTGTGAGGTACAAATATGCTAAAAGAAACCGCAAAAGAAAGTTAATAAAAAATGTATAGTATTCCTCCTAATATCTTTCAAACATATGATTACCCTAAAAATATTGCAGGCAGTAAATATAAATTTAAGTGTGGGACTTGCTATTTCTAATATATATATTTGTAAATTTCCTGCAGCATTGCCTGCAGTAAGCTAAGGAATATATTAAAATCAATCTATCAAAATCAAATTAATTTAAATCTACATTAAGCACCAGTACATTACTAAAACAGCCGCAGTATCTGTTGCACAACGGCTGTTTAATGGTCAGTTTCTACTTTTGGCACAATTGGGAAATTGTTCCCAAAACGGTGCTTGAAATTGCAAGTTTAAGGTACATTTCAATCTTCTTTTAAAAGCATAATCACAAATGTTAATCAGGCAGTGTTTCTTTTTCTTTCCATTAAAAAGTATTCCTAATACATTTAAAACTGTTCTCAGCTGTATGAAAAAATCTATTAAACATTGGGCATATACTTTATTGAAAGATGATCAGCAAAAATAAGCATTTTAATAAAGGTGTCCAGTCCTCCAACTTGATTAACCTGATTTAAAAACATGGAAACTGACCTACAAAAATTGTGAACAATTCAATTTCATTGGTGTACACTAGTCAGTTTCTTAGTAAGTAGTTTTGCTATAAATATTAATGATGTTTGACTAAAGCCTGTGCATTTTAGAAAATGTATGCAAATTGAAGAGCCTTCCTGAATCAGCACAATCGGCTGAAACTTGCATTTTAGACCTAGGTGGCATGGCCAGTTTTAAAGGGATTTATCGAGGGGAATTTGATCTTGAATGAGCCTAAAACCCATAATCTTCTGCCTTGGGTAAGTGTTACCAACTGAGCCATGGCTGCACAGAAAACAACTATGTTCTCTGTTCACATAGAATATAACTAATTGTTATCCCATATTGTAACAACAATTTATATACTACCTTTAACATTATATAATGCCCCAAGGCTCTTCACAGGAACATTGCAAAACAAAAAAATGACACTAGGCCCCACGAGGAGATATTACATTAGATGTCTCAGTGAAGGAAAGTGGGGTAGAAAGGCAGGGAGGCTATTCCAAAGTTTAGGGCCAAGCCAATTGAAGGATGACCACAATGGTAGAGCAAATAAAGGCATGACGTTCAAGGGGCTAGAATTAGAGGAGTGCAGATCTCGGAGGGTTTGTGAGGCTGCAGAAGTTTACAGAGATGGGGAGCGGTGAGGTCATCACGCAGGGGTGATAGGGGAACAGGACTTGGTGCAACTGAAGACACGCAGCAGAGTTTTGGATGACCTCAAGTTTGCAAAAGGTAGAATGTGGGAGATCAGCCAGGACTGCATTTGAATAGTCAAGAGGTAACAAAGACAGCAGATGAGCAGACACAGGCAAAGTTGGGCAATATTATGGAGGTGAAATTAGGCAGTGCAGCTGCAACACAGGACTACTTGCATGCTGAACAGCAAAAGCAGCATGTGATAGAGCTAAGAGATCCCACAACCAACAGATTATATCTAAGCTTTGCAGTCCTGTCACGAAGTCATGGACAATTAAACAACTAATGGAAGAGGCTCTGCAAATATCCCCATCCTCAATGATGCAAAAGACAAGGCTGAAGCATTTTCAATCAACTTCAGCCAACTTCAACCAGAAGCGCTAGATGGATGATGCATCTCGGCCTCCTCCTGAAGTCCTCAGCACCATAATAGCTTTGCCAGGCTAAAAGCCAATTCGATTCATTCTGCATGATCAAGAAATGGCTGAAGACACTTGATACTGTAAAGGCTTGAGCCCTGGCAACATTCCAGCACTACTACTAGACTTGTGCTCCAGAACTAGCTGCACCCCTAGCCAAGCAGTTCCAGTACAGCTGCAAAACTGGCAGCTAGCAGGCAAAGGGAAAAATTCCCCAAGTATGTCCTGTCCACAGAAGGCAGGGCAAATCCCATGTCTACTCTTGATCATCAGCAAAAGGCGATGGAAGGGGTTCCTGACAGTGCTATCAAAAAGCACTTACTCAGAAATAACCAGCTCACTGATGCTCAGTTTGGGGTTCTGGCATTAAGGCCACTCAGTTCCTGACCTCATTACAGCAATGCTGCAAACATGGACAAGAGAGCTGAGCTCAAAAGGTGAGGGGGAGTGACTGCCGTTGACATCAAAGCAGCATGGCAAAACTGAAGTCAATGGGAATCAGGGGGAAAACTCTCCACTGGTTGGAGTCATACTTAGCACAAAGAAAGATGGTTGTGGTTGTTGCAAGTCAATCATCTCAATCCCACAGCATTGCTGCAGGAGTTCCTCAGGGTAGTATCCTAGGACCAACCATCTTCAGCTGCTTCAATGATCTTCCCTCCATCATAAGGTCAGAAGTAGGGATGTTCGCTCACAATTGCACAATGTTCAGCACCATTCATGACTCCTCAGATACAGAAGCGGTCCGTGTCCATAAGCAGCAAGATCTGGACAACGGAACCATAAATGCTGTTCTTTGGTTGTCGCTGGGTTAAAATCCTGGAACTCCTTCCCTAACAGCATAGTGGGTGTACCTACACCATATGGACTGCAGCGGTTCTCATGGGCAATTAGGGATGGGCAATAAACAATCCATGACTAGCCAGTGACACCTACATTCCCTGGAAGAATATTAAAACAATGCTGGTTCAGAAAAGCGTGCATCTAAAACATGATCAGAAATACTGAGTCACCATAAAAAATGTAGGGGCCTCTTCTAATCATTGTTAAAACCAAAATTGGAGCATTGCTCTCAGAAAAACAGAAGGTTATAATCCTGTATCAACCCAAACCTAGCATTGCTAGTGAAACATTGCCACAGTTCAAAATGCTACTGAGCAAAATAGTTGGATAAAAGGTTTAGCTGACAATGACCTTTATTTAAATACAATAACTGCACGCTTACAGCAGTGGTTTGGGAATGCCCTGCAGATTTTAACAGCTGGTGACCTGTTCCATTAGAAATCAACTTCATCTATTTTACAATTGATGTAAGATTGGTCTCTTTGTTCAAAAAAAAAAGCCAAAATGTCTTTATAGATCAATTACGTGAACCTACTGGGACTAGGTTATTCCACATTTTGAAGGGCTATATAATTAGTTGAGAAAACCCAGGTTATTTCAGACATGATAATCACAAGACAACAATTCCAAACAATTTTTGCACATCTATTGAAAATTCATACCCTAAAGTCATCTCTTCATACCCCAAAACATATGACAATATTGTGTGTAGTGGCAGAGTAAGGTTCCATTTCCTTTCTCACTCAACTGAGAAGCATACTTCAAAAAGACAAAAAACAATTGCAGTCTCAAAAAAATTTGACAAAAAAGTCTGAGGCATCCAAAGCTTCAATATTCAGTTAGGGACTGAAGCAGGAACTTAAACTTTGAGAATGCATCCTCATTACAAAAGCAATAGAAAGGGCAAAGAGGAAAGACATCTGTCACACCCTCTTAATACAGGTGGTTTAATCAAGGAATAAGTTTTCTAAACCAGATAGGAATTTCTCAGTTTGAGCATAACTACGGTTTCAGCTACCATCCTAAATGACATGTGGGAAAAAAGTCATGAGAGTTCATATTAATTGAGGAGATATTAGAAGTTAGATGGTCATAGCTTTCATAGTCAAAAAACTGACTCATGTAATATGTATAGTTTCAATACGGATTGTCTTACAAACCAACATTTCTATGTAATTTCTGAGGGGGATGATAGGATAGTGGTAATATCCATAGGCCTGGATTTCTGGGCTCTGGGAGCACAAGTTCAAATCCTATCCCAACAATATTGGGGAATTTAAATTCAATTAGTCAATATAGAATAAAAAGCTAACCTCAGTAATAATGACAAATTACCAGATTGTCATAAAACCCATCTGGTTCAGTAATCTACCATCCTTACATGGTCTGGCCTCCATGTGATACGATTCCAGACCTACAGTAATGTGGTTGACTATAACTACCCTCTGAAATGGCCTGGCAAGCCATTCAGTTGTATCCAAATTGCTACAAAGTCAACGGAATATCAGGGGGGAAACTCTCCACTGTTTGGAATCATACTTAGAATAAAAGAAGATGGTTGTGGTTGTCAGAGGGAAATCATCTCAACCCCAGGACATCAGGGAAGTGTCCTCAGACCAACCATCTTAGGTTACCTCAATGACCTTTCCTCCAAGATAATGTCAGAAGTGGGGACGTTTGCTGACAATTGAAGCTTTCAGTACCATTTGTGACTCCTCAGATACCGAAACAGTCCACGCCCACGTTCAGCAGGACCAGGACAACATTGGACTGATAAGTAGTAAGTAATATTCACAATGGCCATCTCCAAGAGAACCTAGCTATCTCTTGTTGACATTCAACAGTATTATCATCCCTAAATCCACATCCTCCCCACCCCCCGACCCACTAATATCCTAGGAGTCAACAACAGGTCAGAGGCAAGGAATTTTGTAGCAAGTAACTCATCTCCTGACTCCCCAAACCTATCTACCATCAACGAGGCATAAGTCAGCAGTGTCTACCATCTATAAAATGCACTGCTTTGAGACTCAGACTTTGAGAACTAGCTAAAATGTATTCTTCCAAAAATGTCACATTAATTGAAATCTATTAATATTCATGATGGACACAAATATTTGCAATGAAGGTTATTTAGATTAATAGTAATAAAGTGCAACCATATAAGTCCTGGTCCAACAGATTGTCAGTCACCCAACCAAAAAAAAGCAAAATCTTTATTTATTTAAAATAGATTAATATTTAAGTATCTCTTTTTCTTGACGTAACTTATTCCTGAATGCCAGGATCAAAATCATAAAAATCTCATCATGGTCTATTTAATTTTAAAATTAGACCAACAGTTCTGTATAAAATGTGCAGGAACCATAATTTGCAATTGCAGAGTTAAATAAAAAAATATTTACACATGGAATTGTCACTAAGATATTACATGGGGTTCTATCTTTTGAATACATTGTTGGATAATTTTCCCTGAGTAACTACACCAATCTGGAGGTCATTCATCAATAAAGCCTTCAGATTCATTTATAGCTTCATAATGAAGCATTTCTGAACTTGAAACTAAGCTGAACCACAAGAGCAGTATTTGTAGGAGAGACTACGCTTTTCAAGTACAGGAAAGGTGAATCTTGAAGTCATTTTCACATTTTCCCCAGTCGAAGGATGTGCATGAATCTCAGCATCTGTAATCTAGGAGAAGCTATGTAGAGATCCAATTATGAAAGTCCAATGACATCATTGCAGAAGTGTACTGGTCCACAAATCAGGCTTGAAGTAGATTCCAAAAACAGTTTGTGAAATCTGGCATTTCACCTTCACAACCATACACTTATTTTTAAGTAAATGCTTTCTTTGAAAAGAGACAGGAATTAATTGAAAAATAGAAAGGAGGCATAAGCAAGCATGTTGGGCTTTGAAATTCACACCACAAAGTTAAAATAAATTACTTCAATAGCCCCAACTAACATCGTCTTTTCGGAGAGTAGTTTGTAGAGTCTGCATGTCTCTTAATAAACAAAGGCTTCTTTTGCTTTTAGTTCCTGGTCGCACTTTATCAGAGGAAGTATCCTTCCCTTTGGTTGTTGCAGTTCTGACTTGCACTTCGTTTGCACTCTTAAGAGTCTTTTTCTGACTTGCTCCTCCACTGACAGAGTGCTTTCTCCTCATTGTACCATGGAATTTCTTAAGCTTAAAAAAAAGTTAGCATGTTACAAGACCTGTAGCCAACTGTAGAACAAAAAGTGGCATTGTTCATTTCTGATCTTGTACAGTGAGAATATCTGGAACCATATTTATTAACTTATTCCGAATAATAGGTTTACTATCACATGAATGGATAATACCTACTGGGATGGGAAAAAGTCCTAGTAAATACAAAACCTTTAATGTGACAAGGCGTTGTTAAATCCATAGAACACAATAGTAGATAAACCAGCCAAGATTTAGAATGTTATCAACTAATTCAGTAGTGGTCTACACATTTAAATGAGATAATAATGCCATTGCATTTCTCATAATATGGTATAAGCAGATAATATGGTATAAGCAGAGAACATACAAGGGACAACCTCCAGTGGAAGCCATTCTAATGCAAATTATAAAACAGTTCAAGTTACTGTGGAATTAACTGCTCAACGCCATATGTTCCCATTTATTGATCCAATACAAAAAGGGTTCAAGTAAGTAATATGCCATATGGTGCTATGCTTTTATTAACGGACATGTCTTTTGTTCTACAGTGAACAGAATCAAGGTAAGTCAATACTGGAAAATACATGGGAGTGTAGCAATTAGTTTATTTTGGATGCTGAAGAGAAAAAAAAGAAAAAAACCTAGAAATTCGGAACACCGATGAATAATTTTGCATTTTGAAGATGCTAGTGTCCTTTAGTTAACTATCCCATGTTAGCCAAGTATCATCTATATCAGTCGTTCTCAAAGTGCGGTCTGCAGATGCAGGTGGTCCATGTGCTAGTCCAATATGCAAGTCACTGATGTGCAACATCATGGTCAAGGCCATACAAGAGAACAGGCCCGAACTCTCTTCCCCACCATTTGCATGAAGTCACATAACCAGACCGGCTCCCAAATGCACAGCATGAGATGTCATAAGTGTGAGCAACAACAAAGTGGCTTTACAAGCACGATTTAGGTTACTGTTACAACACAGCTGCATGATTGGATTTTCAACATCGTGGTGCTGAAACAAAGAGGACGAACAGTTGAAGGTGAAGCCCAACGTGCAAATGAATTTTCAGCTTGGGACCAGACATTTCATTGGTGTCAAAGGCAACATCATTTTTCCATTAATTTTGATGGGTATTTTTGCATTGGCGAGCAATGCAGTTGGGATAGGACAAGTCTGCAGGTCTTTTTGCCCTTTATCCACTGAGCAATCATGGGAATTGACAACACTTGAATATTGCTAAAAAGAGAGACATGTTGTTGAAGCTTTGTGTCGCACTCATCAGGACAAACACAAGAATGCCAGATTTCAAACAATCACAATAATTATACTACAGGAGGTACTGCCAACCAATCAGCACCCATTTCTCCAGTAAAATAAATTGCTGTGATCATTTGAAATTTGGCATTCTTGCGTTTGTCCTGTCTCTTCTCAGCAATATAATTCTGTACTACCAAGCAACTACATAGAATTTTTTTACCTTACCGATGCCTGATGTTTGTGGACTTTAGCAATCTGATCTCCTTTTGCTTCCATTCTTTTCACCAGTGATTCTAACTCTCGCTCCAAGTCCTCTCTCATCACATTTGTATTTGCTTCCTGAATTTGTTTGACCAACTCTTGATGTTCGCTGGATTAGAAAATATATAACAGCATGACACAACAAATATATAACACACGAGTGCACGAGAGGACCACCCTGGGACAGGTAGTCAGCAGCACCTAGAGGATCTAGTCTATCTAGAGGATCTAGCATCTAGTCTATACTCAAGTAGGATTAAGGGTAAAATAAAAGCAAGGGTCCATATTCTAATTAGTTAAAATATGTCTGGGGAGCTCAGTCCTGTGATTTGCACATCCTGTGCTATGTGGGAAATCCTATATGCTCCCGGCGGCCTGGATGACCATGTATGCAGGAGGTGCCTCCGACTGGAGCAACTTTAGCTCCGGGTTTTGGAGCTTGAGCGGCAGCTGGGGGCACTACGGTGCATTCACGAGAGGTTTGTGGATAGCACATTTCAGGGCATGGTCACCCCGCAGCTTAAGGGAGTACAAGCAGAGAGGGAATGGGTGATCACCAGACAGAAGGAGGGGATCAAGCAGATAGTAGGGAATCCCTCGTGTGCATCTCACTTGCAAACTGTCTTTTGGCTTTGGAAAACGGTGAGAGCGATGGTTCCTCTGTGGAGGCCAGCCAAGGCCATGGCACTGTGGGTGGTCCAGCTGCTCGGTGGGTGATGCAGCCGGGGGGGGGGGGGGGGGGTGGGGGGGGAGACAGCGAGAGCGAGAGCGAGGAAGAAATGTGGCAGGGCAATAGTGGTAGGGGATTCGTAAGCAAGGGGAGTAGACAGGCGCTTCTGCGGCCGTAGACGTGGCTCCAGGATGGTATGTCGCCTCCCAGGTGCCAGGGTCAAGGTTGTCACAGAACAGCTGCAGGGCATTCTGAAGGGGGAGGGTGAACAGCCAGAGGTCGGGGTCCATGTTGGGATCAATGACTTGGGGAGAGAAATGAGGTCTTGCAAGCAGATTTTAAGGAATTAGGTAGGAAACTGAAAAGTAGGACTTCGAAGGTAGTAATCTCCAGACTACTCCTAGTGCCACGCAGTAGTGAGTATAGGAACAGAAGGATAGAGCAGATGAATGCGTGGATGGAGAGATGGTGCAGGAAGGTGGGCTTTAGATTCCTGGGGCATCAGGACCGTTTCTGGGGGAGGTGGGACCTGTACAAGTTGGACGGATTACATCTGCACAGGAACGGGACCAACATCCTCACAGGGAGATTTGCTAATGCTGTTGGGATGGACTTAAACTAACTTGGCAAGGTGTTGGAATCCTGAAAAGTAGTTCAGAGGGGAGAGAAGTTGAGATGGAATTAGAAGTTAAAACGCTAGGAAGTGAGCCTGGAAGGCAGAGGAAACATAGACTCGATAAGAAAGGAGTGAGTTTAGCAAGGCTAAATGGAATATATTTTAATGCAAGGAGCCTGAGGAATAAGACAGACGAGCTGAGGGCACAGATTGGCACGTGGGAGTATGATACCATAGCTATGACCGAGATTTGGCTAAAAGGGCAGGATTGACAGATCAACATTCCTGGTTATAGGGTATTCAGACAAGATAGAGAGGGGGGATGGGGGGTCACAATATTGATCAAGGTATCAATTATAGCAGTGAGGAGGGACGATATCTTGGAAAGATCATCAAATGAGGCTATATGGGTAGAAGTAAAAAATGGAAAATGGGGTTGTACTATAGGCCCCCAAACAAACAGTCAGGGAGAGATAGAGGAACAAATATGTAATCAAGTTTGAGAGAAGTGCAAAAATAAGGCGGCAGTAAAGTAGGGGATTTTAACTTTCCAAACATTAACTGGGATAGTTTTAGCATGCAAGTTAGGGAAGGAGCGAAATTCTTAAGTTGCATCCAGGAGAACTTTTTTAGCCAGTATGTAGAAAGCCCAAAAAGGGAGGGGGGCAATTCTGGACCTAATATTCGGAAATGAGCCCAGGCAGATGGAAAGCGTATCAATAGGGGAGCATTTGGGAGACAGTGATCATAACTCAGTTATTTAGGATAGTTTTAGAAAACGAGAAGGTTGGGCCAGGAATAAAAGTTCTAAACTGGGTAAAGGCTAATTTTACTAAGATGAGATACAATTTGACCCAAGTGGACTGAGAGCAGCTACTTACAGATAAAACTGTGTCAGGGCAGTGGGAGGCATTCAAGGAGGAAATAGCGAGTGTACAGGGCAAATATGTTCCCGTAAAGACGGGGGGGGGGGACCCAGTCTAGAGAACCCTGGATGTCAAGGGACATGAAGGTTAGGATTAATGAAAAAAAGAAAACTTACGGCAGATACCGAGGGCTCAATATGGCAGAGTCCCTAGCGGATTATAAAAAAAAATGCAAAAAGGGGACTAGAAACGCTAGGAAAGTGCATGGGAAAGCATTGGTGGGTGTAATAAAAGGAAACCTCAAAGGAGTTTTTAAATATATAAAGAGCAAGAGAATAACTAGGGAAAGAATAGGGCCAATGAGAGATAGGAGGTAATCCGTTTGTGGACCCGGAAGATGTGGCTACAGTCCTTCGTGAATACTTTGCATCAGTCATCACAATGGAAAAGAATGACACAGGTATAAAGGTCAGGATGGGGGACTGTGAAATATTAGAGGAAATTAACAGGAGGTGGTACTAGCAGGTTTAGCAGCCTTAAAAGATAATCAATCCGCAGGCCCGGGTGAGATGTTCCCTGGCTGTCGAGGGAGTCAAGGGAAGAGATATCAGGGGCCCTGGCAGTAATTTTCAAATCCTCTCTGACCACAAGTAAGGTGCCAGAGGACTGAACGACTGCTAATGTTGTCCCATTATTCAAAAAGGGAGGGAGGGATAGATCAGGAAATTACAGGCCGGTCAGTCTAATCTCAGTGGTGGGGAAGTTAGTAGAAGGAATTCTGAGGGACAGAATATATCTGCACTTGGAGAGACACAGATTACTCACGGGTAGTCAGCATGGATTTGTTAAGGGAAGGTCATGTTTGACAAATTTGATTGACTTTTTTGAGGGGGTAACCAGGAGTGTTAATGAGAGTAATGCATTTGATGTGGTCTACATGGACTTTTGCAAGGATTTTGAATCAGAGGGTAATGGTAGAGGGATGTTTCTGGACTGGAAGTCTGTTTCCAGTAGGGTTCTGCAGGGCTCAGTGCTGGGGCCCTTGCTATTTGTGGAGTACATAAATGATTTGGACTTAAACGTAGGGGGTATGATCAAGAAGTTTGCGGATTACACCAAAACTAGTAGGGTGGTAACTAGTGAAGAGGATAGCTGTAAACGGCAGGAGGATATCAAGGGACTAGTCAGAGCAGCGGCAAATAGAATTTAACCCGGAAAAGTGAGGGGTAATGCACTTGGGGAGGGCTAATAAGTCAAGGGATTACACTATGAATGGTAGGACCCTGGAAAGTACTGAAGATCAGACAGACCTTGGTGTGCATATCCACAGATCCCTGAAGGTAGCAGGACAGGTAGATAAGTTGGTTAAGAAGGCATATGGGATACTTGCCTTTATTAGCTGTAGCATAGAATACAAGAGCAGGAAGGTTATGCTGGAACTCTATAAAATGCTGATTAGGCCACAACTAGAGTACTGTGTGCAGTTCTGGTCACCACATTATATGAAGGATGTGATTGCACTGAAGAGGGTGCAGAGGAGATTTACCAGGATGCTGCCTGGACTGGAGGGTCTAACCTATGAGGAAAGACTGGATAGGCTGGGGTTGTTTTCCTCGGAGCAGCAAAAGTTGAGGGGGGACCTGAGAGGTGTTTAAGATTATGAGGGGCTTAGATAGAGTGGACAGGAAGGCACTTTTTCCGTTAGTAGAGGGGTCAATAACCAAGGAGCATAGATTTATGGTAAGAGGTAGAAGGCTAAGAGAGGAGTTGAGGAGAATTTTTTTCATCCAGAGGGTGGTGGGAGTCTGGAACTCACCGCCTGAAAGGGTGGTTTAGTCAGAAATTCTCGTTAACAGTTAAGAAGTATTTAGATATTCATCACTTGTGTTGCCATAGCCTCCAGGGCTATAGGCCAAATGCTGGAAAATGGGATTAGTGTAGTCAGATCTTTGTTGACCAGCATGGACGTGGGCCGAATGGCCTCCTTCTGCGCATGCATTGTCTGCAAGGAAAGTAGCAATTTAATTTTTAATATAGAAGGATTGGTACTGGGCTCAATTCAGTGGAAATGACAGGGGATGAGCAAGTGGAAGAACAGAGAACACTCCTCTCTCAGAGTCTCTCTGCATCCCTTGTAAGTTCCTTCCCTTTCCTACATTGATTGTCTACATGCCTGGGCGATAAGACAGAATAAAGGCAAGGGAGACACGAGGAGAAGGGAATGGAAAAAAAAAAGGATAAAACCATCAGCAATAGAGTCATCTCAACGTGTACTTGCAGCTTGTTCCTTACTACGTCACTGACCAGTGAGTGATTGGTCTTCAACCACCTGATCCCACACCACCTCTCACTCAGCTGTTGGTCAGTCCTTAGGTGATGCCAAACACACCCCACATACAGATAAAATCCTGAAAATGAGAGCCTGAATCCTCACCAAACACAAGTTTTAAGTATGGAAAAACACTTGAATTGCTATATTTGCTAATTAATTGAATTATTTGGGAGTTAAATTCAATGAATTTTACAGTTTCACACTGGGATTCAAATTGCTGGCTGGTACAGCCCGGAGGTAGGTCAGGGTACTCACTTTCTCCTGCATCTGTTTACCCCAATTCCGTCATACTCCTGTCTACATCTCAATCTTCCAAGGTCTTGGGATCACCTTTGCAAGGATCCTGAATCAGTGTCCCTTCCACAACATTTGCTGCCCTGAACCCTCTCCCTAGTATTACCATCAGACAGATTCCCCAACCCTGTAACCTTTTAGGTGCTGAGAGCTCCTGCCGTTCCAATATTACGAAATTTCAACTCCCTCTTTCAGCATTACAAAAGCATGTCATCTGGTCATGCATTTCACTGTTGTTTGTGGAGCTTGCTCTGTTTCCCTACATCATGACAGTGGTCACAATTAAAAAGTAATTCAATGTCTCTAAAATGTGTTGTGGGACATTGAGGTTGTAAATTGCTTTTGTAAAGTCTATATCAACAACATTAATAAGTATATCTCTAACTTTCCAAGTTCCTCTAGAATAGTTGTACTTTACTCTTCATGTGCTGATTCCCTCATTTCCTTAATACATATTTTCCACATTTCACATGCAGCTGGATAATAATTAAACAATGTATTTGCAAACTGTCAAGTTAATAAAATCCCAGTAGGCAATTAATAAGCAGATGATATTCAGAGGAACAGTATACTTACAAGCTCATTTGTGCAAACTCATCTTGTAATGTCAACAATAGATCAGAAAGCACCTCATGGGAAGTGGAGGAAATGGTAGATTCAGAAGAACTTTCAGGCATTATATTGGAGACTCTTGAGGTTTTGTTCCTGACCATTGGCTGGTCACTGACAACTCTGTCATTGCACAAGATCTTGTTGTGTTGCTTCAACAGGTGCAAGACATGCTGAACATTAGCACGGACTGAATGGCTTGGACTAGCAGACTGAAAAACAAAGGCTATTAGGAAATTGCACGTGGCAGTAGAATGTTTGAGTAAAAATAAATAGCAAAATTATTTTAAACTAAATGTTTTTGATACAAGCTTCTTTACACAGCAACACTGGCAAGTAACTGTTGCATATACAAGCATCCTCAAAATATTTCTACCTTTCAATAAAAAATAAAAAATGTTAACCTTTCTTCCTTCACATCTATTACCTTTAATGAATTATTTCATAAATCTTTTTGGAATGAATAACTGGCAAGGATTATCCCCAGACCTCCCTCTCTCTCGGACTCAGGCAGTAGATATTGTGCAGAATCTTAAACAAGAAAGTGTGAAGTGATCAAACCATAAGCTCAGTGTTTTAGTTTGTGCAAAGCAAAGTTCAATTTGACCAAATGCCAACATTGCGACAAATAAAATTTCTGCTCCTTTGCTACAGCTTTTTAAAAAAAAATTCTTTTGTAGGATGAGCGCACCACTGGCTAGGCCCGCATTTATTGCCCATCCCTAATTGCCTTTGCGAAGGTGTTGGTGAGCCACCTTCTTGAACTGCTGTAAGTCCACATAGTGTAGGCACACCCACAGTGCTGTTTAGGGAGAGAATTCCAGGCTTTTGGCCCAGCCACATTGAAGAAATGGCATTAGTCAGGGTGGTGTGGGGCTTAGAGAACTTGCAGGTGGTGTTCTCATGTATCTGCTGCTTTAGGTGATAGAGGTTGTAGGTTTAGAAGGTAATAGGCAAGGAGTCTTGGTGAGTTGCTGCAGTACATCTTATAGATGATACACACTTGTGCCATTGTTTTGTTGGTGGCAGAGGAAGTAATTGTTTAAGGTGGTGAATTCTTAAAATTCTTTGTGTGGGTGATGCTGACAAAGCCTCATTTATTGCCTACATTCAGTGAGCCTGCTAGGCCCTCACAGAGGGCACAGTGTGAGGCTTGAGTTGGGCAGGCCAGAAAGGGTAGAGGTAGCAAGGTTCCTTCTCCATGGACAGTCATGAATCAGTTTGTTATTCATCTTAATCTGACTTTCATGGTTTATAGCATTCAATTTTAACACTTGTCATGTTTTGGACTCAACCTCTGGTCCAGTACCACCATTACCATATTACAGTTTCCACACAATGAATGCACTCTACACTCCACATCCTTCAGAAAGGGTTTATTATCCTTTAAGTGATTGCTGGCAAAAATTACTCTTGACAATTTTTAGCAAGAAAGATGATGAGTAGCAAAATAAGGTCCATTAAAAATTGAAAAACTTTAATCAAGATGTTTTCTTGAAGGCTGTAAAAATTTACCATACCCACTTGGCTGGAAATCAATCCAGGGAGTCTCAACTAAGTAACCAACAGTAAAGTCACATTGGAAATCGTGTGTAGCGGATTTGGACAAGCAAAGACAATAGAAACATGCCAGTACGGCAGAAAATAATGCAACACCATAGCATTGGGCACAGAAGCAACTGTTACTCACTTTTCCTGCAACAAATGGTATATCACCCAGGTTGAAGCGATAATGAGGTTGTGCATGTGAATGGTTTGTACAAGATTTCTGAAAACAAAAGTTTAGGAAAACATATTAGAGATATTCAGAAATCCATATTGCTCAGCAGCTTTCTCCTGGGACTACCAAAGCACTTCAATTAGCAAAATGCTCACAAATTTAATGTCAAAAACTGACTGATGTCATCCATGGGCCAAATTGGTAGCAGTTTCAGGTCCCTTTCCAAGGACTTGAGCACAAACTTCAGGCTGACACTTTAGTGCATTACTAAGGAAGCATTATTGGAGGTGCTGTCATTCAGGTGAGATGTTAAACAGAGGTCCAGTCTGCCCGCTCAAGAGGGTGCAAAAGATCCTTGGTGCTATTTAAGAATTGGGGAGTTTGCCTGCGTGTCCTGGCCAATATTTATCCTTCAACCAATATCATGAAAACAGATCATATTGCTGCATCTACAACGGAGAGGGTTGATAAGGGCAGTGCAGTTGATGATGGGTTTCAAAAGATATATGGGTTTTCAAAAGATATATGGGCTTTCAAAAGATTTAAGTACTGCAAAATTGAAATCCATGTGAGGGTAGTAGCTGTGTGGATACAAAAGTGCCCAAGAGACAGAAAGCACAATAGTGGTGAGCAATTGTTTTTCCAAACAGATGGGAAATGGGCAGCAGTGTTTCACAGGGCTTGATTTTGGGACGACTGCTGAGTTCGTTAACATCAATGACCTAAACTCGGTATGAAGGACATCATTTTAATGTTCGCAGATAATAAAACTCAATTGTAATCAGTGAGGAGGCTAGAACAGTCTTCAGAAGGGCACAGACAATCTGATGAAATGGACAATGGCGTTTCAAGTGCTCATCTAAATACTTCTTAAATGTTGAGGGTTCCTGCCTCTACCACTCTCTCAGGCAATGTGTTCGAGCCAAATGCTGGAAATTGGGATTAGAATAGATAGGTGCTTGATGGCTGGCACGGACACGATGGGCCAAAGGGCCTGTTTCTGTGCTGTATAACTCTTAAGACTCTTAAGTACATGGCAGATAAAATTTAATGCAGAGAAGTGTGAAATTATGAGAGTGAGGAGGGGCAATATACACAAAATTGCACAATTTGACAAGGTGGTGCATACACACAAATATTGTGAAGATAGTTGTACAAGTTGAGAAGTCTTTTAAAAAGGTGTCATTAATAATAAAAAATAGAAAGTGCTGAAAAAACTCAAGCAGATCTGGCAGCATCTGTAGAGAGAGAGAGTTAACGTTTCAAGTCCAATATGACTCTTCTTTACAACTGAGAACTGAAGAACACTGGCACCACATTGAAAATGTTTCAATAGATTGCAAACAGTCCAATGCCCAGTGACTGACTCAAAATGATCAGTGCCTCACTAATTTCCTCCCTAGCCTTTATCAGCTCAGCATTTTGGGATAGGTACCATTAATCCCAGGGGATTTTGGTTTGAGTCCACTTAGCCTCCCCAAAACTTCCTACCTCTTACGGTGAAGTAATTGATTATACTTTGGGTATCTTTGTTTGGAGGGGGCATTTATTGCAAATATTTACTATTTCAAGCCAGGTTGCATTTTCAATGGTCTTCATCCTCATGACTGCTCACTTGCTATTGTAATACTGCTTTATTTTTTGCTGTGATGCTTCACCTCAGCTGCAATGTTTCTTTCCAGGACTTTCTTTGCTACACCGATTGCATCTTTTTAAAAAAGCTTTTCACAATTTATTGCACTTAAACTTCTCCATTCAAATCAGTCTGCATCTTTGATAATTTCCACCTGACTGTCCTGTTACTGCTGTGGTAGTGAAAAAGATTTTAAAAACTCATGGTTAGCCTCAGTTACTATGCTTTTTGAGGTATTTCTTTGCCTCTAACTGCCCTTTTAACAGGATGTTTCAGCATTAGACCCTGCCCAGCTTTTAAATTTATTTGCTAACCCATTTAGGGTGACATTTGCTTAGAGCTTGATTTTGGGAATCTTGCCCTTCACATCAGCATTATACTTATGAAGATTCTGCAATTTATTTGTTCCCTTATTTCATCAAACGTAGACCTTTAAAAATTAGGCATTTCTAATGCCAGATCATTTTAGTTGTCGTTTTGCAGTCAGTGCCTTGAGTTACTTCTTAACCTCTTCCTGGATCATTAAAAAGATACCAAATCAAGAAAAGCATCTCCTCATGACTTTCCCAACACACTGTCAAGAATCAGTCATATTTACGAACTCTAAATCAAAATAGTATTTCAGAACACTATGCTGTGAGAACTTTAAAAATCCTTGCAAAAGATGACATTACTAATTACCTATAGCAACTGTTAAATCTACCTTGACTGGCTGCTTCCTCTTGCTCTTTATTCTCTTCATCTTTGGTGATGGTGGTGACACTGCTTGTAACAAAATTCTATTTCTTTCCAGGCCAGTCTGCAACTATATAAAAAAAATCTTCACATATAAAAACATGACAAAGGATTCCAACTTAAGAATATCTGCATACCTCAAACAATACTAAATATATTCTTTGGAATATTTAACCATTTAAAAAAAATCAAATTGGTATCATGTAGATGGTTGGCCAACCACTTCAGAAGCTCTCCTACATAGCATTCTCTAATTATTTGAATCTTAAATTATTCTCTAAATTTGTTGTTCCTCTACTCATCTCCTCATGACTTTAGATTTGTTTTTGTGTTTCTTCCATGCAACTTGCATACATGATTCTATACTAATCTGCCAAGATATTCCTCATGGAATTATACAGTACTGTTGCCATTAGGACTCAGTAACATTTAATGCTGAAATTGTGAAATGTTAAATGTTTTATGTAGTTCAAGTGAATATACTAAGTGCCACAATTATAAATATGGCTCCTTTAAATCTGGGTTGCACCTGAAAGAATATTTTGAGCTGTACAGCATTAAGTTGAAGTGCTGATGCTTACAGATCAGCCATTGTTGTTGGTAATGTTAGCAGCAATTTGAAACTATTAAGGTTATCCCACAGTGCATTGGATAAAGTACAATTTAAAAAAATCAAGAACCAGCTAGATCCAATTTTAAACTCCCAACTATGTTAAGAGCAGTGTTACAATGCTTGTCCAAACCTGTGCAGCTTTATCCTGTACCAGTTTTCGTTGGTGTTCTTCCTCTCGTAACTTCTGTTCCAATTCACAAATTTTCTTCTGTGTAAAACAAAGCAAATTGACTGTCAGATTATTAAGCATAGGAATGCATTGTGATCTACAGAACTACATACACATTTATTACCACCTTGTCTCAGCAACAAGAAAATCAATTACAGTGATTCAGAGTATCATTCATTGGTCAGGATTTTGCATTGTCAGCACTCACTATTAGAGCAAATTGGACAGCAATTGCAGGGGTACACACAAGCAGTTAAAAGCAGAAACCCGGAAGTTGTCGCCTGAGTTACCTTACTCCTCCACAGGCTGTGCTGTAACAGTACTTTGTCAAGAGATTCAGCATTGAAATTCACACAAGGGCATGAAGTTGCTGTACTTACCTGTTCATTACCCACCAAGAACAACAGGAAAAATGGGGGCTGCTGCATTCAGGTGAGTGAATTTTTAAAACGGTTTTGAGTTACAATTACTGTCAAGCAACCTGTCTGACACAAAATTAATTCTACAGAAGGGGAGTCTTATTTCTTCAGAAGATAATGTTGGAGATTTAAAAATTGTAACTTTTTTCCCCACTTTGTCACTTATGTCTCTTTTGATCCCATCTTTATTTCTTTCTATTTCACTTTCTATGCAAGATTATAAATCAATTTAAATCTTCTTCTACTTCCTGGTTTAGACTCCAAGAGCCTTGCTATTGATGTTTTGTTCCCTCACATCACAAATCGCCTGAGGGCACTGCACTGGATCAGATGTTTGATGACAGCATGTTGCCGGTCAAAAGCCTGCAAAAGGTCTGTAGACATCTGTCAGCATGACAAATGCCAAGAACCGTTCTTCTATCACTGACCACAAAATCCCGGCCATTCTCATGCTGGTGATCCCATTTTGGTTTTGAAACACTGATTTCTAAGATAGGAATCATCATGTACGTTGCCGACTGATACCCGGGATTGGTGGGAGAGGGGCAGGGGGCAGGCACAGTTATCTTATTAGGTAAGGTTAGACAGGTTGGGCCTGTATACATTGGAATTTAGAAGATTGAAAGGAGATCTCAAGTCCCTCAAGGGGCTTGACAGGGTGGATGCTAAAAGGATGTTTCTCTTTGTGAGGGACTAGAACTCAGGGACAGTTTAAAAATAAAGGGTCTCCCATTCAAGATGGCATGCAGAAGAAATTTTACGAGGGTCATGAAGCATGGGGACTCTTTCCCAGAGAGTGGAGTCAGGGTAAATTAATATTTTTAAGGCAGGGGTAGATAGATTCTTGACTGACAAGGGAGTCACAGGTTATCGGGGGTAGGCAGAACAGCCATGATCTTATTGAATGGCAGAGCAGGCTTGAGAGGCCTAGTTTATATGCTCGTATTGTCTATAATATTAGCTATTTCAATAAGAAATGTTTAGAGACAGCCCACAAACCTCTGCTGTAGTCTGCGTTGCTGTAAGTCTAAGATATTCCCGCTCGATTAGGTCAAGTTTTTCAAGTTTTGATTGTAGATCTGATTGATCCACCAAGTTTTTCTTTTCCAAAGGTGCCTGGATTAGCAAAAACCCAATGGAAATTGTCAAATTCATGTCACAGGATTTACAGGAGAAGTGCAATTTTGTACATTACCCCCTTAAAATCTAATAGGAATGTAGGAACAGGAGGCGCCCATTCAGCCGGTCAAACCTGTTCCACCATTCAATTAGAACATGGCTGATCTACCTTCCTTGATTCTATAACCCTCAATACCCATGCCAATAAATCCTTCTGCCTTGCCATGTCCAGAATTGAATGCAGGATTCCAGATGGGATTTAACTAAACTTCCACTCATTGTATCCCAGCTTCCTCGAGATAAAGGCCAATATTTCATTAGCCTATTTAATGGTTTTTATATTTGTCCAATAGCTTTGACTTCTGGTATTTGAACCCCTTCTCATCCAGTTCCTAGCTTCTCACCAGTTTTCTTTTACTTATATTGAATCTAATTAGTTCATCCTCAATTTTTAGTTTTCCTTATATTTCTGGCACTTTATCCTCATCCTCTGCTGTGAAGACCAATACAAGTTACATTTAGTAAGTCCGCCATTTCTCGGCTTCCAATTACATCACCTGTATCTGTCATTAGGTTGCCCACATTACTCATCAAGCTCAGAATTGTTCTTGATATCCCTTGCAAACCTTCTCATTCCATTTTGCAATTCTCAATTTCTTTGTACCCCTTGCTACTTATTTCTCCCCGTTCACAGAATCTCTACTGTCCTTTGCTATCATATAAATCCTCTTCAGTTTTGTGCCATCTCACTCCCCTTGTTGACCAAGGGTGTCTAAATACGCACTAAGAGCTCTTCCCCTTTAGGGCTATGTACAGGTCTTATAATCTACAAAATACTTTATTGAACACCTCCTACTGTTCATTCAGTTTTATCCATTAGTGATTCAGCACAGTCTATTATGGTCACTCCTATCTGACTCCTCCAAAGTCAGTCTTGCACAATTTAAAAACCTTGATTCATGACTCACTCTTCTTCTCAAAAATAAATTTTACATTATGGTCACAGTTTGCTAGGTGTTCCCATAATATCACTAGTCATCACTAAATCTAATATTATGGGTTTTCTTGTGTCATGCATTGTTCCAGAAAATTGACTGGAATATATACAAGAAATTTGCAGTCTTTGGGACTCTGCTTGCTCCAGTTGACGCAAAAATTAAAGCTTCCCATTCTATCTACACTTTTTGTAACAAGCTTCTCTAATCTCCAGGTTAATGTATCTCATTACTTTACTACTGCTGTCTGAAGGTCTACAAATAATCCCAAAGCCCTGAATCCTTTTCCATTCATCAATTCCAACCATAGCTTTTCTGTTGTCCATACTAATATTCTGTCTTTCTAATGCTATAGCAGTGTCTCATGTCAATATTGTGGATCTACCTCATTTTCCAAATTCCTGTCCTTTCTAAAGATATTAGAATAATTTATAAGCCAAAAGAGCCAGTACAACTTTTGAGAATAGTTGGGAAGAAAAAGTACTCATAAATAATGAGTCTTCAAATTTTGTACTAGTTTTGAGAGTTTTCATTCGGGCAGTGATTAATTTGTGGTACACCATGAAATTTACAAACAAAAAAGTTACAATAATCTGAATTTTATTCCATTATGTGGGATTTGGCAGAAATTCAATATACAATTTGTAGTGAAATACTTTCAATGTTTTTACAAACTAATTCCATTCCCTGCTTTACAGGTTTTAAAAAGCAGTGTAATCTATTTCAATATCTGGGAATTTTGAAAACTGTCAGTCACCTTTCATTTCTTGCAACACCAAATTTAACAAGAAAGCAAGGTCAACAATTGCTAACATTCAAATTTGAGGTTTGATACTGCGGCCATTTACCACATTTACAAGTAACTGAAGCGCTCAGTAGTGAACATTCAAAATCAGGGGTGATGATTTTTATACTGGAATGAAGAATTAACAACCAGTTCCTATAACTCACATACTCCATGATCAGGCACAACTTTAAAATTTCGGGTTTACTTTCCTTGCATTTTAGATCTGCTTGATAACCTTGCCCTTACCTGTCTCTGCAATGCCATCTCTCTCCCCATTTCAGCATTCTGCACCATTTTTCTCATGTATTCCAGCTGTTTTTCCAGAATGTTACAGCGAGACTCTGCTGCTGACAATTGTGTTGCCAATGCTGGAGATTAAACAAAACAAAAATTGTAAATTATAATATTTTTCTCAGATACAAAAATAGCTTCTTTAATTGGTAGGTCATCATTACAAACCCATTTTCAAATAGCACAATTTCCCACAGCTCTAAAACATAATTTCATAATACTTAAATAAAAAGGTAGGCAAATGCCAGTGAGTAGACAGATACCTGCCCATCAGGATTACATTAAGTCAATGTGCTATATTCGGCGCTCTCACTACCAACCAACCCAACTGAAAAAACATAAACTTTCAAACGATTGATTACCAGACAAAGGATGCACTGCTATCATCTTCACATTATTTGAGAGATTTCCAAATCCATTTGAAGTGGCTTTGTAATATGTACCACTTGAGGTGTCAGCTGTGGCTCAGTTCATAGCACCCTCGCCTTTGAATCAGAGGGTTGTGGGTTCACGTCCCACTCCTGGAAAACCAAGAACTGTGATTGTACTCGAAAGAAGTTGCAATCTGTGACTGTTGGTAACTCGAAAGAGTTTCCCTTGTCATTCTACTTAGAGGGAGGTAACTGGCATGAGATTATACAAAAAAAAAAATTAAATTATCCGGTTAGGATTTTTCCAAAGCTTGGGGTATGTCTATTCAGACCAGCAATGGCAGGATAGGGTCAAGTACTGGTGAAGTATTTGCCACTGTTAGCAACCAATAGTTTGGAGGCACCAGTCAAAACACTCTTGAGGATTACTGATGTCTCTGATACAATTAACATCGTTTTATTTACTTCACAAGATCTCTATTGACAACATAGGGAAGTTCAGCATCTCAGTCCTTCATCAGCACTGCGCAACAATTCAACAATGTTGGCAGAAACTAAAAGGCATGAAAAATCTCAAAATAAGGATTTCTAGATTAAAACTAAAATTCCACTTTTTTACAAAAAGTTCCAAACTACTTCAACAAACCTTGACTATGCTGTGCCATTTCCATCTCTGTGTTACCCTCTCTTTGTCGGCCCTTATCCAACACATTTTTGCTCTCCGCTGCACCCTTGGAGATACGTTTCAAGTTTTCCTGTGCCTGTGCTCGCTCTAGCTCCAACCTGCGAATCTTCTCTTGAAGATTTCTTAATGCTGAAAGTACTGCTAAATTAAATCAGAAACAAAAGTACCAGAAGTCAATCGTGACAGTAATATTCAACTGCACATCAGTAATTGAAATTTCTAAACAAATAAAGTGCTACATATATATATTAACCCATAAAAATTGTTGTAAGACGTTGTAAAACAGGAAAGATTGAATCGACTAGAGCTCTCCTCTAGAAAAGGGTGACTTGATTGAGGTCTTAGATTTTGAAAGGGTTTCTTAGGATAGGTGCAGAGATATTTCCACTTGTAGGGGAGACCAAAAGGGCCATAAAAATAAATGACCCTAAGAAATCCAGCAGAGAGTGCAGGTGTTTCCTACTTGCCAGAATGTTAGGATGTGCAGATCGATAATACAAGAAGTCGCCAAGGTGAATAACAAAGATGCATTTAAGGGAAAGCTAGATAATCACCAGGGATAAAGGTATGCTGATAGGGTTAGATGAAGATGACAAGGGCCAGTTAGGCTGAATGGCCTGTTTCTGTGCTGAACATTCTATGTAATTTGTTGCTCTTTTATAAATAAATTGTGCCATGGGCTTTTTACATCTATGTGAAACAGGCAGACTTCTAGCTCACCGTCACATTTGTAACTATGACATTACCTGGAGCCTAAACAGTGTATTCATATTCTGAAATGGTGCTTGAATCCACACCCAGTCGAACCAACTAATGAAGGTGCAATTTAATTTTTCATTGGCCAGGTTGATTAGATGATCATAGATTTTCTAATAACATTGCCAAATATAGTAAAATACAAGTTTACAATATAAAACAAGAATATTTGAATAATTTATTCACCTACACCAAACTGATGATGATCAAGATGATAAAATGAAAATTGATTATCGGCAGGCAGGCAGACAGTTAAGATTGTTACATATTAGGATATAATTAAAACATTGGATAAATGGGTTGCAGCTGGCCTCAACTGAAACCAAATACCACAAAATATTTTTTTTATAAAAACAATCTCTTGATTACACACCTCTACTGTTGCTCTCTGGATACGCGACGACAGGTTTATCTGGGGACCGGCGTAAATCAGCATTGATGAAGGGCTTGTCCGTTGGGTACGCAGTAAACGATGGCACAGATAAGTTGTCAGATATTGGTAATGATTGAAAACCTCCATCCGAGCAGGGCTGTAGCTGTAGAATAAAAAGGCCAATGTAACATTTATTTCCCAGAAATGACTTATTAACTGGTGGTGTAGAATAGGACTTAAATGCATGGCATTTAGTACCAGGGTGTTTCATTTTGGGTTATACACCTTTTTGAGTAATCCTATATCCCTGTACAGTACATATAGGTAATCAGAAATATGCAACTTGATAATCTACAAATAGTATTTACAGAATCAGTGAAGCAGTTTCCTAGTTCTTCAACTGTCAAAGGCACTCAGCATTCTACCTTGTTGCATGTGTACAAGTCATTTTTAAAAACCCATAAACTCAATTTATAGCAATGCACTGACTAAGATTTTAAGTTCTATGTAAACCGGCTGCACATTACTTTCCGCAGTGTTTGGTTTTGTCCAGCAGGCTTCAACTCCAAATCTTCTGGATTATGGAAGTTATGTAATGTAAAGCTAATGCAACCAATTTAAAAGCAACAGGCAAAATATAGATTACATCGCCACATCCGTTATGACGACGCAACCCTCCGCATCAGCACTTCCAATGTGTCTTCCTTTTTCCTCAGCTGAGGATTCTCCCTACAGTAGTCAACAGGGCCCTCAAACATGTCTATTCTACTTCACATACTTCTGCTCTCACCCATAACTCTCCCTCCCAGAACAATGACAGGATCCCCCCTTCTCATTTTCCAGCCCACCAACTTCCACATTCAAAGAATTATCACCTCCAGCATAATGCCACCACCAAACATCTTCCCCTCCCTTTTGAGCCTTTTGAAATGTCCAGATGAAATGAAAAGATCATGAAGGAGAATTGAAGCCACTGCAAATTGACATAATTCTACATTCAGCACACAAACCACCCCACTCTCCTGTAAGCACAGAAGATGCCTTTTTTACCTCGCCCCCTCTCAGTGCCCAAGACCCCAAACACTCCTTCCAATTGAAATAGCAATTTACTTGTCTATCTTTCAATTCAGTATACTGTTTTAGCTTCTCACGAAGCAGTCGGATCTACATTGGGGAGACTAAATGCAGATTGTGTAGGTGACTATTTTGTGGAATACCCACGTTCAGTCCGCAAGCGTGAGCCCACCAGTCATTTTTAATTCTTTGCCTTGCTCCCACTCTGACCTTCGCCTCCTACAATATTCTAATAAAGCTCAACACAAACTTGAAGCTCAGCACCTGATCTTTCGATTAGGCACTTTACACCTTTTCAGACTCAACATTTGAATTCATTCAACAATTTCAGATTGTAACCTTTGCCTCTTTGTTTGTTTTTGGACAACAGCTGTTCACGATTCTGCCATTTACACCTCCTCTAGGCATCTTTTGTTCCTTTATAGTACTTGTCTCATGGTGGGGAGTGGGAAGGGGCAGTTAGTTCAGTTGGCCAGATGGCCAGCATGTGGTTCAGAATAAAACCAGAGTAGGTTCGATTCTTGTTCCAGCTGAGGAAGACTTGAGACCTGGCTCCTTGCCCCTATAGTGGAAGACAACAGCAAACCACCAGTGACAAAAGAAAATAACAAGAAAAAGCACTCAGGATGAAGCATCAGCAAAGAACGAGCCTAGGACTTGCCTTTGGGTAGAGAATACAATAACAAATGAATAAATTTGTCTCATTACCACTCCCTTTTGGCTCATTATCACTTGTAATTTAATCTCTCCTTTCTTCCACCCTGTCAGACCTTCCCTTTTGTTCTTTTCCCCACCTTCCCTTCTTTCACTATTCTGTACTGGCTTAAAACATTAAATCTCCTAGGTCATTGAGCTGAAACAGTAAATTTGTTTTTCTCCTCGGATGCTGAGATGCTGCCACACCCGCTCAGTATTTCCAACATTTTCTTTTTTTAAATTTAAGATTTCTAGCATCTGCAGTATTTTGCTCTTGATTACAACCTATAGCTGCTCCACAGGTATTACCACACTCAGTAAGTACATCTATTTTTCGATATGTTTCCCATTGAATAGAGCATACAAATAGCATCCACATCCAAAGATCAATTCATAGTCAGATGAACATCCTGTGACCTTTTACATCCACCTAAACAGACAAATTTAAAACATCTTCAGAAAGCAATAGAATTGTAGCAATTCCCTCATTACTACACTGGAATACAAACCTAAATTATGGGCTCAAGTCACAAAATGGGCCCTAAATGCAATCTACTATCAAGAGCACTACCACTAAATCAAGTTTGCATAGTTACAGTGCAGCATTTCCAAAGCCTTTGCACCACGTAATGCTTATTTTACAGAGTTGTTTGATCTTGAATTATTAGCAATAATATATACCATAGCCAACATTACAATTGCAAACCAAAACAAACACGTTCCATCTACACTCAAGGTAGATTTCACACTTACAGTCTGGCAAACAAGTGCATCATAAAAAGAAAGGTTTTTGGTTATTGAAATATCTCAAGTCACTAAGAGTTGCAACAGGTAAGAAATACAGACTTAGGAACGTTTCAGAAACCGTAAAACAGACTAAGTGGCTCTTTAAAATTAAAGTTATATCATTATAATTGGAGTCTCACACGGTTTGCTTCCTAAATATGCAACAAGGGCCATACATCATTAAAATATGAACACAATCTACCAGAAACTGAAGGCGCGCACTCAATAAAGTGCCTCATCTCAGCCCTTTCCTCAGTGCTCTCGAGTCAAGCACATCCCAAATATTGATATAATGAATGAGCCTCACCCTTCCGTTCTTGGAAACGGCTGCCATATCCAGGTGCCTAAATACAATTTTATTTAGAGAGCCGAGGCGGCCAGGGCCGGAATGGCGAGCACAAGGATGGGAATGGAAGAGCCATCAAACCGAGGCCGCACCCAGCGCAACCCTATTTCAGGCAGCTCGAGCGGGCCGGACACAGCAACGGGCGGGGCCGCCAGTCTGCTCCTCTCATTGGCGGAGCTGGCTGATTGACAGCTGTCACTTCAAAGGAACTGTTAATTGACCAATTGGAACATGTGAACGCTAATTGTGTTCTTCAATTTTCTCTTGATCTCCTCACTTCAGAAAGATACTGGTTGGTTAAAGTGCCATGTAAGCTCAGTAGAATCACAATGGTGACAGCTGAACCACATTCCGTTACATTCCCTTTGCCTGGTAATGCAAACATCACGTGGTTTCGGACCCGCTTTTCAAATCCGGGTTTGGCCTCGCGCCACCGCCTCTAACCGTCACTTTCCATTGGCAGCCGCGCGCGGATGAAGCTATCCACTGATTGGCTACATTAGGCTGAGTTTTTTGACACATCGCCCTATGGAGTGTTTCTATTGGCTGAACTGTCAGGTTGCGTCTGGTTCCGATGTCGCCTGTCCGTGCGGTGTGACGCCGGGAGGTCAGATCCTTTACATTATTCTTTATTTTTATTTTTTTTTAATTCTCCCGTCCCTCAACAGTCCGCGGTTTTTCTTTCCTATTTGTGTGAAGAAACCAGTCGAGGTTTTGAAGTCTGACGGCGAGCGGCTATTGATTGGTATTTGAAATAATGGCCGCGCTTTACGCTTGTACGAAATGCCACCAGCGATATCCGTTCGAGGACCTTTCTCAGGGCCAGCAGTTGTGTAAGGTTTGTAATAAACATCAGCTCCTCCCGACGGAAATCAGTTATTCCGCTCTTTGTGATTTGTGTCCAGGTTAATCAGCTCCAAAATCTGGCAAAGGATAGGGCACTCGGTGCCGCCAATCCCCCCAATGTTCCTCACCCAGCAGGCGCTGCTCAACACGGAAGACGCACGGATAAGCTGCTGGCGGAAAAGCCAAGGGGGAAGAATGTGTTTTGGATCCGTGACGCCCCCCGCTGACTTTTATTTCCCGTCAATACAGGGTTCAGTTACCACCACATAAGAAATAGGTTCGGCCCAGCTTCAAAAGTTTTAATGGTGCTCTCTTTCCTCCCGTGTTCTGTTGTCAGTTCATCCATTGATTAACTTTAAACGTGTAGAAGAGAACAAGCCTGTTAACTTGACTATTTTGCTGCCCCCCTCCTGAGAAAAGCTCCATAAAAACGGAATGGTATATAATAATTGCTCATATGAAAATAGATTTCATATTAACTTTTCAAATGATCTAAAGAATCATGACTTGTTGAATTTTCCATCTAAATTGCTCAAGTAGTGAGGTTTCTGACAGTACTGTGTACTGAAAAATCTACAATGTTATGAGATGAGGAAAAATGATTTTAGTATTTAGTATTTTGTCTAAATTCAAATGCTTAAATCACTGATCTAAACAGTCGTTCCCATTCCCTTTGCCCAGAATCCAGATGAGATGATTTGGGCCATTGTGGCTGTGTAGGCTCTTTGAAAGAATTATCTACTTAGTCTTTCTTTCCTGCTCTTTCAAAAAGCCCTGGAAATGTTTAGTTTTCAAGTACATTCAATATCCCTTTTGCATCTGCCATGTGCTGAGTGTGGGCAGGGTGTTCAGATCATAACTTGCTGTATTATTTTTTAAATCAATTGCCTTTGCTTTTGCCATTTATCTTTACTCTTTGTCCTCCAGTTACCAACTCATATGGTGGAAACAGTTTCTCCTGGTTTACTTTATGCATGCCCCCTCATGATTTTGAATGCCTCTTTTTAAACTTCCCTTAACCTTCTCTGCTCTGAGGCAAACAACCATAGCATCTCTAATCTCTCCAATTAACTGAAGACCCTCATCCTTGGTATAATTCTGGTAAACCTCCTCTGTGTCCCCTTTAAGATCTTAACATCCTTAAAACATAGTGCCCAACTGAGGCTTAATTAATGATTTATAAAACATCAATGCTTTTGTAGTCTTTGTCTCTATATACAAAGTCAAAGATCTCCTTTTTGTAATAGCTTTATCAACTTTTGCTGCCATTTTCAAAGATCCTTTGATCTTTACTGTTTGTCAATCTTAATTATGTATTTCATTGTTTTGGACAACATGACACAATGTTTTATTTTCAGCTTTAGGAAGATTGTGAGAACTTGACTAAGTGTTCAGACTCATGGATCTAAAGTAGATAACATCCCAACTTCCATATTCCTCTCTAAAGAAAATTTCATGCTATATTGTTATTTTAAACAGTATAAGATTCAAAAGCAGAAATTGTTTTTATTTGCCCATCACTGCCCCCTTGTAAAGGATGTGTCCTGAATACTAATACTAGGCCCAGTATTGTGACTGGGGTGAAACGTCTGTGATGTACAGAGTTCCAAACTGATTTCTACTTTTGTACATTAAGTTGAAAACACCTCAAAAAAGCCTATGGTAGATCTAATGGAGAGATTTATTCTACAAGTGCTATACACTTGTGTTTTGATGTTTCTAATTATCAGATTTCAACATAAAACATAACTAAAAGAGAGTTGAGACATTCAAGTATACAGATATCTTTTTTGTATTGTGTAGACATATAAATTTATTTAAACAGCGTTCTTAATTGAATAAATTTGTTATAACTTCCTTCGTTGACATAAACATTGTATCTTTATTCTGACTGGCAATCGAGCATGCTATTACAGTGATTCAGTGCAGTCTATATTTGATAATATGGGCATTTCCACTTCATAATTCATAAAACTTTTACTTGAAGAGCTGCCTTGGCTGGACAAAGTCTTAACACTAAATTTGTTAGGAAGGTATGAAAAGAAAGAAAAACATAATGGAGAGATGAGACTTGCAGTCACAGTTTCTTTTGTATACTTGGGACATCCCAGCTAATGAACCACTAAGTGTAGCTATTTGTCTTGTAGATAAACACAGCAACAAGAGAAAAATATGGGATCAGGGGTTGGGGTGTGGGTGCTGGATTGGCTTAGTGGGGAAGGGGAAAAGTGGGTTACAGCAGAACTAACTGAACAGATGATGACAGTAAAGTCCTTTGGCTCCTCTGTTTTTGGAGAGGGCAGAGGAAAAGGTTTTTAAGGAAACAGTTGGTAGGAATTGGAACTAGGGGAGTAGAGGAGCCACTTGTGGTGAGGTTTAGGAAGTAGCCATGAATATGGGTAGGAGAGTATATACAAATGGAGAGATTGATGGAAGGCAAAGCAGGGTGAATTATGGAGTGTGCTAGTTAATAAGTTAACTGTTCGCTGGCAAAGGGGGAAAGTGTCTGTACCTCAGAGGCCACTTGCTAGATCTTGTGGGAAGCTTTCTTTGAGATCATTGGCAAGCTGCATTGCTTCACTGACTGTAAAATCCAGCGCATTGATTCATAGAACTTGTAAAACTGATGGAAGTCATTTGGCTTGTTGTGTCTCTGTAGCTTTTGAAAGGGCTATCCGGTTTAGTCCCACACTCCAGCCTTTTCCCCATAAACCTATAACGTAGTCGTCTTCAAGTACATGTCCAGTTGTCTTTTGCAAGTTCCTATGGAATTTGATCCCAGCGCCGTTTTGGTTAGTGTGTTTCAGATCTTAATAACTGTGTTGTGTGGAGGTTGGGGGAAAGGCTGTGTGGTGGTCGGGAAATCTCATTGTGCCTCTTAATTCTTTTGTTAATCATTTTAAGTCAGTGACCTCTCGTCAGACAGAGGAAACAATTTCTCCCTACTTGCTTTATCAAAACTCCTTATAATTTTGAATACAGGGTACCTCTATTAGGTCTCCCATTTACCACATTTGCTCTAAAGAGAATAATCCCAGCTTCTCCAATCTCTACACATAACTAAGTTTCCACATCCCTGTTATCAGTCTGGTAAACCTCCTCTGTACCTTATCCACGGCCTTGACATCCATCCTAAAGTGTTGTGTCCAGAATTGTAGACAGTACACGAGCTGAGGTCTAAACAGTATTTTGTGAGTGTGTGGCATGACTTTCTTGGTTTTGTATTTAATGCCCCTGTTAAACCACTCCAAATGCTTTATAGCCACCTTATCAACTTCCCTGCCATCTTCAAAAATTTGTGCATATGCACTTAGGTGCTCTTGCATCCCTCTCAAAATAGTACAATTCAGATTACGCTGCTTCTATGTTGTTCCTCCCAAAGACCATCACTTCGAACTTAGCTGCCAGTCTTTCTTTCTGAAGTCTGCTACTACCCTCACTCTTCACTAAGTTGCCAAATGTTGCATTATCTGCAAACTCTGAAATTGTACTAACTATACCGAAGCCCAAGTAATCCATTTATAACAAGAAAAGCAGTAGCCTTAACACTGAATCCTTGGGTCACCACCCTATCCTTCTGTCCAGTTAGAAAAATAGCTCTTTAGTACTCTGTGCCTCCTATCCCTTAGCCAATTACGTACGCAAGTTATCACCATACCTTTAATCCCCTGTGCTTCTATTTCCTATTTTGGTACTATATTGAGTGCCTTTTGAAAGTCCATATACACAATACCAATACCACCTTCAACAGACCTGTCATTTTAGCATAGAACTTTATCAGGTTAGTCAGACATGATTGACATGATTCCCCACCACTGCCCCGCCCCCATTTTAACAAATCCATACTTTCTGTTATTAACCATGCTTTTTCAAGTGAGAATTCATTTTGGCTTGACGGTAATCTCTGGTAATTTTCTCATCACTGTGTTAGATTAGCCTATAGTTCTCAGTGCTTATGTTTCTCCCCTTTCTTTGAATAGGGGTGCAACATTTACAGTCCTTTTTGCATCACTTTTGTATCCAAGAAAGTTTGAAAGATTGTGGTCAGGTTCTGCTATCTCCTCCCATGCCTACTTTAGCATCCTTGGATGCATCCCATCTGGTCCAATGAATTGTTGACTTTAAATTATACCAACCTACTTAGCACCTACTTTCTATCTATTTTTATCCTATCCAAGATCACTGCTCCCCCCTCCTCTATGGTGACATTAATTTTTTTTTCACAAATAGACTGAAGTTAAAGTTCTCATTTAGTGTCTCAATATGCCCTCTGCCTCTGGAAGAGGTTTTCACTATTGGTGTTTTTTTTTTTATTGGGTGCCCTTTTGAGTGTGCTGGTGCCAAACTTTGTACAAATATTTCTTTCCATGGAACTTTTCAGGGGCAAGCTTCTGTGGTAAAAAATCATGAATGGACATTTTAAATTCTAACCTGATTTTTTAAAAGTGAAAGCAAAGCAGCTGTGTATCATTTGAATACTTTTCCACACATTGGGATTTTTGTTGCGCTGCAATGCTTTTGCATTTAATTAAAGCATGATCTTGTGTATTTTAGTGCAATGCTTCCCAAGCTATTTTCCAATGTGATCCGATTTTAACGCTTGAAAATTAACATGATCCCAGGTGCCAGCTAAAACACAACAGCAATAAAGCAGCATAGTAACATTCAGTTTAAAGTTCACGTATTATAGATCAATATATAATAACAATACATCATAACTATGAAAACCTGATTTCTTGAAGCACTTTGTAAAAATGTTATTATTATTTTATGTACTCTGCCACACACACGCTCTCTCACACACAAACGCACACATTTGGTCTAGTTGCTGGTGTCTGTGAAGCAGAGTCACTATCCTGGGGTGAGGAACCTTTACAGGAGCAGAAATCTGATGAGGTTTGAAGCCACCACTCACCTCAGCGCACAACCTCCTGCATTGTTCCCCCACACCCAGTCAGTGATGTGAGTTACCCGAGAGGTGCCAAGCTACCTTTTGCTCTACTTGATTGTAGCATATCCTTTCTTAAGTTTGCTACTAGTTGGTCTACTTGATTTTGTTAGTGTTGGCATATTAAAACAGATTGTATTTTCAATATAGGCAATTTGTAATTCAAAGTTAGTTACTTCAAATTCTGTTTTTAAAATTTGTTTTTCAATTAAGTTGCTACTTTCCTGTGTGGTTTATGTTGCTTAATTTGAATTACTAGATAATTCAAATTTATTTAGCGCAAAAATAAATTTGAATTTTTAGGAGGTACAGTATCTTATTCAGCCTATTCCTGGGTAGTCTGTTCAACTCAAGGTTACTTCTCTTTCTCAAACCGCTAGGTATGGGTGTGACAAATTGAAAGTAATGAACTTGACAGAAACTTCTTCTTCTATCTACACCCACCAGCAAGGGATAATGCAATTGATTTAAAAGTCATTTGTCCACGTTCATGAGCAATAACACCTGATGCTTTCCTTTTTAGTCACCGACTCCATCCCTCTCCATGGGAACAGCCTGAGATTAGACCAGTTTGTCAACAACCTTGGTGTCACATTTGATCTTGAGATAAGTTTCCAACCTCTTATGCGTGCTGCCTCTAAGACTGTCTTTTCCATATCATTAACATTGCCGGACTTGGCCCCTGTCTCAGCTCAGCTGCTGCTGAAACACTCATCCATGCCTTTGTTACCCCTAGGCTACTCCAATGCACTCCAGGCTGGTCTCCAACATTCCACCCTCCATAAATCTTAGGCTATCCAAAGCTTTGCTGCCCATGCCTTAAACTCGCAGCAAGTCCCCTTCCCTTATCAACCCTGTGCTTGCTAATCTACAATGGTCAAGGAATGTCTTGATTTTAAAATTCTCTTGTTTTCAAATCCCTTCATGACCATGCCCTTCTCAATCTTTAATCTCCTCCAACCCCACAACCCTCTGAGATATCTGTGCTCCTCTAATTCTGGCCTTTTGTGTATTCCCAATCATAATTGCTACACCATTGGTGACTGTGCCTTCAGTTGTCTAGGCCCCAGACTCTGGAATTCCCTCCCTTCTCCTCTCTGCCCCTCTTCCTTGCTTTCCTCTTTTAAGCGACTTCTTAAAATCTATCTCTTTAACCAAGCTTTTGGTCATCTGACCTAATATCTCCTTAGTGGCTCAGTGTCATACTTTGATTCCTGATGCTCCCGCCTTGGGATGTTTCATTATGTTAAAGGCGCTATATAAATATTGGTTGTTTTTGCTTTGACATTGAAATTTTTAGGCAGTTTTCTTGATGAAATAGTGTTTTAATTTTGTCGAATCTCTTGGCCAAGAACTGTTTGAGTAATGGGCTTTTAAATATGTTCTACTATGTTTGGCTGACTCTTGTTTTTCTTACAAGCAGGAGTGTCGGATAGCACATCCAGTAGTCAAGTGTACATACTGCAGAACTGAATTCCAACAAGAAAGGTACAGTCATAATGACATGCTTTCATTTAGTTCTATGAGCTTTTGAAATCTTGATCATCTCTGAATTATGGGTTTCTTATTTTGTGCAGCAAAACCAACACAATATGCAAGAAATGTGCACAGAATGTGAAGCAGTTTGGAACAGTAAGTTGATGCAGCCTTTTGTGTGATATCTTAATAGCTAACAGAACAGCTAAGATTTTGAAAAACCTGCGGGTACTAAATTATGTTACTGGTACAATTATTAATCTTTCAGTATCAGTGAAATCTCTCCTTGTAGATAAATTAGGTGGTGCAGTGCTGCTGCTATTCCAAAATCCAACTGAGTTTGAGCAGCTTAAGCAGGCTGTAACTAATTGTTTTTGCCCAGCTTTAGTTTCACTTTTTCTTGTTTGGTTTGCTTTAATTTATCTAGCTCTTTCACGCACACAACTTGCAGACATAAAATGAAAGAGTTAATCATACTGCTCAGCATGGGTAGCCTGCCATAATCATAGCACAGTTTAACCAGCTAGAGTTTAGATTAATTTCACCTCCGTTGGCCTATAGCTGATGGAGGTACTGGAAGGCTGCTTTTGCCTGCCCTTGATAAAATGGGGTGAGGGAGGGAAATCGGTTATTCTAAAGAGCTATGTTTCTAATTCATTTTAGGCAAACTAAAAATGGTTGTTTTTTAAAAATTTATTTATGGGATTATGGATATCGCTGGCTAGACCAGCATTTATTATCCATTCCTAATTGCCCATGAGAAGGAGGTGGTGACCTGCCATCTTGAACCGCAGCAGTCCCTGTGGTGTAGGTACACCCACAGTGCTGTTAGGGAGGGAGTTCCAGGAGCAACAGCGATATGTTTCCAAGTCAGGATGGTGAATGTCCTGGATACATGGGAACTTCCAGGTGGTGTTGTTCCCATGTATCTGCTGCTCTTGTCCTTCTAGATGGTAGTGACCGTGGGTTCGGAAGGTGCTGTCTAAGGAGCCTTGGTGAGTTTCTGCAGTGCGAATGTAGATGGTACACACTGCTGCCACGTGTATCAGTGGTGGTGGGAGTGAGTGTTTGTGGAACAGGTGTCAATCAAGTGTGCTGCTTTGACCTGGCGGAACCCAAACTGAATGTCAGTGAGCAGGTTATTGCTAAGCAAGTGCTGCTTGATAGCACTGTTGATGACCCCTTCCATCACTTTACTGATGGTGGAGAGTAGACTGATGAGGCGGTAATTAGCTGGGTTGGATTTGTCCTGCTTTTTGTGTGCAGGACATACCTGGGTAGATTCCAGTGGTGTAGCTGTACTGGAACAACTTGGCTTGGGATACGGCAAGTTCTGGAACAAGTCTTCAGTATTATTGCCAGAATAATGTCAGGGCCCATAGCCTTTGCAGTATTCAGTGCCTTCAGCTGTTTCTTGATATCACATGGAGTGAATCAGATTGGCTGAAGACTGGCATCTGTGATGCTGGTGACCTTTGGAGGAGGCCAAGATGGGTCATCCACTCGGCATTCTGGCTGAAGGTTGTTGCAAATGCTTCAGCCTTATCTTTTGCACTGATGTGCTGAGCTTGTCCATCATTTGAGGATGGGGATATTTGTGGAGCCTCCTCCTCCAGTGAGTTGTTTAATTGTCCACCACCATTCATGACTGGATGTGACAGAACTGCAGAGCTTAGATCTGATCTGTTAGTTGTGGAATCACTTGCTGCTTATGATGTTTGGCATGCAAGTAGCCCTGTGTTGTAGCTTCACCAGGTTGACAGCTCATTTTTAGGTATGTCTGGTGCTGCTTCTGGTGTTTCCTCCTGCACTCTTCATTGAACCAGAGTTGATAATAATGGTAGAGTGGGGGATGTGCTGGGCCATGAGGTTATAGATTGTGGTTGAGTGCACTTCTGCTGCTGATGGCCCACAGAGCCTCATGGATGCTCAGTTTTGAGTTGCTAGGTCTGTTGGAAACCTATCCCATTTAGTACGGTGGTGTGCCACACAACACGATGGAGGTACCCTCAATGTGAAGATTGGACTTTGTCTCCACAAGGACTGTGCGGTGGCCACTCCTACCAATACTGTCATGGACAAATGCATCTGTGACAGGCAGGTTGGTGAGGATAAGGTCAAGTATGTTTTTCCTTCTTGTTGGTTGCCTCACCATCTGCCGCAGACCCAGTCTAGCAGTTATGCCCTTTAGGGCTCGGTCAGTAGTGGTGCTACAGAGCCACTCTTCGTGTTGGTCATTGAAGACCCCACCCAGAGTACATTCTGCGCCTTTGCCACTCTCAGTGGTACCTGGGACATGGTTTGCGAGACAGCTCTCCCAGCTTTGGCACGAGCCCCCAGATGTTAGTAAGGAGGACTTTAGCTGGGTCAACAGGGCTGGTTTTGCTGGGTGTGCCTGGTGATGCTGCAAAATAGATTTCCCCTACACTACCAATTGTTTTCTTTTTCAAAGTAAACCCCAGGAAACGAGAACCAAGTACAGGTAACATGTTATAAAATATTTCTTGAAAACTTCATTTATGGATTAGCTCCCAAATACTCTCATTATTACTTATGGGCTGGATTTTACTGCTAAAATTGGGTGGGTGGGCCCACCTGACATTTTGAAAAAATGACATTTGTCGGGCTGGCTGGCCTGCCAATTTCACCGGTAAAATCCAGGTCATAAATAGTAATGATTGTATTTGGGAACTAATCCATAAATGAAGTTTTCAAGAAATATTTTACAACATGTTACCTGTACTACTTCTTTCCTGGTGTTTACTTTGGAAAAGAAAATTGGCAGTGTAGGGGAAATCCATTTTGCAGTATCACCGGGCACACCCAGCAATCCAATCGTTAATTTAGTTTCCTTAAAATTAAACAGAAACATAATTCTTTTTAGAATAACCAATTTCCCTCCCTCACCCTATTGTATCAAGGGCAGACAAAAGTAGCCTTTTAGAAGCTTACTGAGCTTGTTAAAAGGGTAATTGGCTTCAAATTTTGTTGCGCACTCCATTTTTTGGCAGTTGCACAGGTATAACAGGAGTGATTTATACCAGGTATGAGGAGGTGGCACAAGGGCAGATAAAAAGGACTAAATGGCACCATGGCTGCATGTAGCAGCATTTGGCTGTTAGTTGACAGTTTTTTAAGCTGACTTTCCAAATAAGGAGAGAGTGAGAGGGAAGGGGATCTGGAGACAGGGATATCCTAGAGGGTGAGGACTCCAGCAGAGGAACTGGAGCTTGCTGTCCCCACAGGGATTGTGCACTCTGGAGGAGGCTCCTCCAGTGAGAGGATACTGAGGCCAGCTGTCCAGGGACAGGTGCATCCTACAGTCCAGGCAAGTGAGGAATCTGCTGCTGCAGGACAGGCAGCATAAGACAGATAACAGCAGCCAGTCCATGGTAATACAAGGCACTATCCTGCACAGAGTCTAAAGGCAAAGGATGAATGACCTTTGCTCTTAAAGCACCAATGTCTTTACAGACTAACTGCGTCTCTCCAGGGAGACAGTGACCTCCCTTTTGAAGTGCTGGAGGAGGAGATCAGTTCAAATTGCGTTGATGGCCTGTTGCTCTCAAGATGACAGTGGCCTTGAACTTTTATGCATCTGGGTCATTCTAGGCACCAGCCGCAGACCTTTGCGGCATATCTAAGCTTCAGCTCGCAATTGCATAAAGGTAGTCACAGATGCAATTTTTAGACAGGCAAACTACTTCATTCACTGCAGATAACGTTAGTCAGGCCGAGAGCCAGAGGCTTCACATATATTAAGATAAAAGCAAAACACTGCAGATGCTGGAAATCTGAAACAAAAACAAAAAAGTGCTGGAAAAACTCAGCAGGTCTGGCAGCATCTGTGGAGAGAGAAACAGAATTAACGTTTCAAGCCCGTATGACTCTTCAGAGCTAAAGAGAAGTGGAAATGTGATGAAATTTATACTACTTAAGGGGGATGGGGTGGGTGGATCTAGATAGAAGGCCAGTGATAGGTGGAGACAAAGGAGGGATTGACAAAGATGTCGTGAACTGAAGGACAAAGGGAGTGTTGATGGTAATGGTTAATGTTTAAAAAAAAGGTGCTAATAGTGGCATTAAGGTAAGAAAGCAGAATGCGATTATAACAGAAAAAGGGTAGCATTGTGTGAAAGAACAACATGGAACAAGTAACAGATGGCCCTGTGAGGGGTGGGGTTGGGGAAGGGGGCGGTGGTGGGGAAAAAAGGATAGAAAATTGGATTAAAAAAAGGGGACAAAACCACAGAGAAATGAAAAATAAAAATAAGTGGATAAGAAATAAAAACGGATGCAGAAAAGGGGGGGATTAAAAAAGGGGATGAGGATGGAGGGAGAGTTCATGGTCTGAAGTTGTTGAACTCGATGTTAAGTCCAGAAGGCTGTAAGGTGCCTATTCGGAAGATGAGGTGCTGTTCCTCCAATTTGTGTTGGGCTTCACTGGAACATTGCAGCAGGCCAAGGACGGACATGAGAGCAGGATGGTGTGTTGAAATGGCAAGCGACCGGAAAGCCTGGGTCATGCTTATGGACAGACTGGAGGTGTTCCGCAAAGCGGTCACCCAGTCTGCGTTTGGCCCCCCCGATGTAGAGGAGACCACATTGGGAGCAGCGGGTGCAGTAGACCAAATTGAAGGAAATGCTGCGAGTGCCGGAGGCCAGCACTCTGTCTCCAACAGCTGGTGCTGCAACGATGTGCTCGCACCAATGTGTGACACCCTTTCAACCGATTCACGCATACCAATGAAGCCAGGCTCTCACCCTCAGCCCCTTCAAAATTGTGTGAGACATTCTTCCCCAAGTGCTGCAAGCCACCAAAATCTGTCCCTTCCCCAATTGACCCCCACCCTTCAGCACAGTCTTTCTAGTATAGAGCTATGGGCCCTTGGAGTCTCACCACCCCAGGGCTGCCGTGCTGCCTCTCCATAGGCAACGGTCCTGCATCATTGGTTGCTGGCCAAATCCAAAGCTACCACTTCCAGAGGAGTCAAAATTGCCAGCTTTGGTGCTGTTCTACCGATTCATGAGCTGTCAGCATTATGTGCTCTCTTTTCCTGCAAAGAAAAATGAACAATGTCATGAATCTTCTGTGGGAAGATGATGCTGTTATTTACGTCCCAACATGTACATTGTCAGCATCCAGCACTTCGTAATGACCCCTGCAAACTAACAGGTCTTGGACTTCAGACCCCTAGCACCATGCAGTGTGGCATATCTGCTTCATTATTTGCATGTGGCACTAGGCAACCCTACACTTGACACTCGTCACACCCTCCCATGTAATGCCAGAAGACTGGTGGATAGCTAATGTTATTCCTGTTTTTAAGGGAGATGGATTTGTCAGCTTAACATCGGTTGTGGGAAAACACAATGGGATGTAGAAACCAAAAATATTATGAATAGTCAGCATGGATTTCAAAAAGGTAGTTCTTGCTTAACCAATTACATTCAATGTTTTGAGGAAGTGAAAGAATAAACATAGGTAATGCCATAGATGTAATTTATCTAGATTTTCAAAAGACCGTTGATAAGGTTATACAATAGACTAATGAATAAGGTCAGAGAATGCGGAGTTCGGGACAAGCAGTAGGATAGCCAGCTGGCTGAAAGGTAGCAGTTGTAGGGGTGTGGGGTGGTTACATTGAGTGAAAGAAGGTAAGAGAATAAGCAGGATCAGCGCTCGGACCATTATTGCTTACAATTTTATATTAGCGATTTGGACTTCGGAATCGAAAACACTATCAATTTGTGGGTGACACTAAATTGGGGATAGTCCATCCTCAGGAGGATGGCAGCAAATCGTAAGATATTTAGAAACTTTTAGAATGTACATATATTTGGCAAACAAATTTCAACGATGAATGTGAGGTATTACATTTTGGTAAGAAAAATAACGAAGTTGTATATGCTATAGATAACAAGAATCTAAAAGGGGTAGAGGAGCAATGGGATCTGGGAGTGGAATAGACAAATCACTAAAAGCAGTAACACAGATTAACAATGTCATAAAAAAGAAAACCAAGCACTGAGGTTTTTTAGAGGGGTAGAATTGAAAAGCAAAGTTATGCTAAAATTGTATCTAACCTTGGTCAGACCATACCTGAAATACTACATGCAATCCTGGTCGCCATAGTATAAAATGATATTGAGGCATTGGAAAGGGTGCAAAAAAGATGTTCAAGGATAATACCAGGAATGCAGGGGGGAACCTGTCAGGAGATGAAGAACAGGCTGGATCTCTTTATTTCCTCTTGAAAAGAGAAGGCTGAGGGGTAACCTAATAAAGATCTTTAAAATTATGAAAGGTTGTGGTAGAGTAAACACAAAAGATGTTTCACTTTGGAAAAGCTAAACTAAAGGCCATCAAAAGAAATCAGACAGGAAACATAGAAGACATTTCTTTACCCCCCATGAAGGTGAAATGTGGAACTTGTTACTTTTGGCAGCAAATAGTACAGATGCATTCAAGGGGTGTCTAGACTAGCATATTAGGGAGAAGGGATAGAAGGTTATGCAGGCATATTTAAATGAAGGAAGACAGGATGAGGCTTGAGTGAAGCATTTACTGGCATGAAATGGTTGGGCTGAATGGCCTTTTGCTACACTTCATATCCTGTCTATGAAATCACCTGACTGCCATGAGCAACATTATATGTTTTCAAATCTAATGACCTAGATTTTATGGTTTAAAAATAACAATAAGGCTATCAGTGCTGACTTATTATGGAGTAAATCAGACAGCAACACCTGGTGTCCTCACGTGCAGTTAATGTGGAAATCAGTAAGGTGATATCTAATTTGCCTAGCTTCTCTCCAAGTTTTACTACACCAGTTCCAGATTTCCTATAGAGGGCACTGTGCTGTTTCAGACAACTTCACACAAAGTTGCCAATCAAAAGCTCAAAGTCTATGGCAATTGAGTGTAATGAATGGCAAGCGCTTTTGCTAGCTGCTGACTTTAAAATCTGGACCAATATATCCATGTATGCAAAGGCCACATTTTGTTATTGAACAAAAGCAAATGTTTTGTAGCTTAGAGTGGAAATCTGAAACTTGATAAATTCATTTTAAGTAAACAATAATTGAATCACTCGAGTCTCTGTTTACTTAATGTAATAGTATTTGTATAGTGCTTTTAGCATAAAACATCCTAAGGACCTTCACAGGAGCATTATAAAACAAAATCTGACACTAAACCACATAAGACAATATTAGAGCAGATGACCTAATATAAATATAAATGCAAGCTGTTATTAAAGCACATTACATTAAGTAAACAGATACTTGAGTGATTCATTTATTGTTTAGTCAAGAAATTTTGCAAATTGGAATGAACTTGGTGAGTTTCAGGTTTCCATTCTGAGCTACAAAATATTTTAAATGTCTTTTTGTTCAGAGATAGGCTTTGAGGGATACCTTACAGGAGGAAAGCAAGATAGAGGCACGGAGAGGTTTAGGGATGGAATTTCAGAACTTAGTTTATAGCTACAAAAGCCATATTACCCTCCATTACTTCATCAAAGAACTTAATCAAGTTAGTCAAACATGACTTGCCTTTAATAAATCCATGCTGACTTTCATTTATCAGCCCATACTTTCCAAATGTCAGTTATTTTTGTCCTAATTATGGTCTTTAAAAATTTTTCCCCCATAATGTTACACTGACTAGCCCATAGTTGCCAGATTTACTCTTGTCCCTTTTTTTTTAAAAAAAGGTGTGTAACAATCCTCCTGTTTGGTGACACTGTCCCCATATTGAAGGGGGATGGAAGATGGTGGCCAGGGCCGCCTCAGTTTTCACCCTCCCCCCAGTAACCTTGGATGCACCCTATCCTGATCAGGTGATTTCTACTTTGAGGGCTGCCTCCTTTTAAGCACATCCTCTTTATTTTTTATTCCATTCAATACTATTGTTGCCTCTTGCTTTATTGCTGCTTTGGCAGCAACGTTTTCTCTGGTGAAGACATGCAAAGTACTTGTTTTAGTGCCACAGCTATGCCAGCTAGCTTCACAAGAAAATATCCTATTTTTAGGCCCTTAATCAGTCCCACATGTCCTTTGATTATCCTTTTACTATTTACAGATATTGGAATTAAGCTACAAGTTAGTGGAACAGATCAGCTGGCATGAAGAAGAAAGTGTCATAGGTCCAGACATATGGGTGAGACTGTAAATTCTGGGAATGTAGAAAAGATGGCAGTGCTCTTGTTAGACCTTCCCCTTGACTAATGGAGACAAAATGGTATTAATCTATACATAAAGTGAAGGAAGTTATGCAGCAGTGTAATTTGTATATTGAATCATCCATGGCATCGTCCCTCCTGATCTCTATAATTTCCTCCACACATCCCACAACCCTCAGAGATACCTGGACTCCTTAAATGCTGGCCTCTTGTGCATACCCAATTTTAATTGTTCCACCAATGGTGGCTGTGTCTTCAATTGCCTAGATTCCAAGTTCTCAAAGACCCTCGTTACACTTGTCTGCCCTTAAAAGCTACCTTTTCAATCAAGCTTTTGGCCACCTGACCTAATATTTCCTTATGTGGCTCGATGTCCTACTTTGTTTTATAATGCGCTTGTGAAGCATTTGCAGATGTTTCATTACATTAAAGGCACTAAATAAATATAAATTATTGTTTGTTGAAGCCAAACTCTAATGTTCGTTAGAGACCACTGTATGGAGTGTTTAATTAGCTGGAATACATGACTTGAAAGGATGGTGGAAGCAGATTCAGTGGTAAATTCTAAATGGAATTGGATGCATACTTGGAAAAACAAAAAAATTATATAGGAGTGGAGGAGTGGGACTAATTGGATAGCCCTTTCAAAGAGCCAACTTAGGTCCAGTGGGCGAAATGGCAGCCTGTACAGCAAGATTTTGAGATTCTATGAAATGTAGGGCAAGGCCTAACTGAAATTAGAAATTTACTATTTGAAATTGATTTTAGTCATGGGTACTTTTTAATGTGTATTCTTGTGGCTAAAATGAGTTAAGGTTGTTTCAGGTTAATGTATGAATTGATCAATTAAGGGAGGCTGGTTAGAGAGTTTTTAAATTGCAAATAAAACTGTATGCCAATTCGGGTGCATTACAAGTTAGACAACATCTGCTGCACTGTTCCTTAATCCCAAGAACTATTTATTTGTATTATGTGGCATTTAAGTTTCCCATGCTTTGCTACTTTTGCCGTGTCTCTTGGAATGCAGGTTGATTTAGTTGTGGACACCTGATTGTGGATTCCTAACCAACGAAACTACATTAAGACCATTAGTGCTTGAATCAGCAGAGGCACCTTATACTCATTGGAGAGAACTTTACTGTTTATGTTTAGATTTGTTTCAAACCCTGCCTGCTCATTTAAATCTTTAAGTTCTCCCTCCTCCTTAAACTCCTTTCTTAAAACTAATACTGGGGTATTTGTTCTGTGTACCCTTCAATGTCTGGGCCATTGGACTTCTTTTAAGCCTGGACAGTAAGGGGCTGAAATTCCTCATAAAAATTGGAAGAATTCTTATTTTCTCAAAGCAACCCATTAATGAAATTGCAATTTCAGAAATAATTTGTATCAAAGCTATACATTCCCACAGTATTAATCACAGCTCATCAATTATAAGTTATTTTTTAAAGTTGCATTTTCTAAATTTAGTAGGCCCTCAGAATTACTGGGCTATTCTACTTTGGACATCATAGTTGAGCAGAAACCTATTTCTTTCTCTCCCTTTCCTGTCTTCATTGGCCCCACAAATAACTTCTAGAAAATGTGCAGGAACCTTGTCAAGATTCCTCCTCTCTGTGATGGAAAGGCCAGTTATAGTCCTCACCCACCAGATACAGCCCGATTGACTCTTGACAGATCAGGGAATCCACCATGGGACTTTCCTTCTCATCTTGCTGTCTGACTAGTTTAGCAGGAGCTGCATTTACCTCCTGTACAATTGGAGTGCCTTGTTTCACCTTCATAATGAAATTTAAAAGTACATATTATAAATTCAGCAACATCCAAAGTTACTTGAACAATTTTACATTTCTGAAAGTAAATAATGAGAGGCACAAGATGTAAGATTTCCATTATTTTGTGAATTAATTTTAAAATTCTTGAAATATTGAACATATAATTGTGGATGGTAATTTGACTCGTACAATATTAGATGCTTAAGAAAATCTTAATTTCTCTGGTAGGAAAATTAGCCTCTTTTTCTATAAATCTGAATGAGAGCCAGGGTAAAACAGATTTTGTGAAAGAGGTGTGGTAGTTTGGTTCATTCACTCCCTGTGCTGTGGCTACAAGAGGGTCAAATCAATACCTTTTAATTGGATCTACTAGGTAGCATTGCATCCCCATCATTAAGAACAGATATGTAGCATTTGGTTGAATTATCAGTGCTCTGTTAATTAAGTTTGAGTAAACCTTTCATTTTTTTTATGCTTGCAGCCCAAACCCTGTCAATATTGTAACATTATAGCAGCCTTCATTGGCACCAAGTGTCAACGTTGTACAAATTCAGAAAAGAAGTATGGACCTCCTCAGACATGTGAGCAGTGCAAACAGCAGTGTGCCTTTGATCGAAAAGATGAGAGTCGACGAAAGGTAACGGAAGTGAGCAAAATTTTTTTATTTAGCATTGAAGTCAACTTCTCTGCTTCAGAAATTTTAAGAATTTTTTAAAATTGCAATCTCCATGTGAAAACTGGGACTTGCAATATTGAACTACAAAAGGTATACAGTACGTTGCTTCACATTAATAAGTGATTCTGTTTTTACTGTATTACATTCATCCAGTTGTTTTCTTATTTTCTGACTAATTTTATTGTATTTAAGTAAAATGTGCCTTTTTTGCAGAGGATAAGCAAAGCGATTTAAAGATGAAACTAAAAGATCACAAAACAATAGCTATAGTTATATAATTTCTGCTTTTAGTTGGCTGCTGCATAAAACGTATATAACAGCATGGTAGGTCAAGCATTACTAAATATCTACATATATGGTAGATATAAGCTGACTTCAAATTATTAAAAAAGTATCCCAAGAATCCTTTTGTAAGTTTTGTACAGTTTAAATTTTATATCTGGTAGCTCTTATATTTTTGAGATTATTGCAACTAGGCTTGTCGCAGTGTAAAATGCACCGTTAATGCAGCTAACCACTTTTTCGTGTCTGTTTAAAATCTCTTGGTGAGCTTTGATCATTTCATATTCCATATGATAGTGATAATATCCAGCGGTACTTAAGTTGTTTCTTGATTTTCATATGAAGATTTTAGGTTTAATGGAGAAAACTGAGAAATCTGTAGCATAACATATACCTGGGAGGAAGTTACACAGTTGTAATTTAATCACGGCGTTTTGATGCCATCAAAATGATGGTTCATAAATTTACTAAATCCTAAGATTGGATTACGTTTAATTTTCCCCCAGGTATTTATTTTACGTAATATATATTTTTAGTTTTGGTTTAGCCATTCATGTTCCTACCTTCCACTACTGTCGCCATTTGGGTTCGCCTTGAAGTTTGAAAGCTTTGCCAAATGACTTAGGAGGAAGGTTGAGGAAGGGCATTGAAGCTGGTTGTGACGATTGACCTGAAAGTGTACTGCATCCTGTGACAGGTACTATCATATTACAAGGTTCTTTCCAGCTGTTTAGTATCTGCTGCTTATAGTATTTTAATGGACAGTTGGATGAATTACTAAGAGAGATGCCCATTGTTTTTTTTGGGTCAATACGTGCACATGGAATCTTAAAATCAGTGAATAACCCCCAACACATCTGTAGTTCATTCATTCCTCAGAATAATTCTGTTTTTTTTCTTTATTTTTCTCTTTGGAAAAATTGGCAACATTTCATTGGGGTGGGAGAACTGCAAAGGTGAGGTCACTTGGTAATGAGAGAAAAACTGTAAATTCAGATAAGGATCCAATATCTATGAAATTAGATAAAAATCTGCATGTCATCTAAAAATAGATTGCTTGAAAAAATGTAAGTATCGGAAAATCTGCAGCAAGTGTTTTGTATAGTAAGGTTTGAATTTAAGGGCAGGTAAGCAGCATCTAAGAGATTGTATCTTCTAAAACAGAATTATGCATTGCAGATAAACTGTTTTCTCAGCCCATTTTGCCAAGTTTTATTTTGTTTTATAGGTTGATGGAAAACTGCTCTGTTGGCTCTGTACCCTTTCGTATAAGCGCGTTCTGCAGAAAACAAAAGAACAGAGAAAGAACTTGGGCTCACACTCCTCCTCATCTTCAACTTCACTGCCGGACAAGGAACTCTCAAAGCATCACCATAGCACCAGTCGTCACAAGTGAGTGTTAATACTGACTTTTAACGTGCTGCACTCGTAGACATTATTACTCCCATCTAAGGACCATTTTTAAAATAATTTATTCCCTTTAGCTATCGCCTTTCTAGTCATTGCTTTTTAACATGTTTTGAAATTATTAAATAATAAATATCAGCCAGCTTGATTGTCATACATTTCTACCCAAAAACCCAATCCGCATTTTAAAATGTAGTTGTAGCATGTCTTGAAATGTGCTTATTATGTTTTTTATGATGGAATTCTTGCTTATATGTGCTATTGCAATGTTAATCTTAAGACGATTTTTTTTTAACAGGCATTGAATGGAATATTACTTAAAATGATTATCCTTAAGTTATTTCTAATATTAGTCATGTGAAAGATTTCTTGTCCTATACCTTCCAACAAATATGAAGAAAATCTTTGCAATTGAGATGAAACTCAATTAAGCTTGGTTTCCACCTGTTAAAATTTCATTTTGAGTTAGCACATTTCCCTCATTAGCATGGTTATCTGATGATTTTCTGTCATTTGAGCTCTTGGCGGATTTGGATGCAAATTATCCCTCTGTTTTTGATATCCAATATTGCTAGGGACTGTTGGGGCGAGAGATTTCAAGTTAAAAGGTCTGTGTTTTGAAAGGAGCTGATTAATTTCTGTAAATTGGCCTATAGTGAAATCATCCAGATATTTAACTATTTCGACAACTGTGATTGGCAGTGTTAGCCCATTTGCCCTAGAACTACTAGAATTTCCATTCAATTCTTTTTTCCTCTTTGCCCCATCACCTCTTTCCCATCTCTGCCCCTGCTTCCTGACCTCTAAAGTAGGCACCCGGCTTGTCAGTAGTTTGCCAATAGAATGCAAATGCCCTGACTCCAGAATTTGGGATGAGACCAACAACATATCTCTGGAGTAAACTAATGTTCTGCTTCTTTGCAGATCCATCCCAAAAATAACTTCCGCAGCAATTTGACACGCTTGACTGATGCATACCAAATATTGCAGTAGGCTAGTCTGCCCAACTGAATTTGTACAATTTTTTCTGAACGAAGAATTTTTTTGGAAAATTTAACAGACCACCTACCATATATGTTTCAGAATCGGCAGCCTAAGTCCAGAGCAGCAACATGGCATGTGGAAAATGAGGTAAATACTTAGCTGCTGTATTGTAAAATTCTCTTACCATCACAATTTGTAAGCTTCCTTTTCGTTTATTTTTTATCTTTTCTTCTACCTAACATCCTTTCCTCCCTAACCTTGATGGAAATAATTGTTGCACTATCTTTGGTGTTTTCATCCATCTATTACTTTTAAAACCCATCTACTTCCTGTGGAACTTGGGATGGAAGAATATTATATTTATTGGATTTCCAAGTAATGTAGAAACTAGAAAGAGAAACCTTATTTTATATTTTCTCATTCCAGTAACAGTTATGCTTTATTCCAATGCTTTGCACTTTCCCGATTGTATTGAATTGATATAGATCCACCAGATTAAAATAACGAAACAATTTAGGAGACAGGATAACATATTGGACATTAAAAGGTTGTGTTTCCACCTTTGGGATGCTGCACCGTGTGCGGATTAGATAGATGGGATGAAATTATCCTTTCTACTAGCTGTAAGGATCTTGACTGATTTTAGTGAGTGCTCTATCTTTGCATGCATCTGCTCTTAATTTAGTACTATTGTCAGTCACAGGCTTGGCTAATATAAGGAACTTAAATGATGCATTTCAAAGTAATAATGTTCTGATATTGGAATTAAGATGCATTGTTAGAAAAGTGCTTCAGGAGATAACTTTGTGCTCTATTCAACATGGAACGTTTATGTTGCTCATCATGATGAAAGCAGCATTTAAAAGCAATAACTTACATTTTTGTAACATCTTTAACATAGAAGAAGGTATACAAATAGTCGTTTGGTAGTACAGAACTTGAGTATTGCTGAAAAAAGAGACATATCTAAGCATTTTGTCTTGCACTCATCAGGACGTTTTGCAACAATACCAATATATACTATGTGAAGAGTTCGATGATTGGTTGGCAAGTGGCTTGCCATGGAGAATGCACCAATGACTGACAGTTAACTACACAGCATTGTTTGAAATTTAAACTGGGCAGCTTGACCCTGATCCCTTGGGGCAATGCCTCGACCAATGAGTCAGCAAATGGCTGTCACTTATTTTGTTTAGCTGAAACAGGTGTATTATGCCTGTATAATTCCTATTATTTTAATCCATTAACTCTCTTTTTAAATGTAGTTAATTGCTTAAAATACAAATCACAGGGGCACATTAATTTGTATTCTAAAAATGGCACCCAGCAGATTTTCAGCTCCATTCTGTTTTTGGAATTTAGATTTTATTAGAAATTGACAAATTTTGCCCATGGTGTTGTGTATTGCCCAGATTCTGCCATGTTCCGTAAACATGTTGCGTATTGCCCAGATTCTGCCAAGCTCTACAAACTATTCAGATATCAAAACTCTTGAATTGTAGTCTTATAACTCCTCTGGGATCCATCCTCTTGTGTAGTCATTTGCGTGGCGTATTTCATTTGAATGTAATTGAGCAAAAATTGAATGACATCCCTCAGTTCATTAGGCTTGTTTTAATTCACTAGTAGGGAGGCAAGCAAAGATGGGCTTTTTGAAGGGATGGTTTGCTAATAGACAGAAGAAAAGTCCTTTGTGTCAAACCTCGTTTTGATTTGCGTGTACAGGTTGGCAATAGCTTTTAACTCTGCAAAGCTTTTGTTCATCATTTTGAAAGTGCTTGTTTTAGATTTTTTTTTCATTGATTTCTTTAAAATAGTCACTTATTTCATCTGTCTGAATAGGTGGCTGTTCAGGCTTCCTCTAGTGTAGGGCTCATTTCATCCTGAACGACTGCTTCAGCTTTGACCGTTTGTGGCAACAAGTTGCATGTGTTTGTTTTTACAGCTATTGCTGTGAAGGTGTATAACCTCAAAGGGTAAGTAGAAGAATTGACTCCACCAAATGATACAGCAGCACAAAAGACATTTGGTTTAAATAATAAAACAGGAAGAATTAAAATACATAAAGACTAAATATTATGTACAGAATTGCTCTATAATCTCTACAGACTATAAAGGAAGATATCTGTACATTCATTGATATCTGAGTTGGTCCTTGTTTCAATGTTTTATGCTTTAGAGCTGCTGGTTAGAGACGGCTTGGGCGCAGCCTTGACAATAAGAACGAGAAGAGTAGGTTCCGGTCAGCATAGTGCCCATAGACCGGAGCTCCTTCATATTCCCAAAGCATGAAGCACAATAACAAGGGCAACAGAAATACTTGTATAGGGTAGGTATTCAAACTGGGAGTCCCATTTGGAGGGGGGAAACAGGGCCGATGTTGGTAGGGGGAGAGGCAGATTTGGCAGATTTAAGTTTTGAAGCATTTTTTAAATTCATAGCAACAGAAATAATATGCTAGCATCGTAAGGAAACATGCTTTCTGCAGTGTTTTCCTTTGAGTAGCTAACAGTGTGTTTATTTTCAAGCGGTCCATTGCACTAATATGCAACAGTGTGTAAAACCTTTAGATCTAAGGTGACAGACTTATAAATATATTTTTGACTTAAAAATATTAGCAATTTCTTCAATTTTTAATCTATAACTGAGAAATACTGGAGGAGATTAAACTAATATGCTTATTGCAGGGGAGGCTGAAGTAATTTTCAGTGTTGGGAGCTTCTAATTAATCGATTATCCAACTCCTACCAGAATTGACACATCTGGTGTTCTCGTACCATTACGCCTAACTCTTTCAAACTATCATTTTTTAAGATCTCTTACCTAATTCTGCAAACATTGCATCCGATCATCAACTTGCCGCTACATTGCACCCAGATCCTGGAACCCCTCCCACCACTGCCATCCCTTTGTTTGCACCTTGGCCCACCAATCTTTCTTGCTCATTACCAAACTCTGCAGTTCCTAACTGTAGTTTTCCAGCTTTACAGTACCCTTCAACATACATCCCAAAGTTGGCTTTTTCCACTCGCATACCATCAGCAATGTCTTTCCCATTCAATATCAGCACCGTCTCTAACTGCATCCGTTGTTGCTCTTTGCAAATGTTTTGCATTTCCCAGCCACCCAAATGCAACTTCCTCACTGCCAGTAGCATTTAAAAGTTTATGCCCCCTTAACGTCTCAAGACTCAACTTCTTTGTGAACGGTCTACACCTAAGGTAGCCTGGGGAAAATTTTGTGATATACTGCTCTTGCACTGAGTTTTGTGGTGCAATTTAACACAGTTGTTTTACGGTTTGTTCAAATTTTCACCTATTGAAATAGAAGGATGGAAAATCAGGCATGTTACAAAGTGACCAAGCAAACCTCTGTACTTGCTATTCTGATTGGAGTCCTCTTAGTGCCATGAGTGCAACATTTTGAAATATACCCCTGTACTCCAACTTCCTACCTTTTGATAGCCCCATTGTTAGTCGTACATCATAAAGATATACTGTAAATATTTCATGATACATTAACTCACATCTGTCACAAACCTGTATTATATTAAAGATTCCAATATAGCATAGCATTTCGTTCAGTTTTTATTTGAATTGCTATCGTCTTTATCTGTTTCCTTTTTAACTACCTTTGCTTTATCCCCAACATTTTAAAATGTGCCAATACAGTAATACATTATTTATTATAATACATCTTTATCAAACACAATATAGAAATCAAAGAAAATGTATGATCAAGAAAGAGGCCATTTGGCCCATCCTGTCCTGAATTTGCAGGCCACAGCTCTTCAAGTAGACCTCTAAGTACTTTTTAAATGAGTTTTTGCCTCTTTCTGCCTTTGAGGCAGAGAATTCTGGGTCCCTGCCAACTGTCTGTGTGAAAAAATGTTTCCTCATCTCCCCTCTAATCCTTCTACCAATTACTTTAAATCTATGCCCCCCCCTCTGCTAAGGTAATTAGGCCATCCCTATTAACTCTGTCTTGACCCTCATTTTTTACAGACATCTCGATTAAGCCACCTTTCAGGCTTCACTATTCCAAAGAAAATAACCCCAGCCTATCCAATCTTTCCTCATAGCTAAAATTTTCCAGCACAGTAGATACAGATGTCACCATAATCATAGACTCTAGGCCTGAAAATGACGCATAATGACTCAATTTCACTTTTTCAACCTGTGCCCTTCATGAGGGAGAAATTCATTTGGGTAGCAGTGCCAGACAGATTTGCATCAATTCCTCACTGGCAGGCAGCACCACATTCCACTACCTGCTTGTACAACTTTGTTCTGATTAATATTATTGAAGAACGTTGCACAGATAGCAGGCTGTGTGCTACCTGCTCCCAGGGAATCGGCATAGTTTATGTCGATTCACGAACAAATTTTTCCCAATAATATATTTATTCTACTATGTGGAATATCCTCTGACTTGCTGTGAATATCGCCTCAGCGGAGCCATTAGTATAGGATCATGTAGACTGGTGTTGCTTACAAAATAATAATGCACCGTGGAAGTGAAATGACTTATTCAACCTTTCTGACTGGTCCTGTGGCTTGCAATTTTTAGCTCAACCCCGACGAGTTACTCGCTGGAATGTAATAAATATGTGGAAGTCTTTTACTTTTAATTCATGTCGAAATAAAGTAATTTTGTTTGGGGGGGAAAAAAATGTTGCGGTAAACAAGTGATCTTATCCCAATTGTGCACAATGTAATTGGACTAGAAGTGATGTTAGGATTTATCAATGGCTGACGAAGGGAATACTATCCTTCTATCGATTGAATTAATATTAATTTAAGAAGCAAGAATTAAGTCCCATCATTGTGTAGTGCCGGACAAAAGGAAACAATGACATCTAAATATTAAGTTGAGTGACCTTAAAATAAAGGAGTATAGCATTAATTTGTTAAATTATGTACAAATAGTTTAGGCATGGTTTGATAGTGGCTGTAAATGACCTCCTCCTGATTTGTTGCTTGGTACAGATGATAAAATCCCTTTTTGGTTGTTGTGATGTTAGCAACATCTATAACATGTTAATCCTTAGTAAGCTAAAGCCTCCTGGTCATAATCTTTTATTTTCATCCCTGGGGCTGAGGTAGATACCAGCTTACGATGTGGTAGTGGGAAAACCTCCTTCCACCCCAACCCCCCTGCCTCCCAATTCCCCCCGCACAGCATGAACATGCTGTTTCAGGTCTTGTAACCTTAAGATAAAACCTCTGTCGGATAACAGGACTGTAAATTAACTTTTTCTTCCCAGAAGGCAGTGACCTAGGATTTGAAACCCTATTTATACCAGTTGGATTTGAATCTTCTTGATTCACGGTCGGCTTTAAACGGGCATCAAGAGGTGAGATTTTTGCTCTCAATTAGCATCTGAGTTGTTAACTCCATGTTTAACAACTAATATAGATCTACAGCTGCACTGTGAATGGGATATAACATGGAATAACTGAATCAGTTCTTTCATGCAGTGAGATTCCTTGCTCGGTATTGCCTCCTGCCCCGAGTTCTAATTTTTTCAACATATTTGAATGAAGTTTTATTGGTTTATATTTAATTCAGTTTATTGTAGCAAGTTGAATTGATACTTCTCAATTGTTTTTATTGCCTTCTCTTTTTTTCTTGTTTAGGGTCAACCATATAAAAGTAGTCTATAAATTAAACATATGCTATTGTTTACAGCCATAAATCATCATCATCCAGTATTCAAAATGAAGCTCCAAAGAAAAAGCCAAAACTTGAAACAAAGCCCTCCAATGGAGACAGGTAAACTCGTTGGAAATCAAACTTCTGTTATCTTGTTTGGATAGGGAGAGTTTTTGTATTCATCACAATGCACAAGACAATCAGCCAGGGTATAAAAGTAACTAAGCTCACAAAAGTTGCTGCCTTAGCCATACTGACCAGGAAGGTGCCAAATTAATCCTCTGTCTACACAGGGTTAGCTGATTTCATTTGAGTAGTGGTGCTAAAGTCCTTGGGTGAAAGAAGGAAAATTGGCAAGAGTTCCTGTTTGTTATACACTGGCCTCTGCTGGAACTATCCAAATAGGATTGTTGGGGAAGAGCAGGATCAGGTTCGGTGGTGATATTGTCCACTGTTGCATAGCCTATCGAGGCTCGTGCATGAATTTTGGACTCTTGGATCACGTTGTAGTGTAGAGTAACCATTTCCCATGGAACTGTACTCCACTAAAGAGGCTCAGTGCCTTGAGAAGAGAATTCCAGAGAAAATTATTTTTCAAAAAACCTGACACAACCCAAATGTCAGTGAAACAGATCATGGTTTGGTGTTCTAATGGAATTAAAGTTATGAAATTGAAAATTAAATTCCAGTCTTGTGCATCTGCAGGATAATTGGCCTGATTCAAAGACTCCCCCACCCCACTTCCCCCTTTTCCTTCTTTCTCTCCCCTCTCCAAAGTTTGACGGAATTTCTCAGCTACTGGTGATGTGGTTAAAATAGGTGGATGCATATTCCTATCCACTAGGATGGACACTGATCTAAAAGGTTTCAGGTAGAAGTTTTTTTTGAAATGAAGTATGGAAGTTGTTATTATTGGTTTCTGTCAGGTTCCTAAGTTATAAGTTTCAAACATTGTTTATGTATAAAAAAAAGCTTAACATTGATTTATAGTGTATTACAAAACAACTATAACACTGTAAAATGATTATATACAGTAAACCAAGATCTTGTATTGCTGAGTGACTGATTAAATTTCATTGCTTTGTAAAGTGCTCCGCATTTTTTGTGATCTACCTGATGGTATAACTCTTGACTCTTGCTGTGAGCATGTTGGTGGAGTACCCTTGAAACAGCTCCTGCTTTGTGGAGCCTGGCTAATTGGTCCCTACAACAAATCAATTTTTGAGTAATGTCATCCCTGCCATCATGTACCCTGATGTGAAATCCCAATGAAATGAAAAATCAGGGAACATTGGGAAGAACAGGGACTACTGGTAGGAAGGATCAGATAGATGTATTCTAGGGGAAGCTAAACCCTTTTGGGGCTGAGCATAGCTTTTTCTTTTAAACTTATTTTTTCTGTCTCGCTGGTTGTGTATCAATTATAGCTAGACTTGTGATGAGATGTGTGCCCCGAGAGTAGCATCAGTGGAATCATTAGAATGGCCTAAGAAGAAATATTTGATTTGAGCAGTATGTTTATGCTATCAATTAAGATTAATTTCAATCCCAGTTGGCATCACTCTGGAATTACTCATGCATCGTGTTTCACTCATTGCCACAGAATTGCTCAATGAAAAACTAGTGAATGATGAAAATGCATTACTCACTTTTGACAATCATTTAAATTAAAATGAGCCAATAACATTTGTTTGTGTTTTAAAGGATTGTCATTGTTATTGATTTATCCAGTGTGTAATGATAGCTGTAAAGTTATAAACTATACCGTTTATGTGGTATATATGAACCACTAAAACATTTTTCTAAAATACTATATCACTTGACAGAATCAGTAGACTCAGAAGAGACATAAAGTGTACTAAGAAGATGGAATGTTATGATCATCCATTATGTGGTCTTATTAGTTTTCTCGAGTAAATCTTTACTGTGTTGTGGAGTTTTTACTTGCTGAAAATTATTAGCTTTGGAGAAGTCTGATTTGTATGTAATTTCTGGCATTTCATTAACATTTGAATAGTATGGCCCATTATTTGCAAAATAAAACATTCCTTAATTGTAGCTACCTTTACATGCAGCAATGCAGTGTGATTTACTGAGTTGCAGTATTGGAGATTTTCATACAACAGGAAAACAAAGGGGTAGAGTTTCAATAATTCTGGTGCTAATTATGTTCTTGTTGAGAAGTGTTTTTTCCCCCCAGCTTCCTGGCCCTCCACCCCCCAAAAACCCCCAGGAGTTCTCATTGAAACTCATTTGTTTATCCTCAAACTCAATCTGCCATGAACCAGCACAACTGGGCAGTGTTTTTTATTCCTTTTTTTAAAAAAAAAGAATTGCTTTGAAAATATTTCCTTATATTGTGGTAACTTGGTAAAGTTTGATTATTAGTCAAGCTAAAATGATTTTATCACACAAAGTAAGCATTTTAAGTCTGTGTCAATCCATCACCTGTGAATAGCACAATTTTAAATTACTTGTTTTAAAAAAATACAGAACTATTTACTAATGATTTGGGGGTATAAGTGGTATGTTCCTTAATAAATTAAGAGAAGTAATCTTCAGATTTTTATCTGCGTTTTAATTGCTGCTGACTCGCCACTTCTGCATTGGAGCTCAGTTAGTATGGGACTAATAAGGTTGTGTAAGACATGACTTGCTTCTGTTCATTGATATCATGAAGCCACCTAGGGCTGCTGTTTGCCATTTGTCATGTTAACTATGTTTGCAATTCACTATTTTGCTAATATAATGGGTGGTTTAAGTCTGAAAAAATAAATAAATAAATAAGTTAAGAGAAAAAAAATTCAAAACCTTTCAAAACTTGTTAATGCCTGTCCTTGCGTATAGAGTTCTTAATTTTTGGAACGTTCTTGGTTACCTGCCAATGAGTGCAATTAGCAGAAATTTGCATTGGTGATTACTTCACCCCGAGGACATGACCAGCTTCCTGGGTGGGGAGGTGTCAGCTGTGGCTCAGTTCATAGCACCCTCGCCTTTGAATCAGAGGGTTGTGGGTTCATGTCCCACTCCTGGAAACCAAGAACTGTGATTGTACTCGAAAGAGATGCAATCTGTGACTGTTGGTAACTCGAAAGAGTTTCCTGGGTGGGGCCTGCTTCTAGCACAATGGTTTTAAAACTAACACAAAAGATTGCGGAAACTCAAATTTTGCATTCATTGCAACTTTAAGCGTATTTTGCAATCTGTTGTGCAACTTATGTTGATATCAGGTGCTGAAAGCACAATAAAATGGAAGCATTGAGCCAAAGTACTTGTTTGAATTCTATATCTTTTACTTAATGCCATATGGTACGGAAGCCTAATTATTATGCGTGGCTTATTTTCTATAGTTAAACTGACACATTTTTAAAAATCTGAACTCTGCTTGATTGTCTTTATTTTTCCACCTGCAAATTTTCATGTCTTGTGACAGAATGGTAGACTTCCCTTTATCTCACCCTGTCAAAGTGCTCAAAATCCACCAAAATCATACAATTTGATATACATACAGCTAAAATTTGATTGAGATGAATTTTGGATGCTCACATATGATTTTTGTTTCTAGCATTTATTTAGGGAACTTAAAAGATGTGTTTCTAAAGTGCACTGTGACATATTTCAGATGTTAAAAGTGCTTTATGCACAATGAATTGCATTGAAATACAGTCATTATTATAAAGACAAAACATAGCCATTTTGATAACCACAGGCAGCAAAAAGAATGACCAGCTAACTCGATAGTGCTAGTTGAGGGAGGCATGGTGGACAACACCAGGAAAACCTTGTACTTTTGAGTATTGTTATAAATTTACTAACATCCACTGGTGCAGACAGATGGAGCCTCTGTTTAATGTTTTGATTAAAGGTTGCATCTTTAACATATTTAATCTTACTACCGTATTGAAACGTTGGCCTGATTAAGTGTTCAAGTGCTAGACTAGGGCCTCAGCCCACAGTTGGACATGCTGCAAATGAAGCCAAGCTAGCATCTTAATAACAAAATTAAGTTTTTGCAAATCTGTGATTTGATTTTATATTAAACTACTTTTTTTTGCTAACAGCTCATTAACCCAGTCAATGGACTCTGGTGGGACAGACAACTTTGTTATAATCAACCAATTAAAGGAAGAGGTGATGTCTTTGAAAAGACTTCTGCAGCAGAAAGAACAAACTATCTTGGAAAGAGATAAAAAGGTAGATTAAACAGCAACAGGTACTGTTCATTACAGCTGCGGGCGATATAGACCAGAAGGCCTGGCTTCAACTCCTGGCCCGAGCTGAGTTAACTGATTGTTGACAGGACAGCAATTGGGGTGGTACATTTGGCCCTTGTACTCCTGGCTAAGGGAAGACAAAGTCAGCCACGATTCATGTCCTGATAGCTGTTCAGTGCCTCTTGCTGGAAAATATATGTATAATGTCAGGTGAAATATAATTGGGTTTATAATACTATATGATATATCAAATAATTACCAATGCTGACTTGTATGAAGAATATTTACTTAGGTAAGGTGCCAGTTGACTCCTTCAGGGAAGGAAATTGGGAAAAATAAAGTTTTATAAATATATTTATGAAACATTTTGTAGGCTTGACTGGTGTTCAGTGCCTTAAGTGCTTTTTTTTTGTTCATCAAAGCTGACTGAGTTGAAGGCAGATTTTCAATACCAGGAGTCTAATCTTAGAACAAAAATGAACAACATGGAGAGAGCTCACAAAGATGTGGTGGAACAGCTACAGGTATTTACTGGATTTCAATATTTTAAATTTTTTCTCTTGTCTGCACTAACCTGACTTTACACATTTTAGTTAAGTAATATAGTATCAATTTTTAGATGCTGATACTTCAGTATTTATTTGACATGACTAGGACCTAGCTTCTTGCAATTGCCTAGCTGGCACTTGGTATGAAATACCCAGTCACTGCATGCCATTCACCTGAATCTCAGAGCTACTTATTTATTTCATGCTTATTGCAAAGCTGGACATGGGTTTTGTAATGTTTTTGTTGCTTGCGGACTTGCTTGAGAAACTTATTTGGTTGACCAAATAACAATAAATCTTCACCAAAATAAAATACTTCTAAATAACATTTCATTGTTGGAAAGTAATCAAAACTATTGCAAAACACTGGTGCTCTCACTCTTCATTTCAATTGAGATAATGAATTCAGGCCACTCTCTCACCCAAGTGGCCAGAGCATGTCACTATCCCATGACCCACAGCAATACTTTACATCCCAAAGTCTAGAGCACAATTTCCATTATAAATATTACCATAGGCAGTTTTAATGTTAAACATTGGCCTAAAAAGTGTGACTCAGAATTTTTCTTTTAAGCCTCTCACAGGAAGAGGGTGTTGCTGGCTAAGCTGGCATTTATTGTCCATCTCTAATTCCCCTTAAGGTGGTGATGAGCTGCCACCTTTAACCCTGCAGGATCATGACACAAGAGGTATGGCTTGTAGATAGGAAATGTGTATCATATGCTAGACTTCTAATAGTGCAACAGTAGATTTCTATATCATTGCTGATGGTTAATTTGCCATTTTAGAAGAATAAGAGTGGTAGCCAATTAACATGAGGGCTCCAGACCATTAACTTCAAGACTGTCCTTGGAAGCACTGGGAAAAGGGTCTGGCAATAGTGGGGTCTCTGGGACCAACATTTTCATGGTATGTTCAAATGTTGGAATGCTAGGAGGAGGTCATCTGGGCTTCGGGATGAGAGGTTTGTGAGCACAGAGATATCTAATCAGGGAAAGTCCCTAGGGAGGTTGTTCTAAGCGTGGTTTGGGGTGTTGTTGGTAGATCCATGGAATGGGGAGTAATGTTTAGTAGCCATGCGGAGAAAAGGGTGCAGTAGAACAAGACCCAAACTGTTGGCCTCAAAGTATTAAGCCCCGACCCTTATCCATGTTCCTACCCAACAGCCTCCTTCCTCAAAATAAAAACCGAAAATGCTGGTAACATTAACTCAACATGTCTGGTAGCGTCTTTGGAAAGAGAAAGAGTTAACATTTCCAGTCTGTGACCTTTCATCAGATCTTCCATGGTGATGAAAGATCACAGATTTGAAATGTAACAATGTTTCTCTATCCGCAGATGCTGCCAGACCTGCGTATTTCCAGCATTTTTGGTGTTTATTTCAGATTTCCAGGATCTGCAGTATTTTGTATTTGTATTAGTCTCCTTCCTCGACCAGTTTACAGCCTTTTGAGATTTTAGGTAATTGCTTCTGTTTTTCTCTACCACTATCCACTCCCTGCACTCCTCCCACCCAGCCCCGTTCCCATGTCAGTTGAATTCTGCTGTGTATTCCTGCCTTAAAGCATCTAGGATAAATTTTCTACTTAAAGTTAATAGATGGAAGATTATTTGGTATGAACTTCCCTGATATACAAAGGTGATGGTGTTCTAAGTGGTCTATTTTTTGGGATTGGGAGATGTTGCAGAAAAAAACCTTGGTGACTTGCAGTAGATAGTATACACTGTGACCATGACACTCCAATAGTGGAATTGGTGGATGTTAGGCTAGTAGATGAGCAGCTGATCAAACAGAGACAACTTTGTCCTGCACGGTGTTGAACTCCTTGCATATGGCAATTGTATTTATCCAGGCTGTCCGTCACTTTTGACTTGTGCCTTGTAGATGGTGGAGAGGCATGGTGAAGTCAGAAGATGAGCCACTTGCTGATGAATACCAGCCTTTTTTAAAAATTCATTCATGGAATGTTAAGTGGCATGGTCACTACTGCCCATCTCTGTTTGCCTTTAACAAGTTTGTTGCTGAGCTGTTGACTTAAACTGTTGCAGTCAGTGTGCTCTTAGGGAACGCGTCCCAGTATTTTGACCCACTGATGATGAAGTAACAGCAGTGTAATTCCAAGTCAAAATAGTACGTGACTTGCGGCAAGTTTGCAGGTGATGGTGTTTCCATGTGACTGCTGCCCATGTCCTTCTAGGTGGTAGAGGTCGTGGGTTTGAAAGGTACAGTCAAATGAGTCTTGGCGAGTTGCTGCAGTACATCTTGTGGATGGTGTACAATGCTGCCATTGTGTGTTGGTGGTGGAAGAATGCTTAAGCTGGTGGGTGGCCTGTCAATCAAGTGGGCTACTTTGTTCTTAATGATGTTGAGCTTCATGAGTGTTGCTAAAGCTGCACTTATCCAGGCAAGTGGAGAGTATTTCGTCACACACTTGACTTATGCTTTATAGTTGGTGACAGACTTGGGGAGTCAGGAGCTGCCTAATTCCCAGCCCCAGACCTGCTCTTATAGCCACAGAATTTGTATGGCAGGTTCAATTAAGTTTCTGGTTAGTGATAATCCCAGATGTTGATGGAGGCGAGGTGGGTGGTTAGGGATTCAGCAACAGTAATGCCGTTAAATGTTTGAATGTCAAGGGAAGATGGATTCTCTCTTGTTGGAGATGGTTATTGCTTGGAACTTGTATGGCATGAATGTTTCTTGCCACTTACCCTAAGCCTGACTGTTGTCCAGGTCTTGCTGTATGCAGACGTGGACAGCTTCGTGAGCCGTGAATGGTACCGAACACTAGAATCATCAACGAATATCCCCCCCACTTCTCACCTTGTGATGGAGGGAAGGTCATTGGTTGGGCCTAGGACATTGCCCTGAGGAACTCCTGCAGCAACATTCAGGCGCCGAGATGATTGGCCTCTATCAACCACAATCACCTTCCTTTGTGTTAGGTATGACTCCAACCAGTGGAAAGTTTTCTCCATTGACTTAAATTATGTTAGGGCTTATTGATTTGCACACTCCCAGATGCTGCCTTGGTGTCACACTCCGCTCACCTCACCTGGAATTCCACTCTTTTGTCAATGTTTGGATCAAGGCTCTAATGAGGTCTGGAACCTGGTGGAACCCAAGCTGAGCATCAATGAGCAGATTATTGATAAGTACGTGTCGCTTGATATTGTAATACTGTCGCTGAAACTTTCCATCATTTTGCTGATGATTAAGAATAGACTAATGGGTTGGTAATTTACTGAATTGGACTTATTCTGCTTTTTGTGGATGGACATACCTGAGCAATTTTACACGTCGGGCAGATGCTGCCGTTGCAGCTGTATTGAAAGAGTTTGGCTACAGACATGAATAGTCCTGGAGCACAAGCCTACAGTACTACAGCTGGGATGTTGTCATGTCTGTCGTCTTTGCTGTATCCACTGTTTCTTGATATCACATGGAATGATATCCCTCCTCATCCATCTCGACCTCTCTACAGCTTTTGACACAGTTGGCTACATCCTCCTCCTCCCCTCCAGTGCCTCTCCAGTGTTGTCTAGCTGGATTGGATTGCTCTCACCTTCTATTCTTATACCTAATTGTTGCCAGTGTATTTCTTGTATAGGCTTTTCTTACTACTCCACAATGGTACAGAATGTGTCCCTCAAGGATCCATCCTTGGCCCTCTATGGTGACATTATCCTAAAGCACAGTGTTAGTTTTCACATTTATGGTGACAACACCATGCTCTACCTCACTACCACCTCCCTCGACTCTTCCGTTATTATTAAATTATTAGACTGTTTATCTAACATCCAGTACTGGATGAGCAGGAATTTTCTCTGATTGAATATTGTTTTCCATCCCTGCTCCAAGCTCTGTTCCCTAGCTACCGACTCCATCCCGCTCCCTGTCTATAATTAAGCCAGTCTGTTCACAACCTTTGTGTCACACTTGACCCTAAGCTGAGCTTCTGAACTTGTATTTGTGCCATCACTAAGACCACTATTTCTACCTCTATAACATCATCTAATTTCAGCCCTCTCTCAGCTCGTGTACTATTGAAACCCTCATCCATGTCTTTGGGCAGAATTTTCTGGCTGATGGGCGTGACCCGATCGCCGCCCGTGATCAGCTTCCAGCTGCCATTTTACGTGGGCGGGCCAATTAAGGCCCACCCAGCGTGAATCGTGGCTCCTGAGGGCAGCAGGAGTGGGCAGGTGACGGCGTGTCTGCAATGACCGCCGAGTCCAATGGCGACCCGGCAGCCTGCTTAAAAGAAGCTGCTGCAGCCTTTTAAAGGCCGTCAAACATGGCTATTGGATGGGCTCCCCAGAGCATTGCTGGTGAGCAGGCCAAGCAGGAGGATAGGGCAGGGGGGTCACTGTGCCCCTTGTAGATGAAGGTTAATGCACGCCTGAACAGAGCATCTGTAACCTGCATAACACAAGTGTGGACAGATGTTTGGGAGACACTGCAAAGATCACCCACCAACCCCTGGAAGGAGCCAGAGGCATAGAAGTTGAGGGCAGCTGTGACCTTTACAGCCACTGGCATGGGGTGTTCGCCCACACAGTGGAGGTATCAGGCCCAATCATCTGACAGATATATTTGACTGTCTCCCTTGAGAGACAGAGCTTCCTTCGGCACTGCACCTCAGACCTATTGAGGTAGCTGCTTCACCATCTGTGTAACCTGGCAGCAGGATAGTGGCGTCTTCTGTGATCCCTTCCACCTTGGACTACCTCTTGGTCCTGCATCCCTTATGCCTGTGCCGCTCCTCCCAAAGGTGGCTCCCCTGGAGGCTGAATGTGCACTCATGGCCTCCCCACCGCCTTCTACCCCATCCTTCCTCCTCAGAGGAGGCGTCTCTAGTGGAGAGTTCATCTCCCATTCCCATGCTAAGGGAAGGCTTCCTGAAACCTGCAGGCCCAAAAATGATTCTTCACTGTGGAGTGCTGACCTGAAGGTTGAGAGTCCAGTCCAAGTAGCTGGTATGCATTTTGAAGTATTTTAGCTCTCACAGGCGAGTAACAGTAACTTTGAAAAATAAATATTTGACAGAGCACACTCGTGACCCCACTGAGCCCTCATCCTGCCTGTGGATGAGGTGTATACAAATGTGTCCTGCCCGTTGCGCCCATGTGACGACCCGAAGATCTCACAGGCGCTGAAAAATTGCTGTCAATTGGTGCCTCAAGGGCCTTAAGTGGTCTGTTAATTAATGGTGGGCGTGCATTGGAGATCATCGCGCGCCTGCCCAATGAAATATCGCGATGGTATGTGGTGATGCCAGGATGCTCGTCTGATTTCACCACGCGTCATTTTACAGGTCGGCACGTGGGCCCTGCCCCCGCACGCCAACAGTAATGTTCTGCCTTTTGTTGCCGTTAGACTTGACTATTCTAATGCACTCTTAGCTGGCCTCCCACATTCAATCCACTGTAAATGGATCATCCAAAACTCCACTGCCCATGTCAACAGCAGGTCCCTTGTTCCTTTTTCATCTGTTTGTTGACCTACATTGGCTCCAGGCCAAGCAACATCTCGATTTTTAAAATTCTCATTCTTGTTTTCAAATCCCTCCACGTCCTCGCCCCTCCCTTAATCTAGTTTTCGTCAGCCCAACAACCCCCCGCTGCAATCACTGGCAAACAGCCCTACCTCCGATGATGGAGAGAAGGCTGTTGATGAAAAAGCAGAAGATAATTGGGCCGAGATGCTACCCTTAGGAATTCCTGCAGTGATGCCCTTTGGCTAAGATGATCGCCTTCCAAAAACCACAACTATCCTCTTTTGTGCCAGACACGAGACCCACTATTGGAAGAATTTCACTTATGGTCACTATTGATAATTTTATTAAGGCTCCTTGGTGCTTCACTTGGCCAGATATTCTCGTGATCAAATACTGCCTTGACATCAAGGGCAGTCACTTTCACCTCGCCTGAAATTCAGCCCTCATATCCATGTTTAGATCAAGGCTGTCGTAGTGAAAACCAAACTGCATCAATTAGCTGTTTATTACTGAATCAGTGCTGCTTGATAGCGTCGTTGATGACTCCTTAAATCAGTTTGCTGATGGGTCAGTGTGGGCTGATATGGTGATAATTGGTTAATTTAACCTGGATTTTTTGCACAAGATATATCTGGGCAATTTTACACCTTGCCAAGTTAATGCCTGTGTTGTATACTGAAACAGCTTGGCTAAGGTTATTCCATTTTTGAGGCTGATGAGGGCGCTGGTTCCTCCAGGGAGTGCAGACAGAGCCAAGCTTCTGTTTGTACAGGAGGGGAGGAAGACCAATAGTAATAGGGGATTCTATAGTCAGGAGAACAGATAGGCACTACTGTCGCTGTCAACGTGACTCCAGGATGGTGTGTTGCCTCCCTGGTGCCAGGGTCCGGGATGTCACTGAACAGCTACAGGGCATCCTGAAGGGGGAGGGTGATAAGGCAGAGGTCATGGTACATGTTGGTACCAATGACATAGGTAGAGAGGGATGAGATCTCGCATCAAGAATTCAGGGAGTTAGGCAGCAGACTAAAAAGCAAGACCTCTCGGGTTGTAATCTCTGGATTACTCCCAGTGCCATGTGCTAGCGAGCTCAGAAATAGGAGAATAGAGCAGATGAATACGTGGCTTAAGGGTTTTAGATTCCTGGATCACTGGGACCGTTTCTGGGGAAGGTGGGACCTGTACAAGCGGGATGGTCTACATCTGAACCAGAGAGGGACTAACATCCTTGCGGGTGGGTTTGCTCGTGCTATTGGGAGGAGTTTAAACTAATTCAGCAGGGGGAGGGGACACAATGTTAGCAGAATAGGGACAAATCATAATACAGTGAAACAATCAAGTCAAAGGGAGTACGGCTGCATTAACTTTCAAGGGATTAAGGCAAGGCTGGATGGCCTCTACTTTAATGCCAGGAGTATTACAGGTAAAACGGATGAGTTAAGGGTGAGGACTGACATGTGGAACTGTGATATAGTAGCCATCATTGAGACGTGGTTGAGGGAGGGGCAGGATTGGCAGCTCAACATTCCGGGATATAGAATCTTCAGGCGAGACGGGAGGAGGTAAAAGAGGAGGAGGCATTTCATTATTAGTTAAGGAATCAGTTATTGCAGTAAGGAGATATGATATCTTGGAGGTGGCATCAAATGAAGCTTTGTGGGTAGAGCTTAGGAATAAAAAAGGGGCAGCCACTTTGTTAGGTGTTTATTATAGACCCCCAGATAGCCAGCGGGAAATTGAGGAGCAAATGTGTGCACAATTTGCGAAGGTGTGTAAAAACAATAACAATAGGGTAATTATATTAGGTGATTTCAACTTTCCCAACATTAATTGAGATAGATATAGTGTTAAGGGCTTGGATGGAGTGGATTTCTTGAAATGTGTACAAGAGAACCTTTTAGGCCAATATGTAGAGGGTCCAACAAGGGACGTCGCAGTGCTGCACCTAATTCTGGGGAATGAAGCCGGACAGGTGGTTGAGGTGGTGGTGGGGGCGCATTTTAGTGAGAGGGACCACAACGTGGTACAATTTAAGCTTGTTATGGACAAAGAAATAGACAAGTTGCAAAAAAATGTTTTGGATTGGAGGAGAGCGGATTTTAGTAAAATGAGGCAGAATCTGGCCAAGGTAGACCGGGAACAGCTACTTATAGGGAAATCTATAGAGGAGCAGTGGGGGGGGTGGGGGCGGCGTTCAAAAAGGAAATGGGGAGGGTACAGGCTCAACATGTTCCCTCTAGGGTGATAGGAAGGAGTAACAAGCCCAGAGAACCATGGATGACCAGAGATATTCAGGGTACGATGAGAAGGAAAAGAGAGGCTTTTAGCAGGTACAAGGGAGCAAATCAGTGGAGGCATTAGTGGAGTACAGAAAGTGCAGGGTGGAGCTTAAGAAAGCAATTAGGAGAGCAAAGAGGGGATATGAGAAAGCTCTGGCTGGTAAAAGTAGGGAAAATGCCAAGATATTCTATAAGTATATCAATGGGAACAGGATAACCAGAGAAAGAGTAGGGCCTATTAGGGACCAAGGGGGCAATCTATGGGTGGAGCCAGAGGACATCGGTAGAGTGTTGAATGAATACTTCACATCCATCTTCACCCAAGAGAATGAGGATGAAGGTATCTAACTCGGGGAGACAGGCTGCGAGGTTCTTGAGCAAATTGATATAGGGAGTGACAAGATATTGGAGGTGTTGGCAGGCTTAAAAGTGGACAAATCTCCAGGTCCAGATGATTTGTGCCCTAGACTGCTGAGGGAGGCAAGGGAGGAGATTGCAGATCTGACCCAAATTTTTAATTCCTCTCTGGCAACGGGGGAGGTGCCAGAAGACTGGAGAACAGCTAATGTGGTTGCGCTATTTAAGAAGGGTTGTAGAGATAAGCCAGGGAACTACAGGCCAGGGAGTCTCACGTCAGTGGTAGGGAAACTATTGGAGAAAATTCTGAAGGAGAGAATCTATCTCCACTTGGAGAGGCAAGGTTTGATCAGGGATAGTCAGCATGGCTTTGTCAGAGGGAGGTCATGCCTAACAAATTTGATTGAATTTTTTGAGGAGGTGACCAGGTGTGTAGATGAGGGTAGTGCAGTTGATGTAGTTTATATGGATTTCAGCAAAGCCTTTGACAAGGTCCCACATGGGAGACTTATAAAGGAGGCAAATGCACAAGGGATACAGGGTAATTTGATAAGGTGGATTCAAAATTGGCTTAGTTATAGGAGACAGAGGGTTATGACAGAAGGATGTTTTAGTGACTGGAAGCCAGTGTCCAATGTCGTACCACAGGGATCTGTGCTGGGTCCCCTATTATTTGTCATTTATATAAACGATATAGATGACTATGTGGGGGGTAGGATTAGTAAATTTGCGGATGACACAAAGATTGGCCGGGTGATTAACAGTGAGGTTGAGGGTTTTGGGCTACAGGAAGATATAGACGGGATGGTCAAATGGGCAGATAAGTGACAGATGGAATTTAACCCTGAAAAGTGTGAGGTAATACACTTTTGAAGGAGTAATTTGACAAGGATGGCATTAGGAAGTTCTGAGGAACAAAGGGACCTTGGCGTGTGTGTCCACAGATCCCTGAAGGCGGAGGGGCATGTTCGTGGGGTGGTGAAAAAGGCATATGGGACACTTGCCTTTGTCAATCGTGACATAGATTACAAAAGTAGGGAGGTCATGTTGGAGCTGTAAAGAACCTTGGTGAAGTCGCAGCTGGAGTACTGCGTGCAGTTCTGGTTGCCACATTATAAGGAAGGATGTGATTGCACTGGAGGGGGTGCAGAGGGGATTCACCAGGATGTTGACTGGGATGAAACGTTTAAGTTATGAAGAGAGGTTAGATAGACTTGGGTTGTTTTCGTTGGAGCAGGGAAGACCGAGGGGCGACCTGATCGTGGTGTACAAGATTGAGGGGCGTGAGCAGGGTGGATAGGGAGCAGCTGTTCCCCTTTTTTTGAAGATTCACTCACGAGGGGACATAAGTTCAAGGTGAGGGGCCAGGAGGTTTTGGGGGGATGTGAGGAAAATTTTTTTTACCCAGAGGGTGGTGACGGTCTGAAATGCGCTGCCTGGGAGGGTGGTGGAGGTGGGTTGCCTCACATCCTTTAAAAAGTACCTGGATGAGCATTTGGCATGTTACAACATTCAAGGCTATGGGCCAAGTGCTGGTAAATGGGATTAGGTAGGTAGGTCAGGTGTTTCTCATGTGTTGGTGCAGACTTGATGGGCGGAAGGGCCTCTTCTACACTGATTCTGTGATTACTACTTTGGAACAATGTTGTCAGGGTCATATCCTTTGATGTATCCAGCTGTTTCTTGGTGTCACATGAAGTGAAGCGAATTTCCTGAAGGCTAGCATCTGTGTTGGCGGGGACCTTGAAATCAGGCAGTGAGATTGTTAACTCAGTGTTTTTGGCTTAAGATTGTTGCAAACGCTTCAACCTTATAATTTGAATTTGCACACTGGACTCATATCATTTAGCATCAAATGTTCATAGAGCCTGCCTCGTGTTACTTAATTGTGTGCCACCATTTTGACTGTTTTGAATTGATCTGTTGGTTATGTGTTCATCTAGGCTTTAGGAATCTACTGCTGTTTAGTATGTTGTAGTTTCACCGGATTGATATGTCATTTTCAGCTATGCCTGGCACTACTGCTGGCATACACTTCTCATTTCTGACATTAATGGATGGTTGCCTCTCGCACGTGTTGTTTGTCTATGAAGAGTTTATAACAGAAAAACATTTTTTTTATCCAATTATATAAAGGCCCTCATTTGTCTGAAATAAAAAGTTTGTAAATTCAATGTCCAGTTTGTTTCATTACTTTTTCAAAGATCTTAACACTCAGATCCATTACAGAATGAAGGACATATCTTTCAATTCCTGTTGGTCCACTGACTACATATTGGAAAATCTGAAAAATGTGCATGTTTAGAATTTACAGATATGATTGAAAGTTCTTTGTAATTTGTATATTTAAAGCATGCTGGGTTTTTGAGACAAACTGTGACTAAAATAAAAACTAATGGAAGTATTGAAAAACATGAAAGATTGCTCAGTGGGTAAATCTAATTTTTTTAGCCTTTGTTTGAAAGCTTATTTTGGGCATTAGAAATTTGTTCCTAAAAAGGCACTTTTTAAAAAACCATTTTGAGTGATTATTTGGCAAAATACAGAAGAAGTGGAGTTGCAACTAATATTGCAAGGCATTTGTAGCCCAGAAAGAGGCCATTTGATCAGTGTTTATATGCCATATGAGCATCCCACTTTACTTATTTAGTCTTAGCCTTATTCGCATGTTCCTAGCAACAGTTCATATTTTAAAGTGAGAATTACAATTGGAAATTTTTACATTGGTTGTCATGGGGCTTGGGTCATCCTGAAGATTTTTAAGATATGTAGATAGATGTACAAAAACAATGAAATGCTGAAAATATATGGGAAAACTTTTAAAATCATTAAAAACATTTTAAAAGATTAACAAGCGCAAGTGGAAAGCTACTCTTTTCACAGCAGCATTTAAAAATATTGCCACTAATTTTATTAATTACTTAATCACTTCAGCGGTTGCAATCATATTTCTCCTCATTGTTAGTTAAATCCTGTTATCTTCTTACTTGCCCATTGGATACCTAAAAGACTGCAGAGGCCCCTGTGCCTTGTGGCAAAAAAGAACCTGATCTGAATAGTCTCCATGTGAGATTAAAAATGTTACCCTTTTTGTAATCCGTACTTGAACAATGGTCACTCTTCCTAGATTTTTCTTTCCCGTTTTAAATATTTGTGTTCATTAACTTAAATGTGTTAATTCATGCCTGTGTTATCCTTTATCAACCACACCACTCCAATCCAATTGCATTGAGTATCACGTAGACTAATGTGGACGGTGACCTTTTTAATCTACTTAGACTGTTATGACAGTAGTAATACATGAGGTAATTCTGAGATATGAAATGGCTGTTGATAAACAACTTTGTTTTTTTAATGTGATATACCTTTCATACAATTTAGTACAATATTTGTGTTTTAAACTTGTTTATGGTATAGTTATAATTTTTCCATAGGCCAAAAATCGAGAATTGCTGAAACAAGTTGCATCATTGTCCAAGGGTAAAAAGATGGAGAAGACTGGAAACGTTCTGTTGTCTCCTTGAGGGGTTTCTTAATAGGTGCATCATGAAAATGAAAGCAAATACTGCCGTGTTATAGAAGGTTACTGTGAAGTCTTTAAAAAAATTTTGCACCCTGATCGTTTTCAAAGTGGCTAGATTTAATCTTTTTTATATCATTTTAACTAGCAATAAGAAACAGTACTGTTCACAAAAGACAAACCCTATCTTTCACAAGATATTGATTCCCTTATATTTTCACCTTGAATTTGGAAGCTGAAGAAGGGACAGTGAATGGAAAGTAATAATGGAGCTTCAGTCTATTGTTATTTTCTGCAGAAAATTGCTCGGAGTTACCTTGCAATAAAATTCTAAAGAGTCACTTTTTGACATGGCAGTTGTTAGTTTTACAGTAAGACTTTTTTTAAAAACAGAAAACCTAAGAGGTCTGGCAACATATTCCCGCTCATCGAGAGTTCCTCTCTCCCTGTAATAACTGATTTTCAGCAGGGACCGGGGAAAGGGTTTGTTTATAATTGGAGGTTTGATTGTAAAATGTAAATTAATTACATTTCCTATTTAGAGTGTTCTGTGATTGCCTTTATCCAGCTGAGCTGTAGAGAAATATAAAATGACTAGTATATATGCTTTATGCAAATCAAAACCAATAGAAATGTGTAAAGCTTATATACTGAAAATGACATGATTGACTGAGCTGTCTTTCTTGGAATATTTTTCAAAAGCTGTAGCATTTCGAACAGTTGATCCTGATAAATTAACTAACATTAGAAATGTTTGGATAGATAACTCCCTTTTCAGCAACATTTCATGGGCTTTCGCCTTTATTGATGAATGCATGCTTCTATGTATGTGCGTGAAAATTGTTAAATTGTTTGAAGGACAATATAGGATTGCAAACTAATGTTAGAAAAAAAGGAACGTTTAGATTCAAGATGACAAGTGAGCTTTCCCCATTGGGATACACAAGTTATTATATTACCTTTCATTTGAAATAGCAACTCCAGATACTGCACAATTCTAATTGTTTCAAACTGCATCCAAAAAAGAAGCTGCATCATTTTCTTTTTTCCTCTTATTTTTTTGTGTGCACCAAAATGCAAATGATGAATGAATCCTGAAATAAATATTCTGTTGTAAAATGCTTATATTCTTTTCTATTTTTGGTGTGTATAGATTTTTTTGTTTCTGTTCAATGAAGCTTATAAAATGGATAGGGCCCATAGATTGATGTATGCGGTAGAGTTGGAGTTGTGCCTTAGGGAAGTTAGCCGTATCTCATTTTACATCTTGTTAAAGGAAAAAGTGTTCAGATTTACAGCAATGCAGAGACAAATTGCTACAAATGAACCGTGATTCAGTTTATATGATCATTTAGGTGTCCCCCAAAAACAAACAATCGTTAGCACAATCCTATAATAATGAGGCTGTAACACACAGTTCACAAATCCATTTCATTAAAACTATTATAATATAGGACAAGCAATCCCTTTTAAACCATTCTTAGTTTAGCTATACTGTATAGAGCAAAAACGCAAATTGTGTATACAAAATAAATTTGTACAATTTTTAAATACTCAGCCTTTTGATAAATTTAGATTGTCATGTAAAGGTGCTATTAAATGACAGGAAATGGTCAACATATTTAATTATTGGACTTGTGGCATGCTTTAATTACATTTCTTTGAGGAAAAAAGTTCAAATTTTCTAAATTGAAGTTTTAAAAAATTTTTGTACCATACATTTTTATTAAATTGCCCCCAAGTAAAAGCTTAGCATTGGTCTAAGTTTTAAAAAAGAGAAATAAACCAACAATGTAGGAATAAAGCAAAAAAAAATGTTCACGGCATTTAATTAGATGTACATCTAACAGTTTGGCAGTTAACAGACTGGTATAAAGAATTCTTTTAAGTTCCAGGTATAGAAAATCTTATTTTATATACGGCCTTTCTCTGCATTTTCAATTAACTTGTAATTTTTTAAAAATCTACCTGAGCCTTGTATTCTGGAAATTCCAATACAGGCCACATTTTGTTGACCACTATTCTCTACCAGCATGAAGTTGAGTAGGCCATATAAAACTATGCATTTAAAACCTATAAAATGTCAACTGTGTCATTTTTTGATAACTCTACAAAACAAGAAAAAATAATACTTATTCTATCTCAGGCTGATGCAAATAATACTTGACAATGTCACCGTGCAATTGTATGAACAGGCTTTAAAACTTCTAGCAGATAACTCTTCATAAGGGGCATTATAAAATTATTACAGAATAATGAAAAACGCAAGAGTAAGAACTCTCTTGGTATCATAGCGATGTGAAGATATTTGATAGCATGTTGTTACTCCAGTACAAGCATGGTTAACCCTAGGGCCTATGAATTGCCTCCTCTAGAGTGATGCATACTTGATGAAACTAATTTTCTAACCAGTTAGTGAGAACAGATTGCAGTATTTTGTGTGTAAACAGGAACATATTACAAAAGCAGAATGTGATATAACCATGTGTAAATTGCCATTGACCTCTACCAGTAACAGTGCCTTGTCATTCTGCAAGTTTTTAAATTTGGCATACATTCTGTAATTATGGTAATACATTACCATTTGTATATAATGTTTTGCTAATGCACCAGTTTGCTTATTTATAAATGCTGTAATTTTCTTTGCTGTAGAGTGGTTCCAAACTTTTAAACTCAATTTTAATCATGTAATTCCATGTTTTTTCATCGATTTAACTAATTGTAGTTATATTATGTGCATGGAGGATTATTACCCTTCCTGACTATAAACCTTTATCAGATATGTATACAATGTTATTTGTAAATCAGGGTGCATAGAATTCAAAGACTTCACAGTATTTAAACCAGGATGGTGAATTTTAATCATGTACTGAATTTTAAGATTTTAATATTGTTTATATTTGTTTTTACCTCCATTTATTACTTGAAAATTCTAAGTTGTAAAATAGTTTGGGATGTTTCCTTGCAGCAATAGACATAGACTTATGCTTTTTATTTTATTTTGGAAAGAAGTCTCCTGTATAAGTGGTGAAACTGCAAGGTAAAATTGTACTGTACTTCATTTTTATGTAACCATAAACATATGTTCATTGAACTTGTGTTCTTTCTAATGAAATAGGATTTAAGTCAAAGCTGCCAGTTGTATATTTTAAAATCTCACAACTCACCTTGTATTTCTTCTGTGTCCTCCTTGAGGAACTGTATACATAAATGCTTGGAATGTGTTCCTTAGAATTTGTAACTATACACAGGAACAAACTGAATTCTATAATCAGACATTGGTCAACAGCTGAAATTTTATACTTGTTTTCTAAATCTTGACAGTTTGAAATAAATCTTGTTAAAATATTCTGCTTTAATGTCATATGATGTTTTAAGACTTTATTTAATTCCCTTTCCTATTTGGGATGGTGGATAGTAGCAGTAGTAGTTTGTCACTTTTTAACATAAGTATGATTGAGATCAATTTATAGATTGTCTTTATGGGCTCTGAATTGTGTTTTTAAGTTAATGTTAGAGTTCCTGATGGCTTAATGAGTTTACCAGTGAGAAGCTAAGTCTCTCAGACTAGGAATGCCCCATGTCTCATCCTGAGTGTATAGGGAGGGGAAATTGCAACAAGTCACTGATATTCTGTGACCCCTGCTTCAAGTGCAGATCTATGGATAATGTTATGATCACAGCCGGTGTCAATTGCTGCACAAACCAAATCCCAGAGGAAAACTCTTGCCCTTTTTTATTCTGAAAATGAGAAGACTTACCAATCTCAGCAGGAAGAGGTCCAGTAACACTTTTTTGTGATTTTAAAAATTAAAAGTAAAAGTTTCATTAACAAGAATAAAAGAAAACTTAAGCACATAAGATTACAGTTACACAATTAAGGTTAGTCTGACAAGACATTCCCCAAACAAAGACTCTCCACTTCGTCATCCCACAAGGAAACACCTTCCAGGCAACACTCCCTTATAGATGTTTAATTACAAGAAACCCAGTAATATTACCCAAGGAAAATTGCTGTAGCTTCAATAAAGGGATACTATATGACCTGCAACTTGCTTCCATTCTGCTGTGGAAAACCAAAATTCAGAATAAAACTGCTTTTTGCAGCTCGACTTGTCTGGCTTGACTGGATAGTTGATTCAACTGCATCCTCTCCCAGCTCCAGTTCAAACAGCTACCCCCAGCTAAACCTCACAGCACCACAGTAACTCTAAAATATCTTTCTCCCCAACCCCCTTCATTGTTCTCACACATCTTTGAACTCCAACCCTTCCAAAAGTAAAATCTTTCATGTCTCTATCGTGTCTTTGCTTTTGGGTCAATAAAATATAATATCCCCACTACTGTTGACCTATGGAACTCCTGCACGATGCAAAATGTTTCTCGTCACCTTTGACTCCCTTTCGATATTCAAACAAACTCTCAACTTATCTGAAAATGCAAATGTTACATCTAACCCATTTACTCATACCTCAACCTACCACCTCTATCCTTTTCATGTTTCAACCTCCTCAGACAACCTAGTTCCTATTAATCTCTGCCCAGCTTAATTAAACCATACACACACACAGACTTTTACACACAATATTCCCAAAATATAACCAAAAACATCCATTTCTCACACCTCCCTCCTTGACAAAAATGAACCATCATAATTCCAAAAAGATGGTTTCTTTTTCCAACCCAATTTCTTATTCCTTACTACATTTAACTATACAAACAAAACTATTACACTATAGTGTACATGCATTAATCATGAAAAAATACATACAAGTCTTTTGTAAAAATGAACTCATAGTTTACCTCACTCGGCCTCTTTTTCAATCTGGTAAGGTCCCCAAAACTTTGCCTTCCGTGCCCACCTGACACTGGCAACAATACTAACACTTTTTCCCCAGCCGCAAAACTAGGAGCCTTTTCCCTTTTGTCTGCCTTTGCCTTCATCGCTTGTTGTGATAACTTTAAATGTTTCTTAGCTAGCTCACAAGCCTTACTTAATCTTTATCCAAACTTCATCAAATAATCTAGGAGAGTTGTTTCAGAAACATAAACAAAAAATGCTGGAAAAACTCAGCAGGTCTGACAGCATCTGTGGAGAGAAAGACGGAGTTAATGTTTCGAGTCCATATGACTCTTCAGAACTAAGAGAAGTAAAAATGTGGTGACATTTGTACTGTTTTTAAGGGGTCTATAGCTGGATAGAAGGCCAGCGATAAGCGGAGGCAAAGGAGAGATTGCCAAAGATGTCATAAACAAAAGGTTAAAGGGGTGTTAATGGTGGTGGTACTGGCTAAAGGAGGTGCTAATGGTGACATTAAGGATAGAAAGCAGAATGTGATAATAGCCAGACAAGGACAAGAACTCTGGAAAGAACAACATGAGCAAGTGACAGATGGCCCTAGTGAGGGTGGGGGGAGGGGACAGTGGTGAGGAAAAAAGATCGAAAATGGGCTAAAAAGTGGTGATAAAACAATGAATAAAAATGAAAATAAATTTTAAAAATGTGGGAAAAAAAGTTAAAATGAAAATTAAAAAAGGAGTGAGGATGGAGGACAGACTTTGGTGAACTCAAAGTCCAGAAGGCTGTGAAGTGCCTAATCGGAAGATGAGGCGCTGTTCCTCCAGTTTGCATTGAGCTTCATTGGAACATTGCAGCAGGCCAAGGACGGACATGTGGGCATGAGAGCAGGATGGTGTGTTGAAATGGCAAGCGACAGGAAGGTCTGGGTCATGCTTGCGGACAGACTGAAGGTGTTCCGCAAAGCGGTAACCCAGTCTGTGTTTGGCCTCTCCAATGTAGAGGAGACTGCATTAGGAGCAGTGAATGCAGTAGATCAAAAAGAGGGAAGTGCAACTTGAAAGGAGTGTTTGGGCTCTTGGATGGAGAGGAGGAGGGAGGTAAAGGGGCAGGTGTTGCACCTTCTGCAATTGCATGGGAAGGTGCCGTGGGAGGGGGTTGAGATGTTTGGGGTGATGGAGTGGACCAGCATGTCCCGGAGGGAACGATCCCTATGGAATGCTGAAAGGGTGGATGAAGGGAAGATGTGTTTGGTGATGGCATCATGCTGGAGTTGGCAGAAATGGCGGAGGATGATCCTTTGAATGCAGAGGCTGGTGGGGTGAAAAGTGAGGACAAGGGGGACTCTATCATGGGGGGAGAGGAAGGCAGAGGCGTGGGAGATGGTCGGACACAGTCGAGGGCCCTGTCAACCACCGTGGGTGGGAAACCTTGGTTAAGGAAGAAGGAAGACATATTAGAGATGCTGTTTTGGAAAGTGGCATCATTGGAACAGCTGCAACAGAGGCAAAGGAACTGAGAGAATGGGATAGAGTCCTTACAGGAAGCAGGGTGCGAGGAGCTGTAGCTGTGGGAGTTGGTGGGCTTGTAACGAATATTGGTGGACAGTCTATCACCAGAAATTGAGACAGAGAGGTCAAGGAAGGGAAGTGTCTGAGATGGACCATGTGAAAGTGATGGGAGGGGTGGAAATTGGAAGCAAAATTGATAAAATTTTCCAGGTTCAGATGAGAGCATGAAGCGGCAACGAAACAGTCATCGATGTACCAAAAGAAGAGTTGTGGGAGGGGGCCCGAGTAGGACTGGAACAAGGAACGTTCCACATGCCCCATAAAGAGACAGGCATAACTGGGGCCCATGCGGGTACCCATAGCCACACCTTTTATTTGGAGGAAGTGAGACAAGTTTAAGGAGAAGTTGTTTAGTGAGAGAACAAGTTCAGCCAGACGGAGGAGAGTGGTGGTGGATAGAGATTGTTTGGGCCTCTGTTCAAGGAAGAAGCGGAGAGCCCTCAGACCATTCTGGTGGGGGGTGGAGTTCTAGAGAGATTGGACTTCCACAGTGAAGAGGAGGTGGTTAGGGCCAGGGAACTGGAAATTGTTGATATGACGTAGGGCATCAGAGGAATCACAGATGTAGGTGGGAAGAGACTGGACAAGGGGAGAGAGAACGGAATCAAGATAGGAAGAAATGAATGCCGTGGGCAGGAACAGGCTGACATGATCAGTCTACTGGGACAGTCCTGTTTGTGAATTTTGGGGAGGAGGTAGAAGCGGGCTGTCTGAGGTTTGGAGACTATGAGGTTGGAAGCTGTGGAGGGAAGCTCTCCAGAGGAGATGAGATCAGTGACAGTACTGCCCCTCAATATTTTGTATACCTCTATCAGGTCCCCCCTCAGCCTTCTCTGCTCTAAGGAAAACGACCCTAGCCTATCCAATCTCTCCTCAGCTGAAATGCTCCAGCCCAGGCAACATCCTTGTGAATCTCCTCTGCACCCTCTCCAGTGCAATCATATCCTTCCTGTCATGTGATGACCAGAACTACACGAAGTACTCCAGCTAATAAAGGCAAGTATCCAATATGCCTCCTTAACCGCCTTATCTAACTGCGCTGCTGCCTTCAGGGATCTATGGACATGGTCCCTCTGATCCTCTGTACTTCCTAAGAACTCATCTACCTTGATGAGGATAAGGGCACAGGTAGACACATGTCATTGCTATAACAGAGACCTGGCTAAAGGAGGGGCAAAATTGGCAGCTAAATATCCCTAGTTATAGAGTCGTCAGACACGATAGAGTAGGAGATAAAAAAGGAGTGGGGGGGGGGGGAAGCTTACGGTTGAAGAATCAATTCCAGTTGTGAGAAGGGATGATATACTAAATGGGCCAACAAACGAGGCTTTATGAATTGAGCTTAGAAATAAAAAAGGGGCAGTCACACTACTGGGAGTATACTACAGACCCCCAAATAGTGAAAGGGAGATAGAAGAACAAATATGTAGGCAAATTTCTGCTTGTAAGAAGAGAGCAATAATAGTAGGAGACTTCAACTATCCTAATATCAACTGGGATTCAAACAATATAAGGGGCACTAAGGGAGAATAATTCATGCAGTGTGTCCAGGAAAATTTTTTCAACCAATTAGTGACAAACCCAATGAGAGGAGATGCAATTCTAGACCTAGTCTTGGGGAACGAAGAAGGGCAAGTGAATGAAGTGACAGTTGGCGACCATATCGGGGATAGTGATTACAATTCAGTTAGATTTAGCATTACCATGGAAAAGGACAGAGATAAGGCAGGAGTAAAAGTCTTGAACTGGGGGAAGGCAAATTTTGCAGAGATGAGAAGGGACTTGGCTGGGGTGGACTGGACAGCACTGCTGGAGGATAAAACAGTGGAAAACCAGTGGGAAACACTAAAAAGCGAGATCCTAATTGTACAAAGTAGACATGTCCCCTACAAAAATAAGAGTGGTACTCCCAAATCTAGACCTCCCTGGCTGTCTTGAGGAATACAGGGGAAGATCAAACAGAAAAAGAAAGCGTACAATAGGCACAAAGAACTAAGCACTGCTGATAGCCTAGACGAATATAGGAAGTGCAGGGACGACGTAAAAAAGGAAATCAAAGAGAGGGCATGAAAAAAGATTAGCAAGTAAAGTTAAAGATAACCCAAAGATGTTTTACCAATACATCAATGCTAAAAGGTTAGTTAAGGAAAAAGTGGGACCTATCAGAGATGAAGATGGAAATTTGTGTGTAGATGCAGAGGCTGTGGGAATGGTTTTGAATGATTATTTTGTCTCCCTGTTTACAAAGGAAAGGGAAGGTGTAGATATGATAGTCCAGGAGGAACACTGCGAGATATTAGATTGGATAGTCATAAAGAGAGAGGAAGTACTCAAAGGGTTGAAATCCTTGAAAGTTGATAAGTCACCAGGGCCAGATGGATTGTTTCCGAGGCTGCTGAAGGAAGTCAGGGAGGAGATAGCAGATGATCTGAGGATGATTTTCCAATCTTCACTAGTTACAGGGGAGGTACCCTGTAAGGACTGGAGAAATGCAAACGTGGTTCCATTGTTTAAAAAGGGATCAAAGGAAATGCCAAACAATTATAGACCAGTTAGTCTTACATTGGTGGTGAGCAAATTAGTAGAATCAATCCTGGCAGATAGGATTAACTGTCATGTGGAAAGGCATGGACTCGTCAGGGATGGTCAGCATGGATTTGTTAAAGAAAGGTCTTGCCTCACAAATTTGATTGAATTCTTTGAGGAAGTGACAAGAAGGGTTGATGAAGGTAGTGCAGTGGATGTTGTGTACATGGATTTTAGCAAGGCATTTGACAAGGTCCCACATGGCAGATTGGTCAGGAAAGTAAAAGCCCATGGGATTCAGGGTAATGTGGCAAACTGGATAAAAGGTTGGCTTTGTAACAGGAAACAAAGGGTAATGGTCCATGGATGCCCTTGCAAATGGAAAGTTATCTCAAGTGGTGTTCCACAGGGCTCGGTGTTGGGACCCTTGCTGTTTGTGTTATGTATTAACGATTTGGACGTGAACGTGGGGGGCATGATTGGGAAATTTGCAGATGACACAAAGATTGGCTGAGTAGTGGATAGTGTAGAGGATAGCCATCATCTCCAAAACGATATAAATGGGTTGGTGGAGTGGGCGGTAAAGTGGCAGATGGATTTTAACATAGAGAAGTGTGAGGTCATACATTTAGGGAGGTCAAACAGTTACAGGGATTACAAAATAAATGGGAATATACTAAGAGAGGTAGATGAAGTGAGAGATCTTGGCGTACAAGTACACAGGTCCCTGAAGGCAGCAGTTCAAGTAGACAAGGTTGTAAAGAAGGCATATGTAATGCTCTCCTTCATTGGCAGAGGTATAGATATAATAGTAAGGATGTAATGTTGGAATTGTATAAAACAATGGTGAGGCCACAACTGGAGTATTGTGTGCAGTTCTGGTCACCACATTACAGGAAGGACGTAATAGCTCTGGAGAGAGTGCAGAGGAGGTTTACAAGAATGTTGCCAGGGTTAGAAAAGTGTAGCTACGAGGAGAGATTAGATAGGTTGGGGTTATTTTCCTTAGAACAAAGAAGGCTGAGAGGTGACTTGATTGAGGTGTACAAAATTATGAGAGGAATAGATAGAGTGGACAGGATAAAATTGCATCCCTTGATGGAGAATTCTAGAACCAGGGGACTTAGGTTCAAGATAAATGGCAGAAGGTGTAGGGGGGACATGAGGAAGAACTTTTTTACACAGAGGGTAGTGGGTGTCTGGAATTCGCTGCCCAAGTTGGTGGTGGAGGTAGAAACTTTAAACTCAAGTACCTGGAACTGCACCTAAGGTGTTGTAAGCTGCAGGGCTATGGGCCAGGTGCAGGAAGGTGGGATTAGAAAGGGCACCTGGGTGTCCTTGGGCTGGCATGGATAAGATGGGCCGAATGGCATCCTTCTGTGCTGTAACTTTTCTATGGTTCTACCATTCATTGTGTATTCCCTTGCTGTGTTAGTCCTCTCAAAATGCATCACTTCACACTTCTCAGGATTAAATTCCATTTGCCACTGCTCTGCCCATCTTACCAGCCCATCTATATCATCCTGTAATCTAATGCTTTCCTCCTCACTATTTACAACACCACCAATTTTCATGTCATGTGCAAACTTACTGATCATGCCTCCTATATTCACGTCTAAATCATTAATGTGTACTACAAACAGCAAGGGTCCAAGCACCGACCCCTGCAGTACACCAATTGTCACAGGCTTCCAATTGCAAAATCAGCCTTTGACCATCACCCTCTGCCTCTTGCCACTAAGCCAATTTTGGATCGAAATTGCCAAATTGCCCTGGGTCCCATGGGCTCTTACCTTCTTGACCATTCTCCCATGCGGGACCTTGTCAAAAGCCTTACTGAAGTCCATGTAGACTATATCAACTACACTACCCTCATCTACACAACTAGTCACCTCCCTGAAAAATTCAATCAAATTTGTTAGACATAATCTCCCCCTGACAAAGCCATGCTGACTATCCCTGATTAATCCCTGCCTCTTCAAGTGGAGATTAATCCTGTCCCTCAGAATTTTTTTCCAAAAGTTTCCCTGCCACTGATGTTAGCCTCACTGGCCCGTAATTACCTGGTTTATCTCTACTACCCTTCTTAAATAATGGTACCACATTTGCTGTCCTTCAGTCCTCTGGCACCTCTCCAGTGGCCAGAGAGGATTTGAAAATTAGTGTCAGACCCCCTTGCAATCTCCTCCCTTGCCTCCCACAGCAGCCTGGGATACATCTCATCTGGGCCTGGGGATTTATCCATTTTTAAGCCCGTTAAAACTGCTAATACCTCCTCCCTTTCAATGCTAACTTGTTCAAGTATATCACAGCCCCCCTCCCTGATTTCTACACCTACATCGTCCTTCTCCATAGTGAACACAGATGGAAGTAATCATTTAAAACCTCACCTACATCCTCTGGCTCCAAGCAGATTGCCGCTTTAGTCCCTAATGGGCGCTACTCTTTCCCTGGTTATCCACTTGCCCTTAATATGTTCATAAAATGCCTTGGGATTTTCGTTTATCTTGCCCGCCAGTGCTTTTTCATGCCTCCTCTTTGCTTTCCTAATTACTTTTTAAGTACCCCCTACACTTTCTATACTCCCCTAGGGCTTCTGCTGTTTTCAGCCCTCTGTATCTGCCATAAGCCTCCTTTTTTTATCCTTATCCAATCTTCTATATCCCTTGACATCCAGGGTTCCCTGGACTTGGTCCTACCCTTCACCTTTATGGGAACATGTTGGCCCTGAACTCTCACTATTTCCTTTTTGAATGACTCCCACTGGTCTGATGTAGACTTTCCTACAAATAGCTGCTCCCAGTCCACTTTGGCCAGATCCTGTCTTATCATATTGAAATCGGCCTTCCCCCAACTCAGGACCTTTATTTCCGGCCTATCTTTATCCTTTTCCATAACTACCTTAAATCTTACAGAGTTATGGTCACTGTTCCCGAAATGTTCCCCCACTGACACTTATACCAGTTGCCCAGTTTCATTCCCTAAGATTAGATCCAGTACCGCACCTTCTCTTGTAGGACTTTCTATGTGCTGGCTCAAAAAGTTCTCCTAGATGCACTTTAAGAATTTCGCCCCCTCTAAACCTCTTACACTAAGACTACCCCAGTTAATATTGGGGAAGTTGAAATCCCCTACTATCATTACCCTATTATTTTTACATTTCTCTGAGATTTGCCTACATATCTGCTCCTCTACTTCCCCCTGACTATTTGGAGTTCTATAGTACACTCCCAGCAAAGTGATTGCCCCCTTTTTGTTTTTAAGTTCTACCCACATGGCCTCAGTTGAGGAACCTCCTAATATACCATCCCTCCTTACTGCAGTAATTGACTCCTTGATCAATAGTGCAATGCCACCTCCTCTTTTACATGCCCCATTGTCCCATCATGCCTGAATATACCCTGGAATATTCAGCTGCCAGTCCTGCCTTTCCCTCAACCATGTCTCTGATAGCAACAATATCATATTCTCATCTGTTACTCAACGTCCTCATTCATTTGCCTTACTTGTAAGACTCCTTGCATTAAAATAGATGCAATCCAGCCTTGCATTATTCCCTTGTTCCTTAACAGGTCTATATGCGCTCTGCCCTCCAGAATGACTTAGTTTCTGTTCTACATTTGGCTGTGCATCACCCCCTACTGTACCTCCACTCTGTATCCCACCCCCTGCCAAATTAGTTTAAACCCCCCCCAACTGCACTAGCGAACCTTTCCACAAGGATGTTGGTCTCATTCCGGTTCAGATGCAACCCATCCGACTTGTACAGGCCCCACCTTCGCCAGAAACAGACCCAGTGATCCAGGAAACTAAAGCCCTCCCTCCTGCACCATCTCTTCAGCCATGCATTCATCTTCTCTATCCCCATATTCCTATACTCACTAGCATGCGACACAGAGATTACAACCGTTGAAGTCCTGCTTTTTAATCTGCTACCTAGTGCCCTAAATTCGTATTTCAGGACTTCATCCCTCTTTCAACTGATGTTGTTGGTACCAACGTGAACCACGACCTCTGACTGTTCGCCCTCCCCATTCAGAATGCCCTGCAGCCATCCTGTGACATCCTTGACCTTGGCACCAAAGAGGCAACACACTGGGGAATCATGTCTATGGCCGCTGAAGTGCCTGCCTGCACCCCTCACTATTGAGCCTCCTACCACTATTGCTCTTGCACTCTTACTCCTCCCCCCATGTGCAGCTGAGTAACCCACAGTGCTGTGAACTTGGCTCTGGCTGCACTCTCCAGAGGGACATTCACTATCACCATTTTCCAACACAGAAAACGGTTCTTGAGTGAGATGCACTCTGGGGCTTTCATGACTAACTGCCTGCCTCCTTTCTTCGGACCGGTGGTCACCCATTTCCTCTCTGACTGCACTTCCTTAAGCTGCGGAGTGACTAAAAACATGCTATCCATGTAACCCTCAGCCTCTGTGTCTCCAGCTGACGCTCAAGCTCCAAAACCCGTTGCTCAAGCCGGTGGCACTTACTGCACATGTGGTCGTTCAGACTGCAAGGAGTGTCTAAGAATTCCCACATGCTGTAGGCTGTACAACACACTGGACTGAGCTCCCTTGCCATACTTTTTGTTTGTTTTTCATTAAAAGACTATTTTCCTTAAATTTAAGCCAAGTAGAAAACTATTTAGTTTTTCTTAAAAAAAGCAAATGCTGATACTCCTACCCTCTGTAATGTTGTTTTAAAGTAAAAAAAAACAACTTACCCACTATCTACCAATCAGCTCTCTCCCTTGTCCTGATGTCACTCCTTTCAAATCCCAGTGCCTCTGAGTGTCTGGGTGAGAACCGGCTTCCTCAAAGGTAAACTCCACTCCGTTCTTTATACAGCCGCTCCATTCCCTCACAGGTAAACTCCCGCTTTTTATACAGCTGCTCTGCTCCCTTACAGGTAAACTCCCACTCATTATACAGCCTTTAGTCTAAGTTTCACTAGATGCTTTGTGTAATGACAATTTTAGTCCTCAGTTTTTGTAATGGCATGTGTGTTTCTGAAACTAGGGTACACATTATCCTTTTACAGTGCAGTGTTTGTTCATACATGAAATCAATTGTTTACTGAATTGGAGGCAATCGAAGCCCCTGGTGGCAGGCCCAACGTAACCTGAGATTTCCTACATAATACATTGAGGTTAACTTCAGAGGATTCGGTGTGGTTAACTGCTGGTATCGAAAGAACCTAAAGAATGCAGTGAACAGATCCTGGAGCCACTGTGCCAGAACAAGAAAATTACTGTTGTCTTCATGTGAGACCCAGTTATAGTTTGGACCAGAAAATAAATTTCTAAACAGCTTCTTGTGAGATGAAAATGAACTAATGTTGCCAATATCAACACTTTACCTTTTGAAGTAATCCACGCTTTAGAGGAAAAAGTGGCAATAAGCTCGAAATGCCAATTGGGAGTACTGGTAATTAAGTAATGTAAGAACATAGAAGGTTTGGAGCCTTATAACACAAAAGCTTGTTGTAATAACTTACAACAAGCTGCTTGTTCTCATTTCCCATTTTAGAATGGACCTGGATAGGTTCATTGAAATTTTTTTTCTTAATCTAATATGCTTTTGAATGCACAAATAAAATACACACCATTTAACCTTGGGGTAGACCAGATGTGGTGGTGGGAGGAGATTTCTTGGATTATTCTTCTGTTGAAAGATTTAGGCAAGTGTAGAATGTTTATTTATATTCTGGATCAGTGTCTGAATGAACGAAAGGGCATGGATTACTCAGTAGCACAAGATACCTTGCATAGCTGTTAACTGTTTCAGCTCACTATGGATGAATTGCCTAAATATTGCAATGATACAATAGAAACAAACACTGCACCCTAACTGCAATAAAGTAACAAGCTCTGATAGCTGATCAGAAGTCAGATAAGATCCAGGATTTTGTTGTTTGCAAAATGTTTCACTTTGGCAAACACATATATGTCTTACTAATGTAATAAATGGTAATGCACATTCAACAATGCTACTGTACAATTCAACTGTAAAACAAAAACAGAATTACCTGGAAAAACTCAGCAGGTCTGGCAGCATCGGCGGAGAAGAAAAGAGTTGACGTTTCGAGTCCTCATGACCCTTCAGCAGAACTGAGTAAAGTTAGGAGAGGGGTGAAATATAAGCTGGTTTAAGGTGGGTTGGGGGGAGAGAAGTTGGGGGTGGGGGGGGGGGGGGTGGTTGTAGGGACAAGCAAGCAGTGATAGGAGCAGATAATCAAAAGATGTCACAGATAAAGGAACAAAGAGGTGTTGAAGGTGGTGATATTATCTAAGAGAATGTGCTAATTAAGAATGGATGGCAGGACATTCAAGGTACAGCTCTAGTGGGGGTGGGGTGGAAAGACTGACAGGGCATTACAGTTATGGATTTAAAAATAATGGAAATAGGTGGGAAAAGAAAAATCTATATAAATTATTGGAAAAAACAAAAGGTGAGGGGGAAGAAACGGAAAGGGGGTGGGGATGGGGGAGGGAGTTCAAGATCTAAAGTTGTTGAATTCAATATTCAGTCCAGAAGGCTGTAAAGTGCCTAGTCGGAAGATGAGGTGCTGTTCCTCCAGTTTGTGTTGGGCTTCACTGGAACAATGCAGCAAGCCAAGGACAGACATGTAGGCAAGAGAGCAGGGTGGAGTGTTAAAATGGCAAGCGACAGGGAGGTTTGGGTATTTCTTGCGGACAGACCGCAGGTGTTCTGCAAAGCGGTCGCCCAGTTTGTGTTTGATCTCTCCAATGTAGAGGAGACCGCATTGGGAGCAATGAATGCAGTAGACTAAGTTGGGGGAAATGCAAGTGAAATGCTGCTTCACTTGAAAGGAGTGTTTGGGCCCTTGGATGGTGAGGAGAGAGGAAGTGAAGGGGCAGGTGTTGCATCTTCTGCATGGGCATGGGGAGGTGCCATAGGTGGGGGTTGAGGAGTAGGGGGTGATGGAGGAGTGGACCAGGGTGTCCCGAAGGGAACGATCCCTACGGAATGCCGCCAGGGGGGTGAAGGGAAGATGTGTTTGGTGGTGGCATCATGCTGAAGTTGGCGGAAATAGCGGAGGATGATCCTTTGAATGTGGTGGCTGGTGGGGTGATAACTGAGGACAAGGGGGGCCCTATCATGACCCTATCGCCAACTCCAGCATGACCTCATCCCCACCCCCTTTCTGTTTCTTCCCCCTCCCTTTTGTTTTTTCCAATAATTTATATAGATTTTTCTTTTCCCACCCATTTCCATTATTTTTAAACCTATAACTGTAATGCCCTGTCAGTCTTTCCACCCCACCCCCACTAGAGCTGTACCTTGAGTGTCCTGCCATCCATTCTTAATTAGCACATTCTCTTAGATAATATCACCACCTTCAACACTTCTTTGATCCCTTTGTCTGTGACATCTTTTGATTATCTGCTCCTATCACTGCTTGCTTGTCCCTACAACCACCCCCCCCCCCCCCCCCAACTTCTCTCTCCCCCCCCGCCCACCTTAAACCAGCTTATATTTCACCCCTCTCCTAACTTTACTCAGATCTGCTGAAGGGTCATGAGGACTCGAAACGTCAACTCTTTTCTTCTCCGCCGATGCTGCCAGACCTGCAGAGTTTTTCCAGGTAATTCTGTTTTTGTTTTGGATTTCCAGCATCCGCAGTAGTCTTTTGTTTTTATAATGGAGGAGCTGGTCTGCTTTCACTGGTGTATCTCTAATCTAGCTTGTCATAAAGGCACACAGTTTTTTAACCTAAATTTGACTACTCTCAAAGAGACATGGTTAAGTTTCTACAGGTATACTGGCTGCCTTGCATTTCTTTAAATTGTTTTGACAAAATTGGCATATTTGAATTGTGTTGAAACATGCATTGCAATATAAAAAGGGCTCTGATAAGAACCCATAACTCTACATTATGAGACAAAAGTTCTTGTTCACTCACGCTTCCAGTAATGGTGTAAGAGATTAATTTGCAGCGGCATCTTGTTTAGGTAACTTTGTAAATGTGGGTTTGTTATAAATAATAATAAAATTGGGTAAGATTAAGCTTGAATTGCAAAGCCCATGAAAACTAAGGTGTATATACTGACAGTCAACATATACCTTGTTACTTAATGTAAAAACGTCCCGCCACTTGATAGCTGAGTAAACTGGATATACTGAAGCTAATATGGGTAGCTTGATACTAGCCTGAGCAAGTAAGTTCAAAAGCAGTTACTGCTACCTAGCTAAAGTCAGATTCACTGTCTCCGCAGTACAGGTGGAGTATCCTTTATGCGCAAATCTGAAAGCCGAACACATCCAAAAACCGTACATTTTTTGAACCTCATCGACCTTTATCATGGGAAGCCTGGTTGTTTGTCTGCACTGTTTACCTTGTGATTTTTGCGGTGAACATATCAAAAAGAAACTTATTACAGGTACTCTGTATTTGCTATTCTGTGATGCATCTTGCATTTCTGGCCATTTTATTTACTTTAAACTATAACTAGTCTAGGCTATTGTAATGTAAGTTTATATATGGTATCCGAAAACCGAAATGATCTGAAACCTGACATGCAATCAGCTCCGATGGTACTCGACCAGTATAAAAGTCCATGAAGAAAACAGAAATTGGTATACATGCACACAAACCATCCTTTTAGTTAAACTTGAGTATAGAATATAATTTTAATGCCGAAATGCTCATTAAAAATTTAAATTAATTTCTTTCTTAGGCTTACACAAGTTCAGCTGAAAATATTGTAAGGCAATAGACCAAATAAGGGCTGGACTATTAGCATGTCAGGTCAGTGCAAAAATATTGTGCTATGGTCTGGTCCAACGTAAGTTGAAACCTGCAATTTTCCAAAGAGTAAGCTGAAAATCATTGAAGATTAAGAGCCTTTTTCATTCATTATTCTGATTTTATAGATTTTAATTTCTTAGAAATCGAAGTGAAAATACCTTTTGTGAATCCTGGAGAAATGGAACAGAAGTTAAATATTACACCCTCCTCACCCCCATCAAAAATGTTTTTGTGGGGTGGGGGGTGGTGGAGGGAGTGGGGGGGTGGTTAAACAATTTAATTACGCAAGAAAGAAATAATTTTCCATATAATCAATTTGCAGCCAAAAGAGTGTTTTTTCTTCAAAGTAAGAAAATGAAAATGTTTATTTATACCAAGTGAACCAAGCTGTTTTTTTTGATAAATATACTTTATTCATAAAATATCTGGAAAAACATTACAAAACATTTCAAAATCACCATCACAAAAGTACAATCAGATTCAACTTTTACACATGTATCACAAGGTGCATCAATACAATCAATGAATATTACAATAATTTCAAAATGGTCAATGCAGACAATCAGACAATGGTATTGGAGTTATCAACATACATCATGTTGCACTCTGAGGTGCTTCAATACAATTATAATACAATTAGTATTCAATGCATACATTCATTTTGAGCTGTACAGCCCGAGGGGCTCTCAACAGTTCCCAGCCCCTCGGTACACTATGGCAGAATGGTCTTAGACAGTGACCTTTCCCCATTGCGCCTTTGCGACGGCTGCCCCAAGCTTTAGTGCGTCCCTCAGCATATACTCCTGGACTTTGGAATGAACCAAGCTGTTTGTCTTCTCAACTGCTTTGCAGTTCTTGTGTCAGGACCTAATGTTTAGAACTTTGCATCTGCAACCCTCTTCAATTCCTCTTTTAATGTTACTGCGACTTGATAAACTAGAGCTGTAAACTACTTAACAGTTCATCAAGCTACTGAGTTGGATGCACCAAGATAGTCTCAGATTCCATGGGTGGACAGTGCTGAGTTAGTTGATTGCTAGCTCAGCAACGCCTGGAATATGCACAATTTCTGTCAGCCTGCAGAGAATGGAAGCGTTCTTATTGGCCCTTAAACATGTTGGATGGTTGAAGGAAGGATCAGGACCTGATCCTATAATACCACTTGGGTGACTGGAGGAGAATGAGAGCCTATGGCATTATCCTTTAACAAGAATTAGATGCCTTTGAGAAGATTATATGAATTTGATTTTTTTCTAACTTTAATTGTTAGACATAGCGATTAGTACATAAAGTATTGTTGAAATACTGATACAAGGGCTTAGGTGCAACTGAGATTTGTGTAGGTTATAATATATTTAATGGCCCTAGAAGAGATAAGTTTGTTTGTTTTGAATCAACCTTTGGTGGGTGAGTTCCCATCTCCACTTGTGTGTGAGCCCTGTTCATACTAAATTGGCATTAGAAGTCCATTATTAACGATGCCAAGGGATGATATAAAAAGTCCTGAATGCAACACTTAGTTGATCACTCTGCAAAAAAAAAAATCAGATCATCTCAGATCTGATTTGGGATCTACCAGCTGACCGCTTCTCTGCTTGGACATTCATAGCACAGGCCTGTTAATGTGAAATGCAGAGGGATTTGGTCAGGGGAGGTTGTGGATGGGCAGGAGGGGGTCATGAAATAGGCTCAAATTCCAGCTCAGTCTTACTGACAATTCCCGGAAGGAATCATGCCAAAATTTGCTCATCAGCTCACGTTATGACAGAATGTTCTGAGGCACTGAAGGGGTGCTCGTGCTTGGTAAAGGGTGTCAAGTGTAGGAGAGAGCACCTTCAGAAATGGAAAGGGGGGCAGTCAACTATGGAAGCACCCAAGGTGCTTGGATTTACTTTACTAGTTTTATCCCTATGCTCAGAGTTCCTGATGCAGGGACTACACATGATGCATATTTGACAAGTTGAGGAACAGTTTTTAAAATTGAATACGAGAGCATATTGGACGAGATCTTTTGTACCCACTTTTTGACCATTGCAAGTGCCCTTAGTGCTCCAAAATGGCATCTGCATCATGTGCTCACTTTTGGGAAAAATCACATTGAATACCATATTGGTGAAGGTGTTAATGCATGTGCAAAGATCAGCCACCAAAAATGTGTAGAGTAGGCAGGTCAGCTTGATGGCAGCAGTGCCAATTTGGAGCCCAACTCTTCAGCTAACGTTATTCAACAGCAGGACAGACACACCAGCAATGCAGTTTAAATGGATCATCAACTACTTACAGCTTGCCACATTCTTCTATTCAACATAAACATACCAATCATATGACAAGAATTGGTAAAAATAATGTGGGTTCTTTATTGGAAGATAAGATTATATACAGGCAATGTTAACTGGGAGGCCCATCTAAGTTCTGCTGCTGCCGTATACCGGGTACAAGTCATGGGACACACGAATATATGAATTAGGAGCAGGAGTTGGCCCCTTGAGCCTGCTCCACTGTTCAATAAGATCATTGCTGACCTGATTGTAACTTCAACTCCACATTCTCACCTACCCCCGATAACCTTTCACCCCTTGCCCCTTGCTTGTCAAGCTATCTACCTCTGCTTTAAAAATATTCAAAGATTCTGCTTCCACCACCTTTTGAGGAAGAGAGTTCCAAAGAGTCACTGACCTCTGAGAGAAATAAAATTCTCCTCATCGCTGTCTTAAATGGGTGATGCCTTATTTATAAATCGTGACCCCTAGTTCTAGATTCTCCCACAAGTGGAGGTGTCAGCTGTGGCTCAGTTCATAGCACCCTCGCCTTTGAATCAGAGGGTTGTGGGTTCATGTCCCACTCCCGGAAACCAAGAACCGTGATTGTACTTGAAAGAGTTGCAATCTGTGACTGTTGATAACTTGAAAGAATTCTCCCACAAGTGGAAGCACCTGTTCCACATCCACCCTATCACAACCCCTCAGAGCTTATATATTTCAATCAAGTCGACCCTTATCTTCTAAACTCTAACGGATTTATGCCTAGCCTGTCCAACTTTTCCCCATAAGACAACCTACCCATTCCAGGTATTAGTCTAGGAAACCTTCTCTGAACTGCTTCCAATGCATTGACATCCTTCCTTAAATAAGGAGACCAATACTGTACATAGCATTCCAGATGTGGCCTCACCAATGCCCTGTATAAATGAAGCATAACCTCCCTACTTTTGAATTCAATTCTCCTCGCAATAAACAATAACATTCTATTAACTTTCCTAATTGCTTGCTGTACCTGCATACTAGCTTTTTGTGATTCATGCACGAGGACACCCAGATTACCCTATGCCCTTTAGGGAAGGAAATTTGCTCTCCTTATCCAGTCTGGCCTACATGTGACTCCAGACCCACAGCAATGTGGTTGACTCTTAAATGCCCTCTGAACAAGGGCAATTAGGATGGGCAATAAATGCTGGCCTAGCCAGTGACACCCACATCCCATGAACGAATTTAAAAAAAAATTCCTCTGCATCTCACCATTTAGATAATATGCTTTTCTATTCTTCCTGCCAAAATGGACAATTTCACATTTTCCCACATTATCCTCCATTTGCCAGATCTTTGGCCACTCACTCAAACTAACTATATCCCTTTGTAGCCTCCTTGTGTCCTCTTTACACCTTACTTTCCTATCTATCTTTGTGTTACCAGTAACTTTAGCAGCCATATCTTCGGTCCCGTCATCCAAGTCATTTAAATAAATTGTAAGAGGTTGAGGGCCCAGCACTGATCCCTGTGGCACACCACTCATTACATCTTGCCAACCAGAAAATGACCCATTTATGCCCACTCTGTTTCCTGTTAGCTAGCTAATCTTCTATTCATGCCAATATGTTACCCCCTACACCATGAGCTTTTGTTTTTCACAATAGTCTTTGATGTGGCACCTAATCAAATGCCTTCTTGAAATTTAAGTACAGTACATCCACAAGATCCCCTTTATCCACAGCACATCTTACTTCTTCAAAGAACCACAATAGATCGGCTAAACATGATTTCCCCTTCACAAAACCATGTTGAGTCTGCCCGATTACCTTGAATTTTTCTAAATGCCCTGCTATAATGTCTTTAATAATAGCTTCTAACATTTTCCCTATGACAGATGTTAAACTAACTAGCCTGTAGCTACCTGCTTTCTGCCTCCCTCTCTTTTTGAATAAAGGAGTTGTATTTGCTATTTTCCAATCTAATGGAACCTCCCCTGAATCTAGGGAGCTTTGGAAAATTAAAACCAATGCATCAACTATCTCACTAGCCACTTCTTTTAAGGATGGAGTCCATCAGGACCTGGGCATTTATCAGCCCGCAGTTCCAACAATTTGCTCAGGACCACTTCCCTGGTGATTGTAATTTTCTTGAATCCCTCCCTCCCATTTCCTAATTTAAAGCTATTCCTGGGATGTTACTTGTATCCCCTATAGTGAAGACTGATACAAAATATCTGCTCAATTCATCTGCCATCTCCTTATTTTCCATTATTAAACCCCCAGACTCACTTACTACAGGACCAATGCCTACTTTGTTAATTCTTTTCATTTTTAAATAGCTATACAAACTTTTACCACCTGTTGTTATATTTCTAGCTAGCTTTCTCTCATACTCTATAATTTTTCCCTCCTTATTAATCTTTTAGTTGTTCTTTGGTCTTGTCGGGCATGGTATTAGTCAGGAGATTAGAGTAGCACGTAGCATGGGTAATACAGTGATCTGGGTGACTTCAATCTACATATAGACTGGGTAAACCTAATGAGCACTAATGCTGTGGAGGACAAGTTTCTGGAGTGTGTTAGGGATGGATTTCTAGAGCAGTATGTTGAGGAACTAACTAGAGAACAGGCTATTTTAGATCTAGTATTACATAACGAGTAAAGAGTAAAGTAAAAAGTAAAAAAATACACTTGTTGTAAAAAAGCCCGAAGGGTTGAGTGACCATAATATGATAGAATTTTACATTACGTTTGAAAGTGAGATAGTTCAATCTGAAGTCAGAGTGTTAAATTTGAACAAAGGAAATTATGAAGGCATGAGGGGCAAATTGGCTGAGGTGGATTGGGAAAATACACTAAAAGGTGTGATGGTACATAGGCAATGGATAGTCTTTAAAGAATTATGACATAGCTTACAGCAACTATACATTCTTTCAAGGCGCAAAAACCCAAAAAGAAAAGTCAGTCAACCATGGTGAACAAAGAGAGTTAAGGGTTGTATAAGGTTAAAAGAAAAGGCCTATAAAGTTGCCAGAAATAATAGTAAACCCAAGGATTGGGAAGATCTTAGAATACAGTAAAGGAGGACCAAGAAACTGATAAAGAAAGGAGAATAGAATATGAATGTAAACTAGCAAAAAACATAAAAACGGGCTGTAAAAGCTTCTATTATATCAATGATTTGGATGTGGGGACCAAATGCAATATTTCCAAGTTCACAGATGACATGAAGCTAGGTGGGAATGTCTGTTGTGAGGAAGATGCAAAGTGGGTTCAAGGGGATTTGGACAGACATAGTGAGTAGGCAAGAACATGGCAAATGGAATATAATGTGGAAAAATGTGAGGTTATCCACTTTGAAAGGAGGAACAGATGTGCAGAGTATTTCTTAAATGGTGAGAGATTAGAAAGTGTAGATGTAAAGAAGGACAGTCAACAAGTCACTGAAAGCTAACATGCAGGTGTCTAAAACAATTAGGAAGGCTAATGGTACGTTAGCCTTTATCGCAAGAGTAGAGTAGTGAAGTCTTGCTTCAATTGTATGGCACTTTGGTTAGACTGCACCTGGAGTACTGTGTGCAATTTTGGTCCCCTTACCTCAGAAAGGATATTATTTCCATAGAGGGAGCGCAACGAAGATTCACCAGACTTGTTCCCAGGATGTCCTACAAAGAGAGATTGGGGAAACTGGGCCTGTATTCTCTAGAGTTTCGATGAGAGGTGATCTCATTGAAACCTAAAAAATATTTAAAAGGATACTCAGGGTAGATGCAGGAAAGATGTTTCCCCAGGTTGGACAGTCTAGAACCAGGGGACACAGTTTCAAACAGTAAGATAAAAGTAAAATACTCCGGATACTGGAAATCTGAAACAAAAACAAAAATAGCTGGAAAAACTCAGCAGGTCTGACAGCATCTGTGGAGAGGATGTCCGTGGATGAGGTTTCATGTTTTTTCTAATTCCCGCTGGGGCGCCTGGCCTGCACACCAAGGTTGGACGGGCAGGTCCTTTAATTACTTAATTGATCCTGTCAATGGCCTCAATTGGTCATTGACAGGTCAGCAGGTGCACAGCTGATTTTGCTGCGCTAAAAACAAAAAGCTAAAAGCTACTGCGGATGCTGGAAATCCAAAACAAAAACAGAATTACCTGGAAAAACTCAGCAGGTCTGGCAGCATTGGTGGAGAAGAAATCAGTTAACGTTTCGAGTCTTCATGACCCTTCGGCAGAACTGACTATAGTTAGGAGAAAGGTGAAATATAAGCTGGTCTAAGGTGGGGGGGCGGGGGGAGAGAGAAGTTGAGGGTGGGTTGATTGTGGGGATAAGCAAGCAGTGATAGGAGCAGATAATCAAAAGATGTCACAGACAAAAGGATCAAAGAGGTGTTGAAAGTGGTGATATTGTCTAAGAAAAGTGCTAATTAAGAATGGAAGGCAGGATACTCAAGGTACAGCCCTAGTGGGGGTGGGGTGGAAAGACTAACAAAGTTTTAGTTTTAGATTTAAAAATAATGGAAATAGGTGGGAAAAGAAGAATCTATATAAATTATTGAAAAAAAAGGGAGGGGGGAGAAACGGGGTGGGGATGGGGGGAGGGAGAGTTTAAGATCTAAAGTTGTTGAATTCAATATTCAGCCCGGAAGGCTGTAAAGTGCCTAGTCGGAAGATGAGGTGCTGTTCCTCCAGTTTGCGTTGGGCTTCACTGGAACAATGCAACAAGCCAAGGACAGACATGTGGGCAAGACAACAGGGAGGAGTGTTAAAATGGCAAGCGATTTTGCTGCGCTCCTGCCTTCCTTGAAAATTTAAATCGGGCGTGGTGATGTCAGGAGATCCCCCCGATGTCACCATGCATCATTTTATGTGTCAATGAGCGGGCCCTGCCCCCGCTCGCCAGCTCGTAAAATTCTGCCCCATGTTTTATTTAAATATCCAAACGAATTAAAAAGATATAAGCATTATTACAGTTCATGGAATATATCTTCCAAACACAAATGATACATCAATGGTTTAATTAGTGTCACTCAGTCATGTCACAGGCCAGAATCTTCCATTCGGCGTGTGGGGGCAGGCTCCGCGCGCTGACACGTAAAATGACACGCGGTGACGTCGGGTGTGCATCCCGATGTCATTGCGTGTTATTCCGATCTTCAGTTCGGCAGGCACACACCGGAGTCAGCTGCGCGCCCGCCGAACTGTCAAAGGCCTGTTAAGGCCATTAATTAATTAAGTAAAGTGATTGTCAGGGCTGCCGGTCAAACCCTAAGGTTGGTGGGCAGGCGAAGAGCCCAGGCGGCATTCACATTTCTCATGAAATCTCATCCACGGGTGGGATGGGGTTTCATGAAGAGTTTATTAATTAAATAAAATGTCTTATGAAAATTCATAAATATGTCCCAGCTCATGTGACAATGTCACATGAGGGGACATGTCTGAGTAATTTTCTTTTTTCTTTACTCCAATGTTTATTATTAAATTAATCTCTGTGAGGCAGCTCTGTGCCTCAGGGAGATTTCTGCACGCGAAATGGCGCAGGCCCAACTCTCCCTTCTCCCCCTGCTGCAGGTAGCGCTGAGTGCTTCTGGGTGCGCGTCACACTGGGCGGGCCTAAATTGGCCTGCCCGCATAAAATGGTGGCATGCAGCCGATTGCGGGTGGCAATCGGCTCCACACCTGCCCGCGCCCGCCCGACGGGGAGAAAATTCTCCCCATAACGTTATCACAAATTACTGCATATTTCCATAACAGATTAGTTCCAACTTGATCGCATGATCCTATCACCTCACTCCAATTATTCCTCAATTCCACACACACAAAACCTTTCAACAGTGAAACGTTACCAGTCCTATGAGAGGAGTGGGGAAGGACGAATAGGAATCCACAGGGATATAACCTGCAGAAGATTGAATAATTTATTTCTTAAAATAGTTCATGGGATGTGGACATCATTGGCAAGGCCAGCATTCATTGCCCATCCCCAATTTCCCTCAAGAAGTTGGGGCAAGCTACACTCTTGAACTGCTGCTGTCTATGTGGTGTAGGTACACCTATAGTGTTGTTAGGGAGGGAGTTCCAGGATTTTGATCAAACGATGACGAAGGAACGGCAATATAGTTCCAAGTTGTGATGATTGTGACTTGGAGGGAACTTGCAAGTGGTGGCGTTCCCATGTATCTCCTGCCTTTGTCCTTCTATGTGTTCAAAGTGGTGGCTTTGGAAGGTGCTGTTGCAGGAACCTTGGTGAGTTGCTGCAATGCATCTTGCTGCTGGCACGCACCGCTGCCAGCGTCTTGCTGCTGGCACGCACCGCTGCCAGCGTCTTGCCGCTGGCATGCACCGCTGCCAGCGTCTTGCCGCTGGCACGCACCACTGCCAGCGTCTTGCCACTGGCACGCACCGCTGCCAGTGTCTTGCCGCTGGCACGCACCGCTGCCACTGTCTTGCCGTTGGCATGCACCGCTGCTAGCGTCTTGCCGCTGGCACGCACCGCTGCTAGCGTCTTGCCGCTGGCACGCACCGCTGCCACTATGCATTGGTGATAGAGGGAGCGATTTTTAAAAAATGGTGAATGGGATACTACTCAAGCTGATTGCTTTGTCCTAAATGTGTTGAACTTCTTATGTTGTTTTTGGAGCCACACGCTTCCAGGCAAGTGGAGAATATTCCATCATACTCCTGACGTGTGCCTTGTAGATGGTAAAGGCTTTGAGGTAAGCTACCTGCCTCAAAATACCCTAGCCTCTGACCTGCTCTTGTAGCCAGAGTATTTATGTGGCTTGTCCGCTTAAGGTTCTTGTCAATAGTCTTCTCCATGATGTTGATGGTGGGGGAATTTGCAATGACAATCTTATTGAGTATCAATGGGGGGGTGATTAGATTCCCTCTTGTTGGAGATGATCAGCGCTTGGCCCATAGCCCTGGAGGCTATGGCAACGCAAGTGAATATCTAAATACTTCTTAAATGTTACAAGAGTTTCTCACTCAACCGCCCTTTCAGACAGTGAGTTCCCGACTCCCACCACCCTCTGGGTGAAAAAATTTCTCAACTCCCCTCTTATCCTTCTACCTCTTACCTTAAATGAATGCCCCCTGGTTATTGACCCCTCTACTAATGGAAAAAGTGCCTTCCTATCCACCCTATCATAATCTTATATGCCTTTATCAGGTCCCCTTTCAACCTTTGCTGCTCCAAGGAAAACAACCCCAGCCTATCCAATCTTTCCTCATAGCTCAGACCCTCCGGCCGAGGCAGCCATCCTGGTAAACCTCCCCTGCACCCTCTCCAGTGCAATCACATCCTTCCTATAATGTGGTGACCAGAGCTGCATGCAGTATTCCAATTGTGGCCTAATCAACGTTTTATACAGTCCCAGCATAACCTCCCTGCTCTTGTATTCTATGCTACAGCTAATAAAGGCAAGTATCCCATATGCCTTCTTAACCGCCTTATTTACCTGTCCTGCTACCTTCAGGGATTTGTGGATATGCACACCAAGGTCCCTCTGATCTTCAATACTTTGCAGGGTCCTACCATTCATAGTGTAATCCCTTGTCTTGTTAGCCCTCCCCAAGTGCATTACCTCACACTTTTCCAGGTTGAATTCTATTTGTCACTGCTCTGCCCACCTGACCAGTCCATTGATATCCTCCTGCAGTTTACGACTGTCGTCATCACTATTTACCACCCTACTAATTTTCATGTCATCCTCAAACTTCTTGATCATACCCCCTACATTTAAGTCCAAATCATTTATGTATCACAAACAGCAAGGGCCCCAGCACCGAGCCCTGCAGAACCCCACTGGAAACAGACTTCCAGTCACAGAAACATCCCTCTACCATCACCCTCTACTTCCTGCCTCTCAGCCAGTTTTGGATCCAATGTGCCACTTTGCCTTGGGTCCCATGGGCTCTTACTTTCTTGACCAGTCTGCCATGAGGGACCTTATCAAAAGCCTTGCTAAAGTCCGTGTAGACCACATCAAATGCACTACCCTCATCAACACTCCTGGTTACCTCCTCAAAACATTCTATCAAATTTGTCAAACACGACCTTCCCTTAACAAATCCATGCTGACTATCCCTGATTAATCCATGTCTCTCCAAGTGCAGATATATTTTGCCCCTCAGAATTCTTTCTAGTAACTTCCCATCACCAAGGTTAGACTGACTAACCTGTAATTTCCTGGTCTATCCCTTCCTCCTTTTTTAATAATGGGGCCACGTTAGCAGTCCTCTGGCACCTCACCTGTGGCCAGGGAGGATTTGAGAATTACTGCCAGGGCCCCGATATTTCTTCCCTTGCCTCCCTCAAAAGCCGAGGATACAACTCATCCGGGCCTGTGGATTTTCCATTTTTAAAGCCGTTAAACCCGCTAGTACCTCCTCTCTCTCTATGTTAATTTCCTCTAATATTTCACAGTCCTTCACCCTGATTTCTATACCTGCATTGTCCTTTTCCATTGTGAAGACTGACGCAAAGCATACATGGAGGACTGTACCCACATCTTCCAGGTCCGCACACAGATAACCTCTATGGTCCCTTATTGGCCCTACTCTTTCCCTAGTTATTCTTACGCTCCTCATATATTTAAAAATCCCCTTTGGGTTTTCCTTTATTCTACCCATTAATGCTTTCTCATGCATTATCTTTGCTTTCCTAATTTATTTTTTAAGTTCCTCCCTCCACTTTTTATACTTCTCTAGGGACTCTGCTGTATTGAGCCTTCGGTGTCTGCATTAGCTTCTCTTTTTCTCTTAATCCTAATCTTTATGTCCCTTGATATCCAGCGTTCTCCGGACTTGGTCTTTTGTCTTTATGGAACATATTTGCCCTGTACTCTCGCTATTTCCTTCTTGAATGCATTCCACTGCTCTGACACAGTTTTATCTGCAAATAGCTGCTCTAAGTCCACTTGGGCCAAATCGTATCTCATCTTAGTAAAATTAGCCTTTCCCCAGTTTAGAACTTTTATTCCCAGCCCAACCTTATCCTTTTCCATAACTATCCTAAATCTAACTCAGTTATGGTCACTATCTCCAAGATGCTCCCCTACTGATACGCCTTCCACCTGCCCGGGCTCATTTCCGAATATTAGGTCCAGAACTGCCCCCTCCCTTGTTGGGCTTTCTACGTACTGGTTAAAAAAGTTCTCCTGGATGCAACTTAAGAATTTTGCTTCCTCCCTACCTTGCATACTAAAACCATCCCAGTTAATATTTGGGTAGTTAACTATGGGTACCCGCATGGGCCCCAGTTATGCCTGTCTCTTTATGGGGTATGTGGAACATTTGTTGTTCCAGTCCTACTCAGGCCCCCTCCCACAACTCTTTCTCCGGTACATCGATGACTGCTTCGGTGCTCTTGTCTGGATCTGGAAAAATTTATTAATTTTGCTTTCAATTTCCACCCCTCCATCATTTTTACATGGTCCATCACTGACACTTCCCTTCCCTTCCTTGACCTCTCTGTCTCAATTTCTGGTGATAGATTGTCCACCAATATCCATTACAAGCCTACCGACTCCCACAGCTACCTCAACTACAGCTCCTCACACCTCGCTTCCTGTAAGGACTCTATCCCATTCTCTCAGTTCCTTCGCCTCCGTTGCATCAGTTCTGTTGATGCCACTTTCAAAAACAGTTCCTCTGAAATGTCTTTCTTCTTCCTTAACCGAGGTTTTCCACCCACGGTGGTTGACAGGGCCCTCAACCGTATCCAGCCCACCTCCTGTGCATCCACCCTCATACCATCCTCTCCCTCCCAGACCCTTGATAGGGTCCCCCTTGTCCTCACTTATCAACCCACCAGCTTCCAAGTTCAAAGGATCATCCTCCGCCATTTCCACCAACTCCAGCATGATGCCACCACCAAACACATCTTCCCTTCACCCCCCCTGGTGGCTTTCTGCAGGGATCATTCCCTCCGGGACACCCTGGTCCACTCCTCCATCACCCCCTACACCTCAACCCCCTCCCACAGCACCTTCCCATGCAACCGCAGAAGGTGCAACACCTGCCCCTTTACTTCCCCCCTCCTCACCGTCCAAGGGCCCAAACACTCCTTTCAAGTGAAGCAGCACTTCACTTGCACTTCCTTCAATTTAGTCTACTGCATTCGCTGCTCCCAATAGAATCCTAACAGGATGTGGGCTGTGAGGAAGCATAGTCAAGGTAACCAAGGGATTACCTGTCCCTAAAAATGGAGACAGAGAAGTCAAGCAAATGAAGGGAAGAGTCAGAGATAGACCAGGTGAAGGTGAGAAAAGGATGGAAATTGGAAACAAAGTCAATGAAGTTTTCCAGTTCAGGGCGAAAACAGGAAATGGCACTGATATAGTCATAAATGTACCAGAAAAAGTGTTGAGGGGGCCTGAGTAGAACTGGAACAAGGAATGTTCTACATATCCCACAAAAAGTCAGGCATAGCTCAGCCCCATTACAGCACCTTTTATTTGGAGGAAGTTATTGGAGAAGTTGTGCAATGTGAGCACAAGTTCAGCCAGGCAGAGGAGGACAGTGGTGGATTGGGACTGGTTTAGACTCCAATCAAGGAGGAAGTGGAGAGCTCTCAGACTGTCCTGGTGGGAGATGGAAGTGTGGAGGGATTGGACGTCCATGGTGAAGCGGAGACAGTTAGGGCCAGGAAACTGGAAATTGTTGAAGTGGCATTGAGCATTTGAAGAATCATGAATGTAGGTAGGAAAAGACTGGACAAGGGGAGAAAATATTAGAGGAAAAATCGGAAGAAATAAGTTCAGTGGAGCAGGAACAGGCTAACATGATGGGTCAACCAGGACAATCCGGTTTATGGATTTTGAGAAGGAGGTAGAAGCGGGGTTGAGGAACTATCAGGTTGGAGGCTGTGGAGGGAAGATCTCCAGAAGAGATAAGTTCAGTGACAGTCCTGGAAACAATGGCTTGATGTTCAGTGGTGGGATCACGGTTCAGAGGGAGGTAGGAGAAAGTTTCAGAGAGTTGGCAGAGAGGTCGGTACGCCAGATAACAACAACATCTCCCTTGTCAGCAGGTTTAATAATGATGTTAGAGTTGGACCTAAGATAATGGAGTGCGTCCAGTTCAGGGAGAGATAGATGTTTGATTACAGTTGCTTGAGTGGCAGTAGACTTATACTTCTCATGCAAGTGGCCCTTCTTCTTTTGTAAATCTTGCTTAGGCGTATTGACAGTCTATTCAACTATTCAAAACTTCATAACCATGTTATATCATGAGCTGATATACAGTTAGAGATGATGGATAATGACCAGGAGCAGAAACACTAAGGAAGCTGAGGTCAACTGCGATATTCCCTATAGCAGCTGGGATCATCCAATTCAGCACAGGCCAAGAATCGAGCCTAAGCTTTCCTAGTCCGTTTGACCCAACATATTGCCATATAGTGCAATTTGCTACTGAGCCAGTAGGTGGGATTTGTAATATAGATTGATATTGTTGACAATCTATTGATTGAATCCCAGGGAGCAGAGTCGGAGGGCGGAGTTCCAGAGAGATGAGTATAAAAATTTTACCTCGGGGATTCGCGGCCTAGTTCCAGGGAGCAGAGTGGGAGAGCGGAGTCCCAGGGTGCTGAGCATAAAAACCTTACCTCAGGGATTCGCGGACCTCGGGTCTTAAAAAAAAATAAAAGTGGCGTCACGGTAAATCTGTGACCTGATTGGCTGGTAGAGAATCTACACTAAATTTGAAACTAAAACATTGTTAAACTAATTAAACCAAATAAATTAATCACTTAATTAATAAGTAGGGGGTATCTAGACCAGAATCAGGGGAATACTGTTCTTAGAATTTAGCATTTATAGTAGAAATCTAGCCCTAGGGAACGTATAGTTAATAAGGAGTCAATAAGCAGTTATTAGATTTAAATTAATTTATTGAATAGTTCTAGAAATGGCAGTTGCTGGGGTGAAGTGCTTCACCTGTGGGATGTGGGAAATCTGTGATGCTTCAAGTGTCCCGGACAACTACATCTGCAGGAAGTGTACCCAATTGCAGATCCTCACAGACCGCATGGATCGGTTGGAGCAGCAGTTGGATGCACTTAGGAGCATTCAGGTGGCAGAAAGCGCCATAGACAGGAGTTTTGCAGACGTGGTCACACCCAAGGTACAGTCAGATAGATGGGTGACCGCTAGAAGGGGCAGGCAGTCAGTGCAGAAATCCCCTGTGGCTGTCTCCCTCTCTAACAGGTATACCGTTTTGGAGATTGTTGGGGGGGATGGCCTATCAGGGGAAAACAACAGCAGTAGCTAGAGCAGTGGCACCACGGCTGTCTCTGTTGTTCAGCAGAGGGGGTCAAAGCACAGAAGAGCAATTGTCATAGGGGACTCTATAGTCAGTGGCTCAGATAGGCGCTTCTGTGGTCATGAAAGAGACACCAGGATGGTATGTTGCCTCCCTGGTGCCAGGGTCCAGGATGTCTCTGATCAGGTACAGGACATTCTGAAGGGGGAGGGAGAACAGCCAGAGGTCGTGGTACACATTGGTACTAACGACATAGGCAGGAAGAGTGACGAGGTCCTGCAGCGGGAGTTCAGGGAGTTAGGCAGAAAGTTAAAAAACAGGACCTCTAGGGTTGTAATCTCAGGATTACTCCCTGTGCCACGTGCCAGTGAGGCTAGAAATAGGAAGATAGTGCAGCTAAACACGTGGCTGAACAGATGGTGTAGGAGGGAGGGTTTCCGATATCAGTGGGATCTCTTCCGGGGCAGGTGAGACCTGTACAAGAAGGACGGGTTGCATCTAAACTGGAGGGGCACCAATAGCCTGGCTGCGAGGTTTGCTAGTGTCACTCGGGAGGGTTTAAACTAGTATGGCAGGGGCGTGGAAACCAGAGGAATAGGTCAGCAGGTGAAATAAATGACTGGGAACTAGTGAATATGGCCAGTAGGACTAAGAGGAAGGGCAGGCAGGGAGAAATTACTGAACACAGTAGGACTGGGAGTCTGAATTGCATTTGTTTCAATGTGAGAAGTATAACAGGCAAGGCAGATGAGCTTAGGGCTTGGATTAGTACTTGGGACTATGATGTTATTGCTATTACAGAGACTTGGTAGAAGGATGGACAGGATTGGCAGCTAAACGTTCCAGGATTTAGATGTTTCAGGCAGGATAGAGAGGGATGTAGAAGAGGTGGGGGAGTTGCACTGCTGGTTAAGGGGAATATCACAGCTGTACAACAGGACACCTCGGTGGGCTCATGCAGCGAGGCAATATGGGTAGAGCTCTGGAATAGGAAGGGTGCAGTCACAATGTTGGGGGTTTACTATAGGCCTCCCAGTTGCTGGCGGGAGATTGAGAAACAGTTATGTAGGCAGATTTTGGAAAGATGTAAAAGCAATAGGGTTGTTGTGGTGGGTGATTTTAACTTTCCCTATATTGACTGGGAATCATTTAGTGCTAGGGGTTTGGATGGTGCAGAATTTGTAAGGTGCATCCAGGAGGGCTTCCTGAGACAATATGTAGATAGTCCAACTAGGGAAGGGGCAATACTGGACCTGGTATTAGAGAATGAACCCGGCCAGGTGGTCGAAGTTTCAGTAGGAGAGCATTTCGGGAAAAGTGACCATAATTCAGTAAGTTTCAAGGTACTGGTGGATAAGGATAACAGGAGTCCTCGGGTTAAGGTGCTTAATTGGGGGAAGGCTAATTATAACAATATTAGGCAGGAACTGAGGAATCTAGACTGGAGGCGGATGTTTGAGGGCAAATCAACAACTGACATGTGGGGGGCTTTCAAACGTCAGTTGACAAGAATTCAGGACCGGCATGATCCTGCTAGGATGAAGGATAAGCATGGCAAGTTTCAGGAACCCTGGATAACGAAGGATATTGTGAGATTAGTCAAAAAGAAAAGGGAAGCATTCGTAAGGGCTAGAAGGCTGGGAACAGATGAAGCCCGTGAAGAATACAAAGAAAGTAGGAAGAAACTTAAGCAAGGAGTCAGGAGGGCTAAAAGGGGTCATGAAAAGTCACTGGCAACCAGGATTAAGGAAAATCCCAAGGCCTTTTATACATATGTTAAAAGCAAGAGGGTAGCCAAGGAAAGGGTAGGCCCACTCAGGGACAGAGGTGGGAATCTGTGTGTGGAGCCAGAAGAAATGGGAGAGATACTAAATGAATACTTCTCATCAGTATTCACCAAAGAGAAGGACTTAGCGGTCGATTTGTCTAGGGAAGAGTGTGTAGATAGCCTGGATCATGTTGCGATCAAAAAAGAGGAGGCGTTAGGCATCTTGAAGAATATTAAGGTGGATAAGTCCCCAGGGTCAGATGGGATCTACCCCAGAGTACTGTGGGAGGCAAGGGAGGAGATTACTGGGGCCTTGACAGAAATCTTTGTATCCTCACTGGCTACGGGTGAGGCCCCAGACGACTGGAGAATGGCCAATGTTGTTCCATTGTTTAAGAAGGGTAGCAGGGATAATCCAGAAAATTACAGGCCGGTGAGCCTTACGTCAGTGGTAGGGAAATTATTGGAGAAGATTCTTCGTGGCAGGATTTACTACCATTTGGAAGCAAATGGGCGTATTAGTGAGAGGCAGCATGGTTTTGTGAAGAGGAGGTCGTGTCTCACTAACTTGATCGAGTTTTTCGAGGAAGTGACAAAGATGATCGACGATGGAAGGGCAGTGGATGTTATATACATGGATTTCAGTAAGGCCTTTGACAAGGTCCCTCATGGCAGACTGGTACAGAAGGTAAAGTCGCACGGGATCAGAGGTGAGCTGGCAAGATGGATACAGAATTGGCTTGGTCATAGAAGACAGAGGATAGCAGTGGAAGGGTGCTTTTCTGAACGGAGAGCTGTGACTAGTGGAGTTCCGCAGGGATCAGTGCTGGGACCTTTGCTGTTTGTAGTATACATAAATGATTTGGAGGAAAATGTAACTGGGCTAATTAGTAAGTTTGCAGACGACACTAAGGTTAGAGGAGTTGCAGATAGTGAAGAGGATTGTCAAAGGATACAACAGGATATAGATCAGTTGGAGACTTGGGCAGAGAAATGGCAGATGGAGTTTAATCCGGACAAATCGAGGTAATGCATTTTGGAAGGTCTAATACAAGCAGGAATTATACAGTAAATTTCAGAACCCTTAAGTGCATCGACAGGCAGCGGGATCTGGGTGTACAGGTCCACAGGTCACTGAAAGTGGCAACGTAGGTGGATAAGGTAGTCAGGAAGGCATATGGCATGCTTGCCTTCATTGGCAGGGGTATTGAGTATAAAAGCTGGGAAGTCATGCTGCAGCTGTATAGAACCTTGGTTAGGCCACACTTGGAATATTGCATGCAATTCTGGTCACCACATTACCAGAAGGATATGGAGGCGTTGGATAGGGTGCAGAGGAGGTTTACCAGGATGCTGCCTGGTCTGGAGGTTATTAGCTATGAGGAGAGGTTGGAGAAACTCGGATTGTTCTCACTAGAGCGACGGAGATTGAGGGGCGACTTGATAGAAGTTTACAAAATTATGAGTGGCATGGACAGAGTAGATAGTCAGAAGCTTTTTCCCAGGGTGGAAGAGTCAATTATTAGGGGACATAGATTTAAGGTGAGAGGAGAAAACTATAGAGGAGATGTGCGGGGCAAGTTTTTTACGCAGAGGGTAGTGAGTGTCTGGAATTCGGTACCAGAGGAGGTGGTGGAAGCAGGTACGATAGTGGTGTTTAAGAGGCAGCTTGACAAATACAAGAAAAGGATGGGAATAGAGGGATACGGACCCCGGAAGTGCAAAATGTTTTAGTTGATGGGCAATATGATCGGCGCAGGCTTGGAGGGCCGAAGGGCCTGTTCCTGTGCTGTACTTTTCTTTGTTCTTTGAATTAATAAAAACATTATAGACCTTTAAAAACTCATTGGGTTTGTTTTCTTTTTGATATTTCCTTAAGTAATTCATCTTATTTTATATTTAAGATTTCAGTAGAAGGAAGTCTTGATCTTCAGGTTCCATGCCCTAAGAGGGCATTGTTGGCCATGGTCTTCCAAGTGTTGGTCCATGGTTATGCTTGGCAAGGTCCTGCAGTGGTTTGTCATTGACTTCTGCATGTTCTGGCTGACCAGGAGACTCTGTTCTTACCACCTGCCATAGGAGTATTGGAAAGATTTGCAGGTTGATGCTCAACCTGTTTAGCCACATTATGAAAGCACCTTCTGTGGCCATCAAGTCCTGAAGTGGGACTTGAACCAGAAGTTTCTGGCTCAGAGATGGGGACACTACTCACTGCACCACAAGACCATAAGGAAGTTAACCAACTCAAGTCAGGAGTTCTGATCATTCATGATTTCTGACTATTCTCCATGGGGCGATCTGGTGTAATATTTGTCAGTAATTGCTATCTTTTTTGGTCATATGTATTCTGCAAAATAAGCCAGATTCTTGATTGGTTATCAAACCTGTCTTACTTGTCTTAATCAATTATGCCTATTAAAAGATTCAAAATTTCTACCTGAGGGTATGTTATTCAGTTCATATGTCAAGGGCATTATAATGTAATCAACCGACATATTCCGTTTCTCCCTCAGAGACTCCGAGGACCCTCCCTTGGCACCCAAGGAGGAGCTGCAGACAGATGCACCCACGTCACATCGTCTTTCAGTTTCAAGCACCAGCGCAGACACAGGAGCTTTGGTGGTCAATAGCACATCAGATCAGATGGTGGGGGCACATCACACTCGCATTGAGGAGCTGGTGGAGGCAGAGAGCGCCCAGGGCACTGGCAGTGAAAGGACTGCTGGAGACCAGGGGCATGCTGAGTCCCAGGCAGATGATGGGCCTTTCGACCGAGTGTTGCAGACTGGCACATTCCAAAGTCCAGGACTACGTGCTGAGTGACGCACTAAAGCTTGGGGCAGCCGCTGCAAAGGCGCAATGGGGAAAGGTCGCTGTCTAAGACCTTTCTGCCACAGTGCAACGAGGGGCTGGGAACTGTTCAGAGCCCCTCGGGCTGTACAGCTCACAATGAATGTATGCATTAAATACTAGTTGTATTATAATTGTATTGAAGCACCTCACAGTGCAACATGATGTATGTTGATAACTCCAATACCATTGTCTGATTGTCTGTAATGACCATATTGAAATGATTGTAATATTCATTGATTGTACTGATGCACCTCGTGATCCATATGTAAAAGTTGAAACTTATTGTACTTTTTGTGATGGCGATTTAGAAATGTTTTGCAATGTTCTTCGAAATATTTTATGAATATAGTATATTTTTCAAAAAAAAAAGATGATGGGCCTTTTGAGCCGCCTATTAGGCGGCAGATGCTGGATGTCCAGTGGGATGCATGGGAGGATCTGGCAGAGATCCCTGAGGGTCTGCGTGCCATGGTCTCTGTCATGGTGGGGGTAAAAAGGAATGTAGTTGTAGAAGGGGACAGTTTAGTTCGGAGATAGATACTGTTACCTGCAACCAAAATTCTTGAAGGCTGTGTTGCAATCCTGGTGCCAGGGTTAAGGACATCTCTTCCAGGCTGGAGAGGAACTTGGCTTTTTTTTTATTCATCACGGGATGTGGGCATCACTGACTGGGCCAGCATTTATTGCCCATCCCTAATTGCCCTTGAGAAGGTGGTGGTGAGTTGCCTTCTTGAACTGCTGCAGTCCATGTGGCGTAGGTACACCCACAGTGCTGATAGGGAAGGAGTTCCAGATTTTGACCCAGTGCCATTGAAGGAACAGCGATATATTTCCAAGTCAGGATGGTGAGAGACTTGGAGGGGATCTTCCAGGTGGTAGTGTTCCATGTGTCTGTTGTCCTTGTCCTTTCAGTGGTTGTGGGTTTGGAAGGTGCTGTCTAAGGAGGCTTGGTGAGTTCCTGCAGTGCATCTTGTAGATGGTACACACTGCGGCCACTGTGCATCAGTGGTGGACAAAGTGAATGTTTGTGGATGGGGTGCCAATCAAGCAGGTGCTTTGTCCTGGATGGTGTCAAGCTTCTTGAGTATTGTTGGAGCTGCACTTATCCAGGCAAGTGGAGAGAATTCTATCACACTCCTGACTTGTGCTTTGTTGATAGTGGACAGGCTTTGGAGAGTCAGGAGGTGAGTTACTCGCCGCAGGATTCTTAGGTTCTGACCTGCTCTTGTTTCCACAGTATTTATATGGTTAGTCCAGTTCAGTTTCTGGTCAATGGCAACCCACAGGATGTTGATAGTGGGGATTCAGTGATGGTAATGCCATTGAATGTCAAGGGGCAATGGTTGGATTCTCTCTTGTTGGAGATGGTCATTGCCTGGCACTTGTGTGGCGTGAATGTTACTTGCCACTTGTCAGCCCAAGCCTGGATATTGTCCAGGTCTTGCTGCATTTGGACATGGACTGCTTCAGTATCTGAGGAGTTGCGAATGGTGCTGAACATTGTGTATCATTAGCGAACATCCTCACTTCTGACCTTATGATGGAAGGAAGGTCAGTGATGAAGCAGTTAAAGATGGTTGGGCCGAGGACACTACCCTGAGGAACTCCTGCAGTGATGTCCTGGAGCTGAGATGACTGACTTCCAACAACCACGACCATCTTCCTTTGTGCTAGGTATGACTCCAACCAGCAGAGAGTTTTCTCCCTGATTCCCATTGACTCCAGTTTTGCTACGGCTCCTTGATGCCACACTCGGTCAAAAGCTGCCTTGATGTCAAGGGCTGTCACTCTCACCTCACCTCTGGAGTTCAGCTCTTTTGTCCATGTTTGAACCAAGGCTGTAATGAGGTCAGGAGCTGAGTGATCCTGGCAGAACCCAAACTGAGCATCAGTGAGCAGGTTATTGCTAAGCAAGTGCCGTTTGATAGCACTGTTGATGACCTCTTCCATCACTTTATTGATGATGGAGAGTAGACTGATGGGGTGGTAATAGGTCAGGTTAAATTTGTCCTGCTTTTTGTGTACAAGACAACCTGGGCAATTTTCCACCTTGCTGGGTAGATGCCAGTGTTATTGCTGTACTGGAACAGCTTGGCTAGGGGTGCGGCAAGTTCTGGAGCGCACGTCTTCAATATCATTGCCGAATATTCCCATAGCCTTTGCAGTATCCAGTGCCCTCAGCCGTTTCCTGACATCATGTGGAGCGAATCGAATTGGCTGAAGACTGGCATCTGTGATACTGGGGGGATCCGGAGGGAGTGGAAAGATTGAGTTGTTGTGGTCCACATGGGTACCAATGACATAAATAGGACTAAGGATAATCTCTGGATTACTACCTGAGCCATGAGCAAATTAGCATAGGGTAAATAAGATCAGAGAGTTGAATGATTCGCTCAAAGATTGGCATGGGGGAAATGAGTTTCAATTCATGGAGAACTGGCACCAGTACTGGCAAAAGAAGGATCTGTACTGTTGGAAGAGTCTTCGCCTGAATCATGCTGAGACCAGTGTTCTGGCGAATCGTATCACTAGGGTTGTAGAAAGGGATTTAAACTTGATAGTGGGAGGGTGGGGGAGGGTTAATGTGAGGGGAGATTTGGAAAATTGAAGAGAAAATAAGGCAATAGAGCTTGGCAGCAATACTGGTATTGGTAATCAAAGTGTTTCAGGATTGTACAAACATAACAGTGCAGCAGCAAATATAGACTAGGGAAAATTGACTTTAAATTAACAGAGAGGGAGGAGGGTTCAGGTGAAGGGAGATTTAGAAATCCAAAGATAGAAGTTCAGACAATATAAAAGTATATTGATGCGGGTAAAGACAAGTTGAGTGGGACAGGAAGGGACAGAGTTTAACGATAATAGCGCATTAGAGAATAGTGCATGCAATAGTTAAAAAATTAAATTGAAGTCATTTTATCTCAATACACAAATCTTTCACAATAGGATGGATGAACTAGTAGCACAAATAGAGATAAATATTTTAAATCCAATTGTTATTACAGAGACAAGGGGCGGAATTTTATGCCGGTGGTTTTTATGGTCCTGCTGATGTCCATGGACTTTTGAAAGTCTTGCCCTGTTTTACATCCGTTTCCCCCCCACCACCCCAGCTGCAACAAGGCTGTAAAAGTCCGTCCATGGTTACAAGGTGATCAAGGTTGGGAAGAAAATATTCCAGGGTGCACAACATTTTGAACAGGCAGACTGAATGTAAAAGGAGAAGGAGTAACCCTGATAATAAAGGATGACATAGGACATTAGTGAGAAAGGATCTTGGCTCAGAAGATCAGGGGGTAGGATCAGGATGGGTAGAGATTAGGAATAGCAAGGGTCAGAAAACGCTGGTGGAAGTAATTTTTAGACACCTTAACAATATTTGTACATTGGACAGAACATTAAACAAGAAATTATTGGAACTTGTAACAAAGGCAATGTAATGGTTACGGGGGACTTTAATCTTCATATAGATTGACCAATCAAATTGGCAAAGAAGGCCTGGAAGATGAGCTTGTAGAATGCTTTTGGAGTTTCTTGGAGCAATGTGTTGTGGAACCAAATAGGGATAAAGCTATTTTAGATCTCTACTGCCAGGTTACCTGGAGATCTGCATCCCTAACTGAGAGTGGAGAGTCTCAATGTAATGGGGATTAAGGTTAGGCTGAAGACTGAGTGCTTTGAACAAGTGTTGACATCTGTTGAACATCCTGAAGTGCATTGGCCCAAGTCTAGCCTAGCAGTATCATCATCGAAGTGACACAGAAGGTGTTTTTCCGTTGCTACGGATGGATCTCCCTGAGGTGCTTTGTCAGCCTGAAGGTACACTGACACAAGTCCACTGAGGACCGCAGTGCAGCTCCTGCCTCTTGTAGGCTGCCTTAGCAGCTGGGATGCTGGAGAGATGCTTGATGCTGGAATGACCTCCTGCAGTTGGTACCTCATTTCAGCAAAGACCCATGCCCTTGAGGCTCCATCATCCTTCAAAGGATGAGGATATGGTGAGCAGAATGTGTAAATACTCAATCTCTGAATGAAGAGGATGGTTGAGAAGACTATCCATACCGGTGGTGATGTGGGCCCATCATGGAGGGCACTGGTCCAATAAGATAAACACTGCCATTCATCATCATCATCCTGGAATCTGGAGGCTATGAGTGCCTCACGTGCTTGCCTGCCTCGTCTGGCCTGTGCTATGGCTTCTTCCCCTGCAGTCTCAGCTTCCTCGACCTCATTGCCTTCATCACCCTCATGTCCTCCTCATCAGAGGAGATGTGCAGCTCCTCCATCTTGGCATCTGGCATGTCCTCCCCTCTTTACAGCACCAGGTTGTGCAGGGCCCAGCAAACTACGATGATCTGCGAGACCCCCTAGGGAATGTACTGGAGTACTCCGCCAGATCTGTCGAGCCAAGATGCCAATGGTCTACTCTACCAATGTTCATGTGGTGAAATGAGCATTGTTGTACTTTCCCTCTGCTGGAGTTTGTAGCCATCGGACAGGCATCATCAGCCATGTCCTTTGCTGGTGGCCAACCCTTGGATGTTGTGTGGTCCCTCAAAGATGTCAGGACCTGCAATCTACTCAAGATGTAGGAGTTGTGGCAGCTTCCCAGGTATCTCGCACAAACTTGCATGATGTGTTTCTGGGGGGGGTCACAGACCAGCTGCACATTGAGCGAGTGGGAACCTGTCGATGTATTGCATTTCCTCTTATAGCCACATGAGTGCAGTCGATGGCACCCCACACCTGTGAAAATCTGGAAATAGCATCAAAGCCTAGTGCTCTGACTGCCTGGCTAGCTTGATCTCTAGTGAAGTGCATGTAATTGTGGGCCTTGGCAAAGAGGGCATCTGTCACCTCCTGTATGCACTTGTAGGACCCCGCAGAGGTCCCCAGTTCAGCCATGGAAAGAGCCACTTGTGTAGAAGATAAGAGCAGGAGTGACTTTCAGGGCCACTGACAATAGATCTCCTCCCAGTCCCCGTGGCATCAAGTCATGGAGAATGTGGTAGATGTGAGCTACCAGATCTATGAACATGCAGAGGCATTAATGACATAGAACCATAGAAAAGTTACAGCACAGAAGGTTGCCATTTGGCCTATCTTGTCCATGTCAGCCCAAGGACACCCAGGTGCCCTTTCTAATCCCACCTTCCTCCACCCGGCCCATAGCCCTGCAGCTTAGGTGCAGATCCAGGTACTTTTTAAAAGAGTTTAAAGTTTCTGCCTTTACCACCAACTTGGGCAGCGAATTCTAGACACCCACTACCCTCTGCATAAAAAAGTTCTTCCTCATGTCCCCCCTACACCTCTTGCCACTTATCTTGAATCTATGTCCCCTGGTTCTAGAATTCTCCATCAAGGGAAACAATTTTATCCTGTCCACTCTATCTATTCCCCTCATAATTTTGTACACCTCAATCAAGTCACCTCTCAGCCTTCTTTGTTCTAAGGAAAATAACCCCAACCTATCCAATCTCTCCTCGTAGCTACAGTTCTTTATCCCTGGAATCATTCTTGTGAATCTCCTCTGTACTCTGTCCAATGCCTTCACATTCTTCCTCAAGTATGGTGTCCAGAACTGAACGCAGTGCTCCAGATGAGGCCTAACTAGTGCCTTATGCAAATTCAACATGACTCTCTTACTCTTGTACTCAATGCTCTTATTAACCAAGCCTAAGATACCAAATGCTTTATTAACTTCTCTCTCAATATGTCCTGCCATCTTCAAAGACTTGCGTACATATACACCGAGGTCCCTCTGTTCCAGCGCCTCCTTTAGAGTTCTCCCTTTATTTTGTACTGTCTCTCCATACTCTTTCTTCTAAAATGAATCACCTTATACTTCTCTGCATTGAACTTCATATGCCACTTTTTTTTTGTGTTTTCCTGTTCGTCAACTTTATTGAAGATAATTTGTACAAAAGTCCAGACCAGCCTAGTCTTCATCTTCCTCCTCCTCTTCATCCTGATTGATCTGGAAGTACCAGAGCTCATAGCTCTCTTTGCTGTTTGCAACTACATGAAGCCAGTCATGCAGGTTGTTTTTCTTGAGGTACTTCTTGATGAGGTATTTCGGGTACCTCTTTGAGAATGGAACCTCAGAGGTAACAGTGATATTACTGTTGTTCCTCTTGGTGTATTGGACAGACATGTCTCTGTCCTTTTGAAATTCAAGACTATCCTCATCACAGTTGACAATGTTTCCAATCTTTGTATCATCTGCAAATTTTGAAATCATGCCCTGAGTCTAGGTCATTAATATACATCAGGAAAAGCAAGGGTCCCAACACTGACCCTGAGGGACTCCACTACAGACCTTCCTCCAATCTGAAAAATAACCATTTATCACTGCTCTCTGTTTTCTGTTAGTTTCTTATCCAAGTGCCTACTTTTCCTTTTATTCCATGAGTTAGAATTTTGCTCTCAAGCCTGTTGTGTGGCACTGTATCAAATGCCTTTTGAAAGTTTCATATCTACCACTTCAGCAGTGTTCCCCTTATCAACCTTCTCTGTTACCTCCTCAAAAAGCTCCAAGTTAGTTAAACATGATTTCCCCTTAATGAATCCATGCTGGTTTTCCTTAATTATCCTGCACTTGTCTAAGTGATTATTGATTTTGTCCTGAACTATAGTTTCCAGAAGTTTCTTTTACCATCTTTTACCAAACTGATTGGTCTTTAGTTGCTAGCTTTATCCTTGCACCCCTTTTTGAACAAGGGTGTAATATGCAATTCTCCAGTCCTCTGGCACCACACCTGTGTCTAAAGAAGATTGGAAGATTATCCCTCTGCAATTTCCACACTTACTTCCCTCAGTACCCTTGAATGCATCTCACCCTGTCCTGGTACCTTATCTACTTTAAGTAAAGATAGCCTTTCTAACGCCACCTCCTTGTCAATTGTAAATTTACAATATGTTTGAAATTATTTCTGCCAATTAAGCTACTATTTACAGTGTAACACGCTAATGGAAATTGTAACATATCTACTAATAATCCTATACTTGAATATGGAGTCAGTGGAGAGTAATAATGGGAGCTGCAATATGTAATACACTGCAGATGCTTCCAGTAACTCGTTAAATAGAGAATCCCAAACACATTTCATACTCACTGAACTGCCACCATTCTGCCTACTACATTTTACTGTGTGGCTTTGTGCCTGTCACAAAGTCTATTTTTAGAAACACAAGGTTATGGCAAATATGTTACAGAAGTAAAATACTGAGGGTGTTGGAAACCTGAAATAAAAACCAAAAGTATTGGAAACACTCAGCAAGTCATGCAGCATCTGTGGATAGAAAATCAGAGTTAACGTTTCAGGTCTGTGACATTTCATCAGAACTGATGAAAATTTTAAGATTGTTCTTAAAGCCTGCCTCTTTCACCAAGCTTTTGGTCACCCCTCCTCCTTTGATTTGCTATTTTTTTTTATTGTATGCTGCTATGAACAACTTGGGATATTATTTATGTTAAAGGAATTCTATAAATGCAGCTTGGCTATTACCCAACTATGTAGTAATGTATTTTATGTTGCCTTCACCAAAAAGGATCATCTTTTATTTCTGCCTATTATTTCAGGGTCTACCCAATGAAAGCTGGAAAATAAGTAGGATAAATGATAATTATGAACTTTGTGATACTTATCCTGCTATATTGGTGGTGCCAGAGAATGTCCCAGATGATGAGTTGAAGAAGGTAGCTACTTTCAGATCCAGAAACCGTATACCAGTAAGTACAAAAATTCTACTGTTATGGACAGGAGGGGTATTTAAGTTAGAACCATAGAACCATAGAAAAGTTACTGCACAGAAGGAGGACATTCGGCCCATCTTGTCCATGACAGCCCGAGGACACCCAGGTGCCCTTTCTAATCCCACCTTCCTGCACCTGGCCCATAGCCCTGCAGCTTACAGCACTTAAGGTGCAGATCCAGGTACCTTTTAAAAGAGTTTAGAGTTTCTGCCTCTACCGCCAGCTTGGGCAGTGAATTCCAGTCACCCACTACCCTCTGCATAAAAAAGTTCTTCCTCATGTCCCCCTACACCTTCTGCCACTTATCTTGAATCTATGTCCCCTGGTTCTAGAATTCTCCTCCAAGGGAAACAATTTTATCCTGTCCACTCTATCTATTCCCCTCATAATTTTGTACACCTCAATCAAGTCACCTCTCAGCCTTCTTTGTTCTAAGGAAAATAACCCCAACCTATCCAATCTCTCCTCATAGCTACACTTTTCTAACCCTGGCAACATTCTTGTAAACCTCCTCTGCACTCTCTCCAGAGCTATTACGTCCTTCCTGAAATGTGGCCACGAGAACTGCACACAATTCTCCAGTTGTGGCCTCACCAGTGTTTTACACAATTCCAACATTGTATCTTTACTTTTATATTCTATACCTCTGCCAGTGCAGGAGAGCATTCCATATTCCTTCTTTACAACCTTGTCTGCTTGGACTGCTGCCTTCAGGGACCTGTGCACTTATACGCCAAGATCTCTCACTTCATCTACCTCTCTTAGTATATTCCCATTTATTTTGTAATTCCTGTAACTGTTTGCTCTCCCTAAATGTATGACCTTCTCTGTGTTAAAATCCATCTGCCACTTTACTGCCCACTCCACCAACCCATCTATATCATTTTGGAGATTATGGCTATCCTCTGCACTATCCACTACTCGGCCAATCTTTGTGTCATCTGCAAATTTTCCAATCGTGCCCCCCACGTTCACGTCCAAATCGTTAATACATAACATAAACAGCAAGGGTCCCAACACCGAGCCCTGTGGAACACCGCTTGAGACAACTTTCCATTTGCAAGGGCATCCATGGACCATTACCCTCTGTTTCCTGTTACAAAGCCAACCTTTTATCCAGTTTGCCACATTACCCTGAATCCCATCCAATCTACCATGTGGTACCTTGTCAAATGCCTTGCTAAAATCCATGTACACAACATCCACTGCACTACCTCCACCAACCCTTCTTGTCACTTCCTCAAAGAATTCAATCAAATTTGTGAGGCAAGACCTTCCTTTAACAAATCCATGCTAACCATCCCCGACTAGTCCATGCCTTTCCACATGACAGTTAATCCTATCTCTCAGGATTGATTCTACTAATTTGCTCACCACCAATGTAAGACTAACTGGTCTATAATTGTTTGGCATTTCCTTTGATCCCTTTTTAAACAATGGAACTACGTTTCCATTTCTCCAGTTCTCTGGTACCTCCCCTGTATCTAGTGAAGATTGGAAAATCATCCTCATCCTCAGAGCATCTGCTATCTCCTCCCTGACTTCCTTCAGCAGCCTCGGAAACAATCCATCTGGCCCTGGTGACTTATCAACTTTCAAGGATTTCAACCCTTCGAGCACTTCCTCTCTCTTTATGACTATCCCGTCCAATATCTCGCAGTGTTCCTCCTGGACTACTATATCTACATCCCTCCTTTCCTTTGTAAACACTGAGATAAAATATTCATTCAAAACCCTTCCCACAGCCTCTGCATCTACACACAAGTTTCCATCTTCATCTCTGATAGGTCCCACTTTTTCCTTAACTAACCTTTTAGCATTAATGTATTGATAAAACATCTTTGGGTTATCTTTAACTTTACTTGCTAATCTTTTTTCATGCCCTCTCTTTGATTTCCTTATTTCCTTTTTTACGTCGTCCCTGCACTTCCTATATTCGTCTAGGCTACCTGCAGTACTCAGTTCTTTGTGCCTATCGTACACTTTCTTTTTCTGTTTGATCTTCCCCTGTATTCCTCTAGACAACCAGGGAGGTCTAGATTTGGTATTACCACTCTTATTTTTGTAGGGGACATGTCTACTTTGTACAATTAGGATCTCGCTTTTTAGCGCTTCCCACTGGTTTTCCACTGTTTTATCCTCCAGCAGTGCTGTCCAGTCCACCCCAGCCAAGTCCCTTCTCATTTCTGCAAAATTTTCCTTCCCCCTCGTCTCTCGCTCATCTGCAGAAAAGACATGCATCTTCTGTATGCCCTTGGCCTTGAGCGGAGCCTATGCGCAGCGTTTCTGTGAGCCTCATCCTTTGGTTCCAGAGGGGGCCCCGCTGCCCCTTGCTCATCAGGGTGAAGCTCCTCCTTTTGGTGAGCCTGGCACTGCCGGAGCACTCTTCTCTGCCTTTCCTCCTGCCTGCACGCTGTGATGCAGGCAACATTAAATGCACCCTCCATCTTCCTGAAGGCTTCATCTCTGCAAGAATGTTGAAAGAAAGACACGAGTGAGCATCTGCCTTCAAAGGTTCTCTTTCTGTCGCTGACTCGTGAGTGACTGTGGGTTCAAGGGCTTGGTTACAGTCTCAGCAGCCAGTAGCCAATACAGCCCTGGCCTGAGCAATGACTGCTCTCAGTGTTACAGGATGCTGCTTCCCTCACTCCCCGGCCCCATTTCAGTCGACCTATTGCTATGAGATAGATTTGGACAGATGCTTGGATGTCCTGCATTGATTTGAGGCGATAAATTACTCATTCAGTGGACTGTCTGGCTACATCCTTTGGAATACATGTGAGGGCACGTGCTCTGTGAGAGGATGAGATTCTTTTTGGGGGGCCTGGGTGTTCCCATCTCTGAACCTGGCAGCTGAAAAGTTCTGAGGTGGGCTTTCCAAGAGGCTTGTCCTGTTTGTCCAGGTACCCACTTGTTTTTGGAGCCATTATCACACTGAGGAATTACCATGGTTGGTACAATGGGTTTGTTATGATGCAGCAGATGATGTGTGCCAGGCAGATCAAATCCGTGAGGGAAACTTGATCACGCAGTCATAATGATTTTGCAATTTGTAGTTATTTCAAGATGCATGCCCTGAATTCAGTAGTAACAAATCCACCAAGACTTTAGAGATTTTTTGTAGAAAACTAAATTTAACATTTATTAACAAAAGAAAAGATTTTAAGCACATACATAGGTCTACAGATTACTATGATTATTAATCCTAAAACCCCAAATTAATCTGGCTTCCATTTATACCCCTGTTAAGGCAACAGTAAACAAAAATATAGATTTTAAATAGATTCTAGCCAGTTAACCCAATACCCTGGACAGTAGAATTCAAAATGGCTTTTCCCAGCTTTGGTTTCTGTAGACAGCAGCTTATTGCACAAATACTGGAATCTTTTCACACTTCTGGTAGATTTTGTAATGCCATGTCTAACACATAACCTCAATCTCCTTTATACATGTCTCTCCCTTTTAATGGAAATTCCATTATTGCCATATAGCTTTGGAACTTTACTTTTCCCATAATATAAATCTTTCCATGGTGCTCATATTATCAGTAACCTTTGAGAAAAATAAACACACTGCTTGGCCTAGCTTCTCTGGCTAGGTGTAACATCCTACCATCTCTTTGAAATTCAAACTACCCTGATTTATCTACAAATGCAAATTCTCCTCACCTCACATTCAGCCATGTTTATGTATTTAGCATTTCAAATCTAGCTTTTTTGATGAATCAAAGCCTCCAGACCAGCTGTCTCCAATTCAATTAAATCCCCCACAGACAGACACACAGAGAAACTATCCAAACTCCACTATTAGCCTACTTTTACAATAAATCACCATAATATTATGAGAATTATTATACTTTTGTGACAGGGTTATTGCAGGGAGATCAATGAATGCATCAGAATTAATCTTGCATGAATGTGCTATTACACTGAAGGCTCCAGATTGCCTCTATAGTTATTTAGATGCTCCTAACATGTTTCAGCAATACATTCTCCTCATCTGGGAATACAGATTTCAGATGGGTGCCCCTTTAATCGGCCTCCCAGTGCTGTGAGGCACTCCTCCCAGAAGCCTTAATAGTCCTCCCCAGCAGCATTGTTTTTAGTTTCATTTTCCACAGCTCCATTGCTTCAGGTTCCAAGACAGTGGACCTAAGGTTTAATTACCAGACCAGCTTTGACCCTCCTTGTGTGACAATGAAAATCCTACTCATCGTCCTGGAGGAGCATAATGTTCAGGTTTCCGTCCTTCCTATTGCTCTCAGTCCTCCCCCCCGTAATTCTGAATCCTATTGCTATGGCAGTTGATATCTCTGCGTTACCCCCTGAGTTTTTTGAGGGGATGTGTCATGCCCCATGTAGACCTTACCCCTCCCCATCTTGAGGCCTACTGTGCAAGCCTTCTCCCGCCCCCGTGTAAGACCATTAAACCCTACAATCTTGGTTCCCAATCTGCATGCTGCAGATGCCTGACTGTGACTAACTGTGACTGTGCCATCTGCGGCCGAGTACTATGCAAAAAACCCTCCTGACTGCCGTGCATGTGGTGTTGACCATGCCCTCCGCACAACATACTGGGCACTACTAACAGTGGACTGACATACCCGCCCCCTCCCTGGACTGGGACAAGGACAGTCTTTTCAAGCTCACATCACTACTTACGTGTTTTTTAGTCGGCTGCCTTGCCATCCTGCCTGGGACTCCCTAGGGACTGTTTCCCTTGACTCTCTTTACTATCTGGCCATGAGATTTCTTTGTCCCCAGTCTTCCCCCACCCCAGTCCAGTCATGTGCCTGCATTCAACATTCCGTTTCACCCTCGCCCCATTAAGCATTTGCCCTCCAGCCTCTTCCCTTGCCTCTGTCTTGTCCCTACCACCCCCCAGTCAAGACTTGCCCTTCATCTCCTTCCCTTGCCTCTGCCTTGTCTCCCCCAACCTAGGCAAACCTTTAACCCATAGCACATTGGAATCCAACCTCCGCCTTTCCATTGATCTGGTATATGGAGCCTTGGCTGAGATAGCCCCCTGAAGTTGATGTGCTGAAGCCTGGCATGAAGTATGTGGGGGCGCGAGGGCAGTACAATGCAAGGTAGGCGAACTTACCTCGAAGTCACGAGTGAAGTGCAGTTCGCCAGGTGTATGTCGAGATGCATGTCAGTCTAATTAGATGCCAATGTGGCCTTTTGATCCAGCGTCGGGGCGTGATTCCAGACAGCTGCTTTGATAATGAGCATTCATGATATTCTAATGTATTGAAGTGGCCTTCCTGACAGGGCTCAGCAGGAAACACGACCTGCCATTGAAGGTTATAGCGGACGATTGCAACCTGTTTTGCCGCCAACGGGAAACTGACTTTTTGGATCTTACGATATTTTCCCCTCCCGTCTGCCATTATGCTCACTGTGGGCGGGAGTGGGAAATCCCGGCCAGAGGCTGCAAACAGATATAGACTGGTTAATTAAGTGAGCAACAAGGTGGCAGATGGAGTCTAATGTGGGGAAGTGGCGAGGTTATTCACTTTGGTCATAAGAAAAGCAGAATATTTGTTAAAAGGTGTGAAACTTGTAAATGTTGATGTTCGAAGGGACTTGGGTGTATTGTACAAGAACACAAAAGGTTAGCATGCAGGTACAGCAAGCAATTAGGAAAACAAATGACATGTTGGCCTTTATTGCAAGAGGATTGGAGTACAGGAATAAAGAAGTCTTGCTACAATTGAATGGGTTGTGGATGTGTCATCATTGATGATATTTAAGGTTGACATAGAGAGATTTTTGGTGAGATCACAAGTGGAATGCTGTGTGCAATTTTGGCCTTCATATTTAAGGAAGGATATACTTGCTTTGGAGGCAGTGGAGTGAAGGCTGAGTAGCTTGTTCCCCTGGGATGTGAGGGTTGCTCTTTGATGTGAGGCTGAGTAAAATTTTTTCTTTATGCTCTGGAGTTTAGGAAAATGAGAGGTGACCTCATTGAAACATTTCAGATTATGGAGGGTCTGGCTGGGGAATTTAAAACAAGGGGACACGGTTTCAGGATATGGGCCAACCATTTAGAACTGAGATGAGGAGAAATTTCTTCACTCAAAGGGTTATGAATCTTTGGAAATCTCTACCCCTGACGGTTGTGGATGTGTCATCGTTGAATATATTTAAGGCTGAGATAGAGAGACTTTTGGTCTCTCAGGGAGTCGAGGGACATGGGGAGTGGACGGGAAAGTAGAGTTGAAGCCCAGGATCCACCATGATCATATTGAATGGTGGAATAGCTCGGCAGGCCACATGGTCTTCTCCTGCTCCTATTTCTTATGTTCTTATGTTATGGGTCAGCATGATTTTCAATCTCTGCGAGTAAGTTCTAAGCCAAAATAATATTCATTTTAGTAGAGGAAAGCTCTACTTTCATATTCAGTCTCAAATTTCTCAAATGTAAGTACTACATTCCATACAATATTGTGACAACTTTATTCCTGAAGTTTAGTATAAAGAAAGAAGAATAATTATTTTGCCTGATTACTCTCTTATAAAACACTTCGGGATATTTTATTGTTAAAGTCATTTTATAAATGCAAGCTATTATAATAGTTGAAAATAGAAATTGTAGTTTGTTAAATAAAAATAAATTTGGAACACTTTTACATTGTGAAACTTTTTTAAATTAAAGATAGTCAATAACACCATGTATTGAAGATTACACATACATTTAACCTTAGCTAGAATTTTTGAGATCATCTTGAGACAGGTATGAAGTTCCTTGTACATTAACAGTGGTGGTCGGAGGGAACTAGAGTCTTTTGTGTAGAAGCACAAATATAATTTTAAATTCTATTTCATTAATGGTAGTTAATATTTTGGTAATCTCTTAGCACAGTAATCTGTGATCTGTGGGACTCTGTTAAGATTCTGTCTCTAGATGGCACTGCTATGTAATAAACAAGAGTACCATGAACAGCAGATTGCAAATCCCCATGCGGAACGATGGGCTGAAAATCCTATGGTGCTCACTAACCTCTGCACTCAAATTCTCAACACACACTCCCAGAATCTGAAACTTCACTTCAAGAGTGCAAATTTAAAACATCCAACTTTACATGTCCAAGTCCATGAATAATATTCCTATGGGGACTCTTTAAAGTCATCTTGCCTTCTTGATTCTGGCTTTTGCTTGTAGCGTCTCAACACAATTGCCACTGTAGCAGGGAACCACCCTGAGATCTGGGGGTCAGTCTGCATTTTTGAGCTTGGATCGAAAAAGTAAAAGGCAATAAACAGGAAATGCTGTAAATACTCAGTAGGTCCAGCAGCATCTCTGGAGAGAGAAACAGAGTTAACATTTCAGGCTGTGATTTTTCATCAGAACTGGCCAAAGTTAGAAATGTAATAGCTTTTATGTAGGTGAAAAATGGGAGGTGGAAGAAGGACAAAAGTGAAGGTCTATGATAAGGCAGAAGATGGGAGACGTTAAATGACAAAAGAGTTGGTGGGGCAGAGTCAAAGTGAGTAGTAATGGGGCAAGTAAAGAAAGAAAAAATGGGTCCAGAGGAAGTGCGAATGGCAGAATAACGAACAGCTGCTGCCCAATAGTAAAATGAGAAAAACAAGCTTAAGACTGACATCTGCAAAGAAAATGAAACAAGATGGGCGAGCAGAGATTATAGTCTGAGATTGTTGAACTCAATGTTGGATTCAGAAGATGTAAAGGAAAAGATAATGTTGAGCTTTTTTAAAAAATACAATGTCATTAGATAGCACATTGAAAGAGTGAACATGGACCAAATCAAATCTTAAACCTTATTTTGTTCACTGTGTTAGGATGGCATTAAAATTCAACAAAAATAAATATGTTCTGACATAGGATCTACACCAGAAACAGTTTTTAACAGGTGGACATGATGGCTTGAATTTCACTTTCCAAAGTCGGGTGCGTTTGCCTGATGCACAGGAAATTGTGCGAGATGATGTCGGGCGTGCGTCCTTACGTTGTCGTGCACGTGAGCAATATTGAGGTCAGCAGGCACGCGGGGGAGTCGGAGCTGCGCCCGCCGATAATTAAAGGGCCAATTAAGGCAACTAAAAAGCCAGTTGTACTCGATGTTACGTTTCCCGTGTGATTTGGCACTCGTCGCACAACCAAAATGGGCAGATGGGATTCCCGCTTTTAAACAAATTGTCATCCAAGGGCAGGATAAAAAGAGTCTGGAGCACTACCATTGTGAGTAGTGAACAGTTTAGGAGATAGTTTGCTGCTGGTTGCTTAGTGAAACTTGACAGCTTTATCTCTCTTTTGAGCTTCAGTCTTTGCATTGCTAGCCTCCATTTCAGGACTCACTGGCGTCTCCAAGGCCCCTGGAGGATTTATACCACGTGGAGCCTTCCAGTCACCAGACAGCCTTCTGTTTCTTTGGTAATGGGGATTGTGTACCCCACTGGTGGTACCTCCTCTGAGGAGGAAGAGAGGGGCTGAAGGGAGAGGAGGCCAGGTGTCCCAGTGCAGCTTCCAGAGGGAGGAGAGGCACAGACACGTGGGGCACAGGGCCAACAGGAAGTCCAAGGCAGAAAGGGCTGCAGAAGACCACACTATCCTGCTGCCAGAGTTTACAGGCAGCGATGCAGCTACCACAACATATCAGAGGTGCAATGCCGAAGGAGGCTTCACCTCCCCAGGGAGATTGTGACCTCTGTCTGTCAGATGGTTAGGCCGGAGATCACCTCCAACTGTGTGGGTGGACACCCCATGCCAATGGCTTTGAAGGTCACAGTGGCTCTCAACATCTATACCTCCGACTCTTTCCAGGGGAAGGTGGGGGATCTGTGCGGAGTGTCCCAATCAGCTATCCAGTTGTGTAACGCTGGTGACTGATGCTCTGTTCAGGCACGTCATGGCATTTATTAATTTCCAGATGGACGAGGCCAGCCAGGCTAAGTGAGCCAGGGGCTTCGCTTTGATTGCTGGGATCCCCCGCAGTCAGAGTGCCATTGACTGCAAGCTGCCAGCGGGTGAGCCCGGTGCCTTCATCAACAGGAAAGGCTTCCACTCCATGAACCCGAGATAGTTTGTGGCCACAAGATGCAGATTCTGCAAGTCTGTGCAAGGTGCCCTGGCAGCTCCCATGACACTTACATCCTCAGACACTCACAGGTACCAAGGCTATTCAGTGCTCCAGCCTGACTAGATGAATGGCTGCTGGGTGACAAGGGCTATCCTTTGAAAAGCCTCTCTGCCACCCAAGAACAGAGGCAGAGCAGTGTTATAATAGGAGACATGCCTCCACAAGGGCGGTGATAGAGAGGACCATAGGTCTTCTGAAGATGTGCTTCAGATGCCTGGACAGTTCAAGGGGGGCACTACATTAGACCCCAGAGCGGGTGTCACAGATAGTGGTTGCATGCTGCACTCTCCACAATCTGGCACTGGCAAGAGGGGACCCACTGGAGGAAGAGGATCTTGAGGCAGCTTCAGAGGCCACAGATGATGACTCCAGTGGTGGATCAGGAGAGGATACCGGTGAGGAGCTTGGCGAGGACATGGAGGCAGACCTCTGTATTCATCAGGGAGATAGGGACACCAGGGATGCCTTGATTCAACGCTCCTTCAGCTCGGCTGCCAAAGATCTGCTTCCACTTCATGCCAGGGCTGCCGCCTCCATCCTGGATGTCTGAAATGACTCTTTCCTTTGAACCCAAAGTCTTCTCAGTGCCTGTGCAATAAAGTTTAGAGCCACTCATGTCCAGCATGAGATACTGGTGTGCCCTGCACCTAGAAAACAAGTAAAGAATGCTCACACCACTAACACAAAAGCAAAATTAAATCATGTTGGCACTCACATCAAATGAACATAACAATATATAGTGTTAATGGTCACACCAGTAAACATATTAACAAAACATGGCAGAACAGAAAACCACCCGTGAACAGTCCCTCTTGTGCTCATGGTGTCTTAAATTTACATTTACAAGTGCTGCGTCTTGTTGTCCCCACCCTCGCTGGCAGCGGCATTGGAGACAGCCTGCTGATTCTGCTGTCCCATTGGCCTTGATGACCTTGGCATTCATCCTCTGGCCAGTGGAGCCTGTTCAGGCCCTGCCTGGGAGGGAGCGGCCAGTGCCATGGCTGGGCACTCCTCAGTCATTGCAGCCTCATCAGATGCCATGGTCACTGGCAGAGGAGCTGCTGCCATCATCCAGAGTGCCCTGAGAGGAGCTCGCAGAGACGACAAGCAGCTTGTGCGCCAACGTGAGGTTGGACCTCCCTGCTTGCCATTGATGGACGGGCACCTAGCAGAGATACGAGGTGCCTCATCTCTCACACTGGCACTGACCATCTGAGGTCATTGCCTGTGTGAGGGCTTGCAGGTCCAAGTGCAACCCCTGATCCTGGAACTGCCTCTCCATGAGAGCTGCCACTCTGTCAATGGAGGAGGAAGTGCGCTTAGTGCTGAGGGTCAATGCATTACTCATGCTCCACATGGACTCCTCCATGACAGAGACCATGGCATGCATACCCTCATGAATCTCCGCCAGATCCTCCTGCACATCTCGTTGGACATTCAGCATCTGCCACCTAATGGATGAATCCAGAGGCTCATCATCTGCCTTTGACTGAGCATCGTCCTGGTCTCCAGAAGTCCACCGCCTGCTGGCACCCTGGGTATTCTCTGTCTCTGCCTGCTCCTCATGTGAGTGTGCCATGCCCTCACCGCTGTGCACCAACATTGCAGCCAACTATCTAATGCCCACGAGGTGCTGTATCTGCGCTGGTGCCTGGTTCAGAGAGTGGGTGTGGCGCAGGTGCATCTGATGACCCCTCCGGTGTCAGGGGTGGCTCATTGGGGTCCTGCACACATTGGCAGAATGGTGATTCTAGGGGAGGAAAATGACATGTCATTAGTCATCACACTGTCACTGTGCATGCTAGGTGGGCTGGTAAGACAATGGAGATTGGCATCATGGTGCCTTCATCTTTGAATGAACAATGAGGACTCCACATTTGTGGTTTCCATTACTGATGAGGCAACACAAGAATGTTTAACACACTCCGACACTCATACATCTGGTCACTGCACACTTACCTTCATCAGAGAGCCCTGCCTCTCCATAACTGGTTGAACGAGTTGGGTGCTGGCACTCCAAATCTTAGGCATCCATCTTGTACCTCATCAAAAGTAGCAGGTTTGGGGTGTCTCTGCCTGTCCTTGTCCTCTCGAAGCCGTTTTGGCCTCTCTTCTCCTGAAAGGACTAAGGAGCATTGATTAGTCCACTCTCTACCTGCAGTGCGGCCTGGCCAACCCCACCTGAGGAAAACCTTGCAGGGCACATCTGCCCTCAAATCAATCAGGCCAAGCAACCAAAGCTCACCGCCTTGGCTGGCGCAGATGTCATTGACAGTTGGCACTCAGACTCTTACACCCCTGACCACCACAGGGGTCGTTAACACTTCTCTGCACAAATCCATGCAAACTCAGTACTCATCCTTGATGAGGACAGCAGATCATTGAACCTTTTGCGGCACTGCACCCATGTGTGCCACACAACATCATGACCACTGACCTGGGCTGCTACCTCTTCCCACCCAGGTGCGGTGGCCTCCTCTTGCCATCCCTGGGGATGAGAAATGTCCTGCCTGGTACTGACCTCTTCCACTCGGATTCCCAGGCACTCATCCGAGAACCGGAGGGGTGGAGTGCCCACCAGACTTGCCCTCCCGCCTGATGTGCCCAGCAGGTGCAGATGCCATTGCTGGTCAAAATATGAGTTCCCTTAAACAAATCCAAGGCTGCAAAGTGTCTCCTGGCAGCCGCCCCCCATCCGGTTGCCATTGGAGTCGGCGCCCAACAGGCTCCCACCCCCACCCGGCACTTTCCGGCCATTGAAAATTCGCGTTTCACACTGGGTGGTTCTTAATTGGCCACCCAGTGTGAAATCGCGCTCAAAACGCGATTCTTGCCCCCAAGTGAATTCTACATCCACTTCCGGGCCACCAACTAGGCGCACTCACCAAGTGTGAAATCCAGGCCAATGTATATTTTCAGCACTTCACGTTCTTATTACAGATTTCTATGATATGCAAAGGAAATAACACAACTTTGAGTTACCATATTGTATGATGCAATACAGGGAGCTTCTCAAGCCTAGAACTTTTCACAAGCAACCATACCTTAGAAATTACTGTCGGTGTTAATAAAGTTAATAAAATCCTTTCTTAACTGCCATGTTTATATGACATTCCTTTATTGGCTATTTTAAGGCAAATATTAAAATAAATGGGAGACTGCCTCTGCTGAGATAGCTAATAAAGGAATGTTATATGAACATATCAAGTGCTCATCAGTTATTCTTAGCAACAGCAATTTTTAGTCTTATGTGAGGTGATGTGTAAAGTAATCGGGTCGTAAGATTTCATCCACTGAGGTCACTGCCAAATCACATGTGATTTATACAACAGCTGGGAGTTCTTATTGGTTTGTCTTATGTTTCTACCATTCACTGCCTGCAGAGTTTGACACCCAATTGAGTGCAATGGCAATGCACCATGCTGACTTCAAAAAAATACTCCAACGACAAAGTTGTACTGAAAGAAGCGAGTAGACCTTTGGCACAACAATCCACATATATGGGCCAACTGGATGTGAGACACAAAAGCAAAGGTAAAGTAGAAATGTTTACTTTTACCAGATTGCATTCAGTATTCTTTCAGTTTCTGGTTGTTAACAGCATCTACCTGACAAAGAGTGATGGAGACCTAAAGGAAATGGAACAGTCCACAATGAGAACAATGCAAGCCCTGGGTCCCGGAGAAGGAGAATCAAGCTGGCATTGGGAAAACTATTGAAATTGGTCTTTCTTTGCAATTGATAAATCTATGGGTTAATGGGAAATCAAGGTACATATAAAAGAGTTTGGATGAATTATTTCAATGATTTTTTGGATCCTTTCACACTGGAGCTGGAAATATATGTAACATTTCACTGATTGCCACCCACTGTTGTGTGAGGGAGTTCATTAAGGTACTCTAACCAAAGAGAGCTAACTACATTTCATTCTCTCTTTGCAGAGGTTCATAGATGGAGTGAGCACACTGCTCTGTTAGGTTCACAAGCTTCCCTATGGTGCAGGGTGTCATTGACTGCGCACACATTATTTTGCGGGGCGTAGAATGTCAACTCGGCTCCATACTGGAACTGAAAATGATTCCACTCCCTCAATGTCCAGCTGGTGTGACCATGGATGGAGAATCAAAAAGTCACTCGCTGCCTGCTATCCTAGCAACAGTCATAATGCCTTCATTCTGTGGCAGTCCGCTGTGTCAGCTGCATTTGAGTCATCAAGGCAAGTTAAAGGATAGCTAATGGGTGTCGAGGACCTTCTGCTGATGTGCAGAAAGATGTGCAGCATGGGTGGAAGCCTGTGCTCTCCCCTGTGGTAAGTTTGGTGGTGAGGGGGCATTTAATCAAGCTGGAGGGTGGTGGGTGGGAACTACACCACATTCCTGACTCCACCTCAGGAAGGCACATGGATGACCACAAATTGAGGCCTTGGTGAGCAATTAATGCCTATTTAAGGGCTTCATCCCACCACTTCTGGTATTAACTCAATGGCAGGCAAGGGGCTCACCATGTTGGGTGTACGTCAATCAAATCCGTGCAGTGTTGCTGGCGGGCTCCCAGGGGAGGGGTCCCTTGTTCAAAGGCATTCATTGCCTGATGGAGGGAACTGGTTTTGGGAAGGAGGGGGGCCCATTGACAGCCAACCCCACTGCTCTTGTTGCCAATGCCTTTCCCCCCACCCCCTAACCCACGACACCCATTCCCTGCTATTACTCACCTATGGCCTGCGCTCCAACAACAATACTAGGATTTGACTTGTACCAGCAAATGGCACCACCTCCCCGGTTTAATAGAGTTTTTGGCTTCTGATTGACTGACAGCTCTTGGCGGGTGAGACTTCCACCCCCAGGGTCCTTGATCCCGGAGGAAGGTTATCCACTGGCCTGTCAGGTGCCTGAGTGGAACAAGGTGCAGCGGGCCTTCCTGAAAAGAGGCGACACAGGCCTTTCACTGGCTCCCCAGCTGGTGGCCAAGATCCCCCCGCAGCTTCCACAAGATTCCGCCCATGCATACAATGAGAGCCACATGCCACATGATATGTGATAGAGCTTACCAATGGCATGCTGGAGCGATGCTACTACTGCCTGACCTCCTGTGGAGGAGCTCTGCAGGACTTGACAGAGCATGTGTCAAGGTATATGGTGACCTGAGCATCACGAGCATATTGACATTGCCACCAGTTCTATGATGAGCAGGAGCATGACGAGGACAAGGACGAGGAGGCAGGGGAAGAAGGGAAAGACAACCTAGATACCCCCTTTCTAACTAGGCTGTTCATGAAGAGCTAATTCAAATGTGAAAAGAAGGAGGAATAGCCCTGGTAGTGAAGGATAGCATAAGGACAGCAGTGAGAAAGGATCTTGGCTCAGAAGATTACGCAGTAGAATCAGTACGTGTGGTGTTTGGTCAGAAAATGCTGGTGGGAGTAGTTTATTGGCCCCCTAACAGTAGTCCTATGATTGAATAGAGCATTAGGCAAGAAATTACTGGAGCTTGTAATAAAGGCAATGCAATAGTTTTGGGGGACTTTAATCTTCATGAAGACAGGACAAGTCAAATTGGCAAAGGTGATCTGGAAGGTGAGTTTGTTGAATGCTTTTGTGACAGTTTCCTGAGCCAGAATTTTCTGCTCCGGTTTGCAGCGGATGTGTTTGGCAGCGTGAGTGGAAAACATCGCGAGATGGCCTTAGTCGCATTTCCAAGCAACGTAAATCCAGGACACGATTGTCCCCTCCTCCCATCAGTGGCAGTCTCCGTTTCCCGCTGTCCAACGTTGGGAACTTAATTTAATGCATTTGCATCTCATTATTGTGCCCGCATGCTGGAATCATCCCTCCACGTCAAATTTAATTCCCACGTCGGTGTGACTTCAGAATAGCATGATTTGCGACTGTCTTTAAAAGGCTTGCTTAACTGATGAGCTGAACTTTGAGGGGAACTCAGAGGTGAGTGCACACAACCTTGCACAGCACACATGAGGATCGCCCATAGGACATAAAGGAAGAGGCGCCGTGGATTTGGGAGGGACTGGGGGTGGTCACAGTTGTTTTTCCTAGGCTGGCTTTCAGTGCGGTATCAGGGCAAGGGCTCCAATGCAAGGGGGAGGCCAGACAGGACAGACTGATGGAAATACGCAAGCACATGCCGGTGGCCAGGGAGAGGGGGAGGGTAAGGGAAACACATTTGGAAAAGCTTATCAAAAGTGGGTATTCTTCCACAGCTGAGACAATACATCAGCAGCTCCATTGACATGCTTGGAGTTGGGCCTCTGAAGCTTTTCTGCCCACTCAAGCAACGCAAAAGTGTAAAAGTGCCACCAAATGCTCCAGAACTTTTCACCCCTCAGGTGCAGACTGCAAATGAATGTGCATTTTAGGAGGCTGCAGAATAATTGGACGAGAGGGAAAGTTGTAGAATCCCCTTGCGAAAGGTGAACATGGCGCAGTCACTGGTGGAGGTGCTCACAGCCCCTTGCAATGTCTTTATTAAGGTTTGGGCCAGTAACGTCATGGTTCAAGCTCACAGCGCAGCCTTGCAATGTGGGTTAGGAAAATGCCTGCGTCTGAGCTGAGAGCACAGCATGCAGTCCAGTGGACGAATCTGCCGTCGATCGGTCAAGTGGAGTGGGGCGGAGGTGGGTGGGGTTTTGGACAGCCATGAAGCGCACAGCACACTGGCCATCCAAGTGGTGGCACTCTCTGGCACGCGTGAAGGAGCCTTGAGATGCAGCCAGAGCCGGAGACTTACCCAAGAGAGGTCCTTAGGAGACATATGCTAACCCTTGCGTCTCTGTCTTTGATCTTGCAGGAGAAGAACATCAGGATCATGGAGACCAGTGATCTAGCTGTATGCCTCATGGCCTACAGAGAGCAGAGAAGAAGAAGATTGTGATGGAGGCACCTGGCCCGGCAAAGGGAGGGCACCATCCTCAAGATGAAGGGGCAGAAGGGCCTCCTCCGGGTGCAGCTGACCAACCACAGCGAGCCGTCGCTTGTATGCACCTCGCTAGACCCAGGGTCTGTAGATGGTGCTTGTCATTCCTTCAGGTGAGCAAGAACCGGTGTTGCTGAAGACTGTACATGTCGAGGGAACTGGTCAGTCATTTGTCATGGGCACTTATAGGGCATCCACTGCCAGTGAAAGTGGTTGCAGTGCTCAATTTTATGTCAGTGGCTCCTTTCAGGGCTCCACAGGTGCCATGTGTGGGATCTCACAAGCCTCCACCCACAAGTGCATCCAGGAGGTCACGGATACCATCTTCACGAAGGCACACAACTGTGTATATTTTGCCTGGGATCAGGCAAGCCAGGAACATACGAACATATGAATTAGGAGCAGGAGTAGGCCACTCGGCCCCTCGAGCCTGCTCTGTCATTCAATAAGATCATGGCTGATCTGATTGTAACCTCAATCCCACATTCCCGCCGACCCCCAATAACCTTTCACCCCCTTGTTAATCAAGAACCTATCTAGCTCTGTGTTAAAAGTATTCAAAGACTCTGCTTCCATCGCCTTTTGAAGAAGAGAGTTCCAAAGACTCGCCACCTCATCTCTGTCTTAAATGAGCAACCCCTTATGTTTAAACAGTGACCCCTAGTTCTAGATTCTTCTACAAGAGGAAACATCCTCTCCACATCCACCCTGTCAAGATTCCTCAGAATCTTAAAGGTTTCAGTTAAGTCACCTCTTACTCTTCTAAATTCCAGTGGATACAAACCTAACCTGTCCAGCCTTTCCTCATAAGACAACCCATCCATTCCAGGTATTAGCCTAGTAAACCTTCTCCGAACTGCTTCTAATGCAATTACAACTTACTTTAAATAAGGAAACCAGTACTGTACACAATACTCCAGATGTAGTCTCACCAATACCCTGTACAACTGAAGCATAACCTCCCTACTTTTGTAATCAATTCCCCTCACAATAAATGATAACATTCTATCAGCTTTTCTAACTACCTGGTTCATACTAACCTTTTGTGATTCATGCACTAGGACACTCAGGTCCCTCTGGATCTCAGAGCTCTGCAGTCTCTCACCATTTAGATAATAAGTTTCTTTTTTATTCTTCCTTCCAAAATGAACGATTTCACATTTGCCCACATTATACTCTATTTGTCAGATCTTTGCCCACTGACTTAATCTATCTATGTCCCTTTGTAGCCTCCTTATGTCCTCTTCACAATTTACTTTCCGACCTATCTTTGTGTTGTCAGCAAATTTAGCAACAGTTCCTTCGGTTCACTTCATCCAAGTCATTCATATAAATTGTAAAAAGTTGAGGCCCCACCACTGATCCCTGTGACACACCACTTGTCACATCCTGCCAACCAGAAAAAGATCCATTTATGCCAATTCTCTGCTTCTCGTTAGCCAGCCAATCTTCTACCCATGCCAATATATCACCCCCTACACTATGAGCTTTTATTTTCTGCAATAACCTTTGATGTGGCACTTTATCAAATGCCTTCTGGAAATCTAAGTTCAGGAAGCTAGAGTGCTGGGATTTGCGCAGATCTCAGGTTTCCCACAGGTGCAGGGTGCCATCGACTGCACTCACATAGCACTTAGAGCTCCATGACAACAAGCAGTCCAGTATGTAAACTGTAAATGCTTCCACTCACTGAATGTTCAGCTGGTCTCCAACCATAACAAATGCATCCTGCAGGTCTGCGCACGATATCTCGGGAGCGTCCACAACTCTTACGTTCTCAGTAGGTCTCAGATCCCTGACCTCTTCCAGGGTCCATAGAGGCTGCAGGCTTGGCTCCTCAGGGACTAGGGCTACCCACAGAGGATGTGGCTGATGATGCCCATGTAGTGGCCTCAGACTGCAGCAGAGAGATGGTACAATGAGGCTCATGTCGTGACCCGGACTTTGGTGGAGCAAATGATTAGCACCTTGAAAATGCGATTCTGGTACCTCGACAGGTCTGGTGGAGCAGTGCAGTACAGTCCCTAGAGGGTGCCGCACATCATCGTAGTTTGCTGAACACTACACAACCTGGCATTGCAACGGGAGGAGGACCTGACTGAGGAGGAGCTGGAAGAGCTGCATATCTCCTCTGATGAGGAGAACATCAAAGGGAATGACGGTGGTGAGGTCCTGGAAGGCGAGGATGTAGTGAGGACACTCCTGACATCCTCACATTGCATCTGTGAACGTTTGATACCGGTCTGGCTGATGGCAGCGCACATGCCCTCTGATCAGGCAAATGCCTTGGAGACGCGGTGGAGGTCCTGATGGTCGCAGGATTCCGGGAGGATATTGACATGCAGTGAGGGTACTGCATAGATCTTCACATTGCACCTGAGAATGTCTGACTCCTGTTTGGCTGGGGCAGCTCACTTACATTCTGTGAACAGGGTCATATCATGGAGATGCAGCAGTGATACTTTAACAGCATCTGACCCTTAGGCAGCCTTCAGTACCTGACCCCTTTAGGACCACACCATCACCGGACACAGATACTGAAGAGATGGGGGCCAGCCCTACCTTAAAGGTGCTGAGAGCACACAGAGAGAATGACAGAACTCGGTGAAGCCTGCCCACAACATTCTGGCAGTAATGACAAACACCATCGAGGTGCAGGCATCACTAATGTGTCGAGTGAGTGTGGAGCTGGGCTAAGACTTTGCTCTGAAGGTTACATACTGCACAGGGAAGAGACCATGGACTGAGGCTCAGAGGAAGAAGGGAATTGTTTGGGCCGGACACTCCTGGAGTCACCTGGGTGGATGGCCCCAGGCTGTGCACCTGCTGATCCTCCTCCCTACGGGTGCCCAAGGGCCACCTGGCTGACTCCTTGAGGAGAAGGGGAAGCTGAAGTGAGCTCAAGATGTTCCGCACCCCTCTTGTGTTGACACTGGTATGTTTTTGAGATGATCCCTTGTCTGGGATGGCTTGAGTCATGAGTGGCTCTTTAGCTTGCTTAGCTTGATATTTGTAACAAGCACTGCACTGGCTGATGTGGTCCTTAATCTCATTGCTCATGTTTAGCCAGCAGAGCACTTCCCTTGCCTCCCTCAGAATAGACTAGACTAGACTCCTTGATGGCTTGCTTGGATATGCTTCAGCATCTCTTTTCTCATCTCTTTAGGGATGATGACCCCAGGCCTTTTCTACAAGTTGCCATCTTGTGCGATCACTTCAACTCTGCATTCTCAGTAATGCTCTTACAGCAACAGCTGTGTCCTTGATGATTTCAGGCCATCCTTTCATCACTACTTTCTGTATCATGTTGCATCTCATTGTGTAGTTTGCTTGATCTGAGCGAGACAATTGTCTGTCAGATTCAATGGGCGGAATTCTCCCAAAATGAGACTAAGTGCGGTGGTGGGCGCTTTCAGCAGTGCCCGCCCTGCCATCCGTAATGGTGGCAACTCGCGCCCGACTTTGCGCTTGGAGCCTCATTAATTGTGCAGAGGCGCGTTTCGCTCCAAATCACCAGGAGGGTTGGGAGCTGATTCATCCACCCGCCGTCAGCTGGTGGGTTCAACGGTCCAGGTGCCATATTTAAACACCAATCCAACACACAATCTCAGTCTCTCCAGCTCACCAGAGATGTCTGCAACCCATAAGAGAAAGGCTGAGAGCCTCAGGACGAAGTATGCACACTGCTTCACCCACCAGGCTCTCCAGGCCTTGGTCAGAGGGGCGCAGGAACAATGGCACATGCTGTATCCCACGGATGGCTGCAGGAAGCACAGCAGCCTCACCTCTTGGGCCTGGGATACAGTAGCAGAGCAGGTCAGGGTGGCTGACAGCTGCGCCCGAAATGCCATCCAGTACAGGAAGAGGATGAATGATCTCATCCGCTCCGCCAGGGTACGTCATCCTTCAACTCCCTCCAATCTCAAACTCTCATCATGGCATCATGCACTCAAACGGCTACTCTCTTCAGGAATCTCACGCAACCATTAGTGGGGGACACATATCAACACCCATTCTCTCATGGAAACTTTCACATCACCACCAACCCATCTTTCATGTTGTTCACACTCCATCCTCTGGCCCTCCTGGGGAGGGCTCACCACACACCAAGGATATGCATCTCACCCAACCTCTGCTCCATCCCTTCACATCACATGCCTTTCTTTCATCTTCATACAGGTCAAGCTGGCGCACAACACGCACAAGAAAGCACAGGCCAGGGGAGGGACGGCCGACATCATTGCCCTCACTGAGTTTGTGGAGGCTGCAGTGGAGTTAGGAAAGTTAAGAAAGATCGATGTCACTTTTGGGTCTCGGGTGTGCTATACATGTAAAGAAATGGCACTTTTGTGAATACATTTGATGTTAATGTGAATGTTCCTGTCAACTGAAGGCGTTGTGATTTTGTACTTTGGAGTCCTCTTATTTTGAGGTTTAGCCTTGCTCCCACTCAGTGATAGTGTCCCACTGTGAGATTCACATTCCTGTGGTGTCAACCTCACTGGAACTAGTCTCCGCATCCCTTGTGTGATGTCAGGGAGCTGTCTTTAAATCTTTATTGGAAGTATTTGACGTAAATGTTTCTAACCCTGCTTCCTCAGGGAATACCATTGAGTGAGGGCAGCTCATCAGCATTGATATTCGGCATTTGTGCCTCCTCAGTAGTGGTGGCAGATGAAAAGACATGTGGGAGGAGGAGATCCCTAGGCACGTCCACATCTCAGTCACAGCGGTGTTGGCATCATTAGATGGTGGCAAAGGCTTCAGGTCTTCTCTTGCATCGATCTTGATCCTCAGTGGACTCTCAGTTCTCAGAGTGAGCTCACTCACAGGGCCCCACAGACCAAAGCAAAGATCAGAGTCTGGCATGACATGTTCTCACTGCAAGTGGGTGGACATCCCCTGAGATGAAAGTAAATGGCATTGAGGGCTGGAAGAGATGTGGCCATTTTCTCTCACTTAACTTTACTCTTTCTGGAACCTGTCAGCAATTAAAGTATCATGGGACATCTCACACATCTCTCTTCCTCCACCACGTGATCACGCTCATACTGACCCTCAGCAGCCTCCTGAGGTTCCTGGACCTCCGGATCTTCATCCTCCGATGAGCTGTCATCCTCCTCCAGTTCATCCTCTGGCAGGGGTTCACCTCTTTGCATTGCCAGATTGTGAAGGATGCAACACACTGCGATGATGTGGGAAACCCTGTCAGGAGCGTATTGGACTGAGCCACCTGAGCGGTCCAAGCATTTGAAGCGCATCTTCAGAAGCCCAATGGTCTGGTCTATACGGGAAAGTGTGAAGCTGTGAGCAGCATTGTACCTCTCCTAGGACGGGATCTGAGGGTGACGCACAGGTGTCAACAGCCAGTGTTTCATTGGGTGCCCCTTATCCCCAAGCAGCCATCCCTGTGGACATATAGCCCCTTGAAAATCTCAGGCACCTAGGAGTGACTCAGGATGTAGGAGTCATGGCAACTCCCAGTATGCGCTTCCGGTGATCACACAGCAGTTGTACATTGATGGAATGATAACCCTTGTGGTTTATTAACATTAGGGGCTGCTGCCATGGAGCCTGTATAGCCACATGGGTGCAGCCTATTGCAGCCTGCACTCTTGGGAAGCCTGAGATGGTGGCGAAGCTGGTGAATCTCACAGCCTGGCTATCTTCATCCAGGGCAAACCTGACATAATGATGGGCCTTCCTGTAATGGGCATCTGTGACCTCCTTTATGCATCAATGTGTTGCAGACTGAGAGGCCAAGAAATTGAGTTCAGCAATCATCTTCAAAGCCACTGGCAGCAGATGCCCTCTAACTCCACGTGCCGTCAGGCCTTCACAAAGAATGTGGCATATGTGATGTACCAGAGCTCGGGACAAGCGCAGACGTGCAGGGCTATGCCTCTCACTCATTTGTAAATTGGGGGCTCTTGGACGATAAACCCTAGGGGCAGAATGTTACACCTCGCGGATGGGCATGCACCCGACCCGATTGGACATGAACTCGCTTGAGATGACATCAGGCATGCGTCCTAACGCCATCCCACACGTGCGCAATCTTCAGGTCAATGGGCCCGCGTGGATGTCAGAGCTGTGCCCACCAACAGTTAAAGGGCCACTTAAGACCATTAAAAAGTCAATTGATCCTGATTTAACACTGCCTGTGCGATTTTGCGCTCATTGCACAAGCAAAACGGGCAGGCGGGCAGCCCATTTTTTGCAAAAGGTAAAAAGGTTCAGCAGCCTTGCCATTGTGAGTAGTGAAGAGTTTAGGAGATAGTTTGCTGCTGGCTGCTTATTTGAACTTGACAGCTTCATCTCAGCTCTGAGCTTTAGTCTTAGCATTCCCAGGCTTCATTTCAGGACTCACTGGTGTTTCCAAGGCCCCCAAAGGACTTTGACCGTGTGGAGCCTTCCAGGTATCAGACAGCCTTCTGTAACCCTGGTAATGGAGATTATGCTCTCTGCTGGAGGTACCACCTCTGAGGAGGGAGAGAGGGGCAGAAGGGAGACAAAGCCCAATGCAGCTTCCAGAGGAGCGACGCAGAGCCAGCAGGTAGTCCAAGGTGGAAGGGACCGCAGAAGACTCCACTATCCTGCTGCCAGGGTTTACCTCAATATGTCCGAGGTGCAGTGCCAAACGAGGATCTGCCTCTCCAGGGAGACTGTGACGTCCATTTGTCAGATGACTGGGCCTGAGATCAGCTCCGACTGTATGGGTTGACACCCCATGCCAACGGCTCTGAAAGTCACAGTGGCCCTCAACTGCAATGCCTCTGGCTCTTTCCAGGGGTCAGCTAGTGGCTGGTGCTCTGTTCAGGCGGGTACTGACATTTATTCATTTCCGTACAGACAATGCCAGCCAGGCTGAATGAGCCAGAGGGCATTTTTAAAAATTCGTTGTGGGCACCACTCACTGGCTAGGCCAACATTTATTGCTCATTCCTAATTGTTCAGGGGGCATTTAAGAGGCTATGGATCTGGAATCACATGTAGACCAGACCAGGTAAGGACAGCAGATTTCCTTCCCTAAAGGGCATTAATGATGGGTTTTTACACCAATTGGCAATGGTTTCATGGTCTTCATTAGACATTTTTTTTTAGCTCCAGGTTTTTATTGGATTCAGATTTCACCATCTGCTGTGGTGGGATTTAAACCCAGGTCCCCAGAGCATTACCCTGAGTCTCTGGAAGACTAATCCAGTGACAATGCTATTATGCCACTGCCTCCCCTATGCAGTGATTGCTGGGTTTCCCCACATCCAGAGTGCAATCAAATGCACACATGTGGCCATCAAGGCACCAGCGGGTCAGCCGGGTACCTTCGTCAACAGGAAGGGATTCCACTCGATGAACGTCCGGATAGTGTGTGACCACAGGTCGCAGATTCTGCAAGTCTGTGCAAGTTACCCTGGCAGCTCCCATGATGCTTACATCCTCAGACACTCCCAGGTGCCAAGGCTATTCAGCGCTCCAGCTCAACTGAACGTATGGCTGCTGGGTGACAAGGACTATCTGTTGAAAAGGTGGCTTATGATGCCTCTCTACCACCCAAGAAAAGAGGCAGAGCAGTGTTATAATAGGAATCATGCCTCTGCAAGGGCGATGATAAGGAGGATCATAGGTCTTCTGAAGATGCGCTTTCGATGCCTGGACTGTTCAGGGGGAGCATTACAATACCCCCCACAGCGGGTGTCGCTGATTGTGGTTGTATGCTGCACTCTCCACAATCTGGCACTGGCAAAGGGGGACCCACTGGAGGAAGAGGATCTTGAGGCAGCTTCAGACGCCACAGAGGATGAATCCAGTGGTGGATCAGAAGAGGATACCAGTGAGGAGCTTGGCAAGGACGTGGAGACAGACCTCTGTATCCTTCAGGGACGCTGGGACACCAGGGATGCCTTGATCCAACACTCCTTCAGCTGGGCTGCCAAAGATCTGCTTCCACCTCATGCCAGGGCTGCCACCTCCATCCCGGATGTCTGAAATGACCCTTTCATTTGAACCCAAAGTCCACTCAGTGCCTGTGCAATAAAGTTTAGAGCCACTCACATCCAGCATTACATACTGGCCTCCCTGCACCACAAAAAAAGGTGAAGCTTACTCAGGCTGTTATGATAGAAGAAAAGTTATATAATTTTCACACTCAAAACAAATGAACATTACTATCTCTGGTGTTGATGCCCACACCAGTAAACATATAAACAAAACATTGCAGAACAGAAGATCACCTGTGAACAGTCCCTCTTGTGCTCATGGTGCCTTAAACTTACGCTTATAAGTACTGCGTCTTGGTGCCAACCCCCCCCCCCCCACCACCACCACCACTCGCTGGCACTGGCATTGGAGACAGCCTGCTCACTCTGCTGTCCTGTTGGCCTTGATGACCTTGGTGGTCGTCCTCAGACCAGTGGAGCCTGTGCTGGCCCCGACTGGGAGGGAGTGGCCAGTGCCACGGCTGGCATCTCTCCAGTCATCGCAGCCTCATCAGATGCCACGGTCACTGGTGGAGGGGTGGAAGAGCTGCTGCCATCATCCAAAGTTCCCTGAGAGGAGCCCACAGAGATGACGAGCAGCTCGTGTGCCAACGTGAGGTCCCTCTGGACCTCTCTGCTCGCCACTGATGGACAAGCACCTACCAGGGATACTGGTTGCCTCATCCATTTCCCACACTGGCACTGACCATCTGGGGGCTTGCAGGTCTGAGCACAACCCCAGGAACCCCTGATTCTGTCCCTAGAGTTGTCTCTCCATGAGAGTTGCCACTCTCTCAATGGACGAGGCAGTATGCTTGGCCATGAGAGTCAATGCAGTGCTTATGCTCCGCATGGACTCCTCCACAACAGAGACCATGGTGTGAAGACCCACATGGATCTCCGCCAAATCCTCCCGCACATCCCGCTGGACATCCAGCATCTGCCTCCTAATGGGCGACTCCAGAGGCTCATCATCAGCCTTCGACTGAGCATCGGCCTGATCTCCAGCAGTCCTCCGACTGCCGGCGCACTGGGCACTCTCTGCCTCTGCTTGCTCCTCAAGTGAGTGTGAAGTGCCCTCACTGTTGTGCACCAAAATCCCAGTCTCCCATTTAATGCTCACCAAGGTGCTGGTATCTGTACTGTTGCTTGGTTAGGAGAGCAGGTGTGACACGGGTGCATCTGAAATCTGGCACTCCTCTGGCGTCAGGTGTGGCTCTTTGGGGTCCTGCGAACAAATGCCTGCTGATGAATCTACAGGAGAACAATGACCTGTCATTGGTTAAAGTCATCACACTGTCACTGTGCATACCAGGCACCCTGGTGAGGCAATAGAGATCTGCATTGTGATGCCATCGTCTTTTAATGATCAATGGGGTCTCCAGGTTTGAGGCTCCCAATAATGATGAGGCTACACAAGGATGTTTGCACAATCCGACACTCTCACCTCTGTGCACTGCACTCTTACCTTCGTCAGAGACCCCTGCCTCTCCACAACTGACTGAACGAGGTGGGTAGTCGTTCTTCAACTCCAAGGCGTCCATTTTGTACCTTGTCAATATTAGGTGGTTTGGGGGGCCTGTGCCTGTCTGCAACCTCTCTCTGTTCTTATGGCTTCTCTTCTCCTGAAAGGACAGAGGAGCATTGATTCGTCTATTCTCTACCTGCAGCACTATTGCAGCCCAGCCAACCCCACCTGAGGAACACTTCGCAGGGCACATCCAAGTCATGGCCCTCGAGCTGCAAGGCACTTAGGCCAAGTAGCCAGGGCTCACGCCCTTGGCCAGCTCCGGCATCATTGGCAGTTGGCACTCAGAGTCTAACACCCCTGAGTTCCATGGGGGTCGGTCAGCCCTTAACACATCTCCACACTGATCCATGCCAACATGATACCCACCCTTGCTAAGCACAGCAGGTCATTGAACTTTTAGCGACACTGCACCCATGTGCGCCTCACAACATTATGGCTGCTGACCTTGGCTGCCACCTCCTCCCAAGCTCTTTTAGTCTGATGAGATGGCCTCCTCCTGCCATCCCATAGGAATGAGGGTGTCCCGTCTGACACGAGGACCGTGAGGCACTCGTCTGAAAAATGGGAGGCCGAGTACCCACCGGACCTGCCCTCCCGTCTGATGTCTCCAGCCACTGTTGAGGCCGTAGCTCCAGTCTCCAGCCAGCTGAATATGATTCTCCCCTGGCAGCCTTCAAGGAGCTGCCTCTGCCGTTTTTAAACTGCCAGCCGGGTTGCCATTGGACCTACATCAGCCACCGCCCAGCCTTTTCTGACCATTGGGAAGACGTGTTTCACACCGGGCGGGCCTTTATTGGCCAGCCAGCATGAAATTGCGGTCATGGGCTGATCGCATTTGGGGTTTGTTTCTCGACCGCTCCCGGGCCCACTGATCGCGCACGCCTGCCAAGGGTAAAATTCAGGCCTAGGTCTGGCCTCCATTGTCTGGGTCTTTCCTTCTGACCCTCCTGCTCATGATGTGGCTCTGCTTGACCATATCCCTCCTGTTGGAGCTGTGCACAGAGTCACTTCTCCCTCCTTCACCTCCTCTATCGCATTAGGACCCCAACAAAGGCAGCATTGAGCCCTGGATCCATATCTGCTTTTTTGCCTTCTCTCTGAAAGGAAACATCGAAGGCATTAATGATTCAAGGGCCAAGAAAGCGAAGCTCAGAAGATGACATATTTGGAAACTGTCAGGGTCAATAGTTTCTCCTGCCCTACTTGTATGGTGGCTGATGTCGCCTTGTCCCTGAGACACTAGCACACACACCAAGGTGACCAAGATGGCATCACAGATAGTTAACACCTTGGGCTAACAGCCCTGCGTGGGATGCTGAAGTTTAAGTGAGATGAGTGACCCAACCTAGCTCTGTGCTCCAATCTCTGATGTAGCATATTAATGACCAATCAATTGCTCACAGTCAATGAGTGGATGCCCTTTGGCCCATTAGGAGTGTCAAATCTGGTGAACAAGTGACAGGCCTTCATTGATGGAATGCCACATATGACGCAGCTGTGCTTCCTTCACTATTGCCTGCATTCCCAAATTCTACATTCCTATGTGTCACTCTTGAGTTGCAGTGACTGTGATGTGAAGCCACTGAGTTTTGAGTAGCTCTTTAACAATGCTAATGAAGCCTTTGGCCTTCAGTGGCTATCACCACAAGGAGGTCTTCCTTCTTTCTTAGCAGACTCTTGTTCACTCCAACGGCAACAAGAGGTTAGAGGGTGACCCCAGAAAGGAACCCCCTGGCATTTACCCTTTCTCCTGACTTCCATTCCACAGCCTTCCAAGTCCAGAGAACCCTGGATGTCACGGGACATAAAGGTTAGGATTAAGAGAAAAGGAGAAGTTTATGACAGATACCGAGGGCTCAGTATGATAGAGCCCCTAGAGGAGAATAAAAAGTGCAGGGAGGAACTTAAAAAGGAAATTAAGAAAGTTAAGAGAGTGCATGAGAAAGCATTGGTGGGAGGATGAAGGAAAACCCAAAGGGGTTTTTTAAATATATGAAGAGCAAGAGTATAATTAGGGAAAGAGTAGGGCCAATTGGGGACCATAGAGGTAACCTGTGTGAACCTGGAAATCATGGGCACGGTCCTCAATGAATACTTTGCGTCGGTCTTCACAATGGAAAAGGAAGACACAAGTATAGACATCAGGGTGGAGGACTGTGAAATATTAGAGGAAATTAACATAGAGAGAGGAGGTACTAGTGGGTTTAGCAGCCTTAAAATTGGATAAATCCGCAGGCCTGGATGAGATGTATCCCAGGCTGTTGAGGGATGCAAGGGAAGAAATATCAGGGGCCCTGGCAGTAATTTTCAAATCCTCTGACCACAGGTGAAGTGCCAGAGGACTGAACGACTGCTAACGTGGTTCCATTATTAAAAAAGGGAGGAAGGGATAGACCAGGAAATTACAGGCCAGTCAGTCTAACCTCAGTGAGTTAATAGAAAGAATTCTGAGGGACAGAATATACCTGTGCTTGGAGAGATACGGATTAAATCAGGGATAGATTTGTTAAGGCAAGGTCGTGTTTGACAAATTTAATCAAATTTTTGAGGAGGTAACCAGGAGTGTTGATGAGGGTAGTGCATTTGATGTGGTCTACATGGACTTTAGCAAGGCTTTTGACAAGGTCCCTCGTGGAAGACTGGTCAAGAAAGTAAGAGCCCATGGGATCTAAGGCAAAGTGGCATGTTGGATCCAAAATTGGCTGAGAGGCAGGAAGCAGAGGGTGATAGCAGAGGCATGTTTCTGAGACTGGAAGCCTATTTCCAGTGGGGTTCCACAGGGCTCGGTGCTGGGGTCTTTGCTGTTTGTGACGTACATAAATGATATGGACTTAAATGTATGGGGTGTGACCAAGAAGTTCGCAGATGACATGAAAATTGTTAGGGTGGTAAATAGCGAGGAAGAGAGCCGTAAACTGCAGGAAGATATCAATGGACTGGTCAGGTGGGCAGAGCAGTGGCAAAAAGTGTGAGGTAATGCACTTGGGGAGGGCTAACAAGACAAGGGATTACACAATGAATGGTAGGACCTTGGAAAGTATTTGGTGTGCATATCCACAGATCCCTGAAGGTATCTGGCCAGGTAGATAAGGCGGTTAAGAAGGCATATGGGATACTTACCTTTATGAGCTGAGGTGTAGAATACAAGAGCAGGTAGGCTATGCTCGAACTGTATAAAATGCTGGTTAGGCCTTAGCTAGAGTAATGCATGCAGTTCTGGTCACCACATTATAGGAATGATGTGGTTACAATGGACAGGGTGCAGAGGAGATTTACCAGGATGTTGCATGGGCTGGAGGGTCTGAGTTATGAGGAAAGACTGGATAGGCAGGGCTGCTTTCCTTGGAGCAGCGAAGGTTGAGAGGTTGAGAGGTGTATAAGATTATGAGGGGCATAGATAGGGTGGATAGGAAGGCACTTTTTCCACTAGTAGAGGGGTCAATAATCAGGGGGCATAGTTTAAAGGTAAGAGGTAGAAGGCTAAGAGGGGAGTTGAGAAGTTGTTCCACCCAGAGGGTGATGGGAGTCTGGAACTCACTGCCTGAAAGCGTGGTTGAGTCAGAAACTCTCGTAACATTTAAGAAGTATTTAGATATTCACTTACGTTGCCAAAGCCTCCAATGTTATGGGCCAAGCGCTGGAAAATGGGGTTAGTGTCGTCAGATCTTTGTTGACTGGCGTGGACACGATGGGCTGAATGGCCTCCTTCTGTGCTGTAAATGTCTATGAGTCTATGAATCCTTCCTTCCCCATTTCCCCCCTCGTGTTTGCCCTTCCCGCTGACTGCCATTATGCTGCCTTCCTTCCCTGTTGCCCCCCTCATGTTTGTCAGCCTGACCCCTCACCTCACAGCCCATCCCCATTGAAGTGCTAGTCTCTGAAAGTGGAGGCCTGCATGAGTACCACAGCATAGTGGTGTTCCTCAGGGAAATGGAAGCAAAGGGAAGAAGCAGTCCAACCCTACAGCCCCAGCAGTGTGGGGTTCATTGCAACAAGACCAGCGCAGTGTTATGGCAGGTAAGTTCCTCTCACCTCAAAGTGAGTCCGACTTGTGCACATCACCCCTTTTCAAAAGGGTTTGAAGCCAACGTAATCCCCCACTGGTGTGACAGAAGGTTGGAAGGCGAGCAGCTGTTTTAATGAGCATTCATGACATGCTAATGAATGCAAATGGCTTTCGCGCCACAAGTCTGTGGAATAACAGACCCGCATGAACACACCATTGGAAGAACTGCAACCTATTTTTACGATGGCGGGTTTCCAGTTTTTTTACCACCCGCTGGATTCTCTGCTCCCGCCTGTCACAACACCTGCCACTAGGGGGCGAATGGGAGAATTCCACCCTACGCTTCTCGCTGGCTTAGTGACGTCCAGAGTATGTCATGCTGTCGTTTCTTGTTGAATCTGAAGGACTTCACACTCTATACTAGAATCATCAACTTCCTTCCTGAGCTTTAGTGCAGGATCGTCCCAGATTTGCACTAAGTGCAGCAGCGGGTGGGTAAAACAACGTTTTACCCGTTGGCTGCAATGGGGGGTTTTCACACCGTATCATCCCAAACTCGCCACTTTTGTTATGCATTCCCGGGAAACACATTGTTTCCATGGCAGGCGGGCTCTCATTCACCTGCCATGCCATCACTTCGCCGCTTGATCAAGCTGGGCGCCATATTTAAAGTCCAGCCACGTGCACACATCTCAGTGCTTCCAGCCCATGACTGCTGCAGGGAAAATGCCCATGAAAGGCAAAAAGACTGCAGCTCCCAGGTTTAGTGATATATCACTGGAATGCCTTTTGGACCCTGTGGAGGCCTGCTGCGATGTCATCTACCCCCACTCTGGCCGCAGATGGGCAGCGGCATGACCAAACAGGCTTGGGAGGTGGTGACAGTGGCAATCAGTGCCAGTGATGCACAGAAGAGGTTGGCCATCCAATGCAGATAGAGGATGAATGATCTCATCCATGCCAAAGGGTATGGTGACCATCTCATCACTCTAAACTCACACACTCAAGCCCATCACACATTCACTGACATCTCACTCACTGCCTGCTCAAGGGACATCACCACTCATTCTCACACACACTCCCTCACATCTCCATCTGGCCTCATCTCCACTGGAGACTGCCTCCTCAGCACTCACCATCTTGAGGCCACTTGCACAGATCAACATGTGCCCCCTGACACACACCCTGGGATACCCTCCTTCCCCAGTACAGCTCTCATCCTGCAGCCTCTTCCCTTGCCTGAGGCCGCTTCTCCCCCTTCCCCAAGTAAGCCCTAGCCCTGCAGCCATTGTAAAGCCACCCAAATATGGCTGATCTTTTAGGTAGAGATCTGCTGTGAGTCCCCCTAAAGTGATGTGGTGCTGTCTATGAAGCCTGGCACTGATGACTGCGAGTGCTGCCTGAAGCAAGGTAGGCAAATAAACCTTGAAGTCCTGAGTGAAGTGCAGACCGCCAGGCTCATGTCGCTTATGTGCTGTTGTGAAACACAACGTGTTTTCCTGCTAACATGGGCAGACGATCCAGTGGGGTGGGAGACGATTCCACTGGGCAGGCCAAACAATGATATGCTGATGTATTACAATGAGGTTCCCAGCGTCTGATGGCGGAGAACGTGGCCTGCCATTGGTGGGCTGAGTGGACAATCGTAAACTGGTTTCACGTCAGCGTGAAACCGATCGCACCATATTGTCCACTCACGCCACCAAACACGCCCGATGCTGGCAGGCATGGAAAATCCCAGCCCTAGCGTTAAACACATAACGTTCATAAATGACATTAGCAAAGGGTTCAAAGTAGTCTTTAAGGCCTCTAAAATTTTACAAATCTGGCTTTCTGCTCTTTAGTGAGATCTAGGAGTTCTGCAAGCTGTATTGCGCCATTCCCCAGAACAGAGTTGCTACTCTTTATTGTTCAGGATTCTTGTTCAACTTTGTGGCAATCTTATAATTCTGCCCTTGAAATTTGAAGGATTGCCGATTCTTTCTCAATTTCTCCCTTCATTTCAATAGGAACAGATAGTGGAAGATTCAAAGCAATAATGACTCACCCAACTATTGATATCCGTTACAAAGTTATAAACTAAGGCCGGAATTTTCCAATTATTCTCTGCTGTTTTTCACATCACTTGACTCTCAGTCCTCAAAATCTACTCAATCTCAGCCGCACGCCTCTGACACCATGTTCCATGTATGTAAAATGGTTATACTCTAAAACATGTATGTTTTACGAACTTCTTGATCATACTCCCTACATTTAAGTCCAAATCATTTATGTACACCACAAACAGCAAGGGCCCCAGCACCGAGCCCTGTGGAACCCCGCTGGAAACAGACTTCCAGTCACAGAAACATCCCTCTACCATCACCCTCTGCTTCCTGCCTGTCAGCCAATTATGGATATATGATGACACATGACAAAACATATGATGACACCAGAGGTCAGATGAGTATGGCCAAGGTATTTCTTCAAACAAACAAACAAGCAAACAGTCTCCTTTTGAATGTGGGAAGGCTGGCAGCAGGCCTCAGGAGTACTGAAGAGTAGGTCCTGTTCCTCCTGGCTCCACATCAAAATTATTTTTGGTGGCTGTCACTTGAGCAGAGCAGGTCTATACAAGGGAAATAACACTTCACAAGCCTGAAAAAAGGCCTGGCCCAATAAGTTGGATGTCTTTATAGGCATCCTCACACACAGGATATTGACTCCAGAAATTATCGCTTGTTGCATCTGTTATGCGTTCATAAAACAGAAGTTATGAGGCTCAACTTGTGGCCTCCAAGTAGGGTTGCCAACTGTGATTAAATGTAATTAAATGTAATTGTTTGACAAATTTGATCGAATTTTTTGAGGGGGTAACCAGGAGTGTTGATTAGGGTAGTGCATTACATGTGGTCTACATGGACATTAGCAAGGCTTTTGGTAAGGTCCCTCATGGCAGACTGGTCAAGAAAGTAAGAGCCCATGGAATCCAAGGCAAAGTGGAATGTTGGATCCATAATTGGCTGAGAGGCAGGAAGCAGAGGGTGATGGTAGAGAGATGTTTCTGTGACTGGAAGTCTGTTTCCAGTGGGGTTCCACAGGGCTCAGTGCTGGGGCTCCTGCTGTTTGTGGTATACATAAATGATTTAGACTTAAATGTAGGGGGTATGATCAAGAAGTTTGTGGATGACATGAAATTTATTAGGGTGGTAAATAGTGAGGAAGATAGCTGTAAACTGCAGGAGGATATCAATGGACTGGTCAGGTGGGCAGAGCAGTGGCAAATAGAATTCAACCTGGAAAAGTGTGAGGCGATGCACTTGGGGATGGCTAACAAGACAAAGGATTACACTATCAATTTTAGGACCCTGGAAAGTACTGAAGGTCAGGGGGACCTTGGTGTGCATATCCACAGATCCGTGAAAGCAGCAGGACAGGTAGATAAGGTGTTTAAGAAGGCATATGGGATACTTACCTTTATTAGTCGAGGCATAAAATACCAGAGCAAGGAGGTTATGCTGGAACTGTATAAAACACTGGTTAGGCCACAACTGGAGTACTGCGTGCAGTTCTGGGCACCACATTATAGGAAGGATGTGATTGCACTGGAGAGGGTGCAGAGGAGATTTACCAGGATGCTGTCTGGGTTGGAGGGTCTGAGTTATGAGGAAAGATGGATAGGCTGTGGTTGTCTTCCTTGGAGCAGTGAAGGTTGCAAGGGGACTTGAGAGGTGTCAAAGATTATGAGGGGTATATATAGGGTGGATAGGAAAGCACTTTTTCCATTAGTAGATGGGCCAATAACCAGGTGACATAGATTTAAGGTAAGAGGTAGAAGGCTAAGAGGGGAGTTGAGGAGAATTTTTTTCATCCAGAGGGTGATGGAAGTCTGGAACTCACTGCCTGAAAGGGTGGTTGAGTCAGAAACTCTCATAACATTTAAGAAATATTTAGAAATTCACCTGCATCACCATAGCCTCCAGGGCTATGGGCCAAGGGCTGGAAAATGAGATTAGTGTAGTCAGATTGTTGACCGGCACAGATACAATGGGCCGAATGGCCTCCTTCTGTGCTGTAAATGTCTATGAGTCTATGAGTACATGACTTCAGCACATGACTTGCTCCCTCACTCCTTGTGAAGCACTGCCTTCCTAAGCCAATTGGAAAGCAAAAAGGCTCATTGCCCAATTGGATGATGCTCGACTGTCAGTCAAGCAGCTTTTTTATCTTTCCATTTTCAATATTTTTATATCTGGTAAAGAGAAATGTTCAAAGCAAATTTTTTTTAAACAATTCTTTGTCTCGAGGATTTTTATCCAGGATTGCACACAACAGTGTCCTGGAGATTGATCTTCAATTCCTGGAGTCTCCTGGAGGGTTGGCAGCACTGCTTCCAAGTCTATTTCTAAAGGTATTCATCATTATTTAAATAAAGCACTAATAAAATGAAACAAAAACGTAGGCCTAATTTTAAATTTTACAAATTTGATGGTGACCATATTTCCACTGGAAACAATTGCAATGTTAGTTATGTGATTCATGACAAATTCCTTTTTACTCAGCAGCGTAAATAGGATCATGGTAATATATAAAGTAGATTTACCCAAATCAATGTTACAGTGCGACTAGCTGTTATTGGTGGATCCATCTTATTTCTGTTAGATTTAGGTAACAGAATAGCTGATACAGATCAACCTTCAAGTCAGTCCAGCATTATTGCATAATTACATTTTACAAACTTGGTCTTGCATTTTAGGATGTTGAAGTCATAGCACTACATGCACACCAGGCAGTAGTTAAACGCCAGAACACCATAGATGAACAGACTTGGCAATAATGCAAGGCAGATTAAAATATTTAACTGCCTTCAATTCGAGGTACATTCTTCCACCAGAAATTTGTTAATTTTAGTTTCATTTTGGATTAGGATGCAATTTAAAGTATTTCTAGAATGAAAACAGAACATCCAAGAAATGCGTAGCTTGGTCCACATCTAAACAATAAAAGTAAGCCGATGTTTCATGTGTAGCCATTCACCAAATAAGGAAGGGTTGCTCCTAATATGCTACTCCAGCTTTCAGTCTTAGATGCTGATCAATTTGCCATGTGTTGCCAGCATGTCCTTTTTTGTAATTTATATTTCCAGAAATAGTTTTGCAATTTAGTGGGAAATGAATACAAATAGAAACCATGACTGTAATAAATAGCCACTTGTACAGTTAGTTTTATTTTAAACTTTGCATTCCTATTTTCAATACAACATACAAGTCAGGATGAAACCAAGACAGATTTTGCTTTTGAGGGAGCATTGATATTTCCTTTGCACGATATAATTTGATACAAATTATTCAGCTGGAAATAATATACCAGCACACTGCGATGACGTGACATCCGTTTATTTCAGATGAAGCAGATGGAAAATAGCCTTGGTGTGAGACTGTGTTCTATTTACTTTATTTCTGATAGGTAGTGGCGGGTCAATAAAACAGCATCACAGTTTGACTCAGCACCAGAATTGCTTTCTGCTTGACAAGGTCTCAGGCCATAGTAGCTCAAATATAGTCCAATGCTCAAATATTCCAGAATCACCTTCAGTATGCTAGTAACTAACAGGTTTTTCATTGAATGCATTCATGGGGGCGGCGATGGGGGCCTTGGCTTCCAGCTGGAAAGCTGGCGAGAAGGCCTACCACATCTTGTTCCACTCAAACACTTGACAGGCAAGCAGAGGGCCTTCCCCTGGGACCAGGGACCTCAGAGGCGGAAGTCCCACCCGCTGAGAGTTGTTGGCCAGCCAGATGCCAGCAGCTCTATTAAGCGGTAGCACCACTAGGGAGGTACTGGCTGCTGCTAGTATGACATCTAGCCGAGGCCAAGGATCATCACCAGATCCCAGGCCAGATGTGTGTGACGGAGGAGTAAGGGCAGGAGTTGGCTCTCAGGGGGCCTCCCCCTTCCAGAAGCCGGGCCTTCGATCAGGCTGTGAGTGCCTTTGAATGAAGGCCCTCACACTGGGAGTCCACAAGCAACCCCGTTGCCATCCTAGCATGGAAAGCACCACCCTCCCCACATGCTGCTGGGATAATACCAGTGGAGATGGCTTGAGGCCCTTAAGTGGGCATTAATTGGAAGGCTGTCCATGGGCCTACCCACCACAGACTTAACCAGAGTGGTGGTGGGTAATTGGCGTGTCCCCAACTTCACCCTCCTGCCTGATTACCCGACCACCAAACTTGCCACGGTGGGAGGGCACAAGATCCGGCCCATGGTTTGTAAAATTGTATTTTGGAAGAGTAATTTATGGCCATACAGATAGTAATACTGTTTCCGTGTTCCATTTTTAGCATCAATAGAGAATCCAATATGCCCACAGCTGCGATGCATGTGTAGAATTTTTAAGCTGCCAAGTGACCTTCATTTTAATACATTACAGCTTTAAACCTGGCTGATGTTTCAAATGATTCATTTTAGCTCCATTAAATCTTAGTGAGAATTAAATAGATATTGCTTTTAAAAAATGGACAATAAATTTCTCTCAAAGCACATGAGAAAAGCTTCTGACTGAAGCTTTCTGCATTCTAGTTGGATGGCAAACTGGGGAGAGTGTGTCTACAGACACCTGTTGCTGTTCCCTTACGTATGTGCAAAATTATTTTGAAAGTCATGATGAAATCTCTCATTGTGTTATGTTTTGTTGGCTCTTAGCGAAATCACAGCTACAGCAGAAATGATTACTTTACACATTTTCTGATGTTTTAGAATGAGATGGAATACATGCCTGAAGCTCCCTGGAAATCTACAAGGGAAGAACTTTGGGGTGATTTTTAATTACATCGCATGGTGATATCCTGGTGAGCAGATTGGCTGCTGTAGAATCCATCTGATTTCTATCCATTAAAATCAGAGGGTGGTGAGGTGGTTTTATATATAAGGGGGGCAATCTGCTCCACTTTCCTTTTATTTGATTCAGATCGAACCTAATGGAATGTGACTTTGATTCCCCGAATAACTAACTGTTTGGATGTGATACCTTTTCAGCTAGTCCAAGAAACGAAATAACGGAGGTCCAAAAATATTTGGGGGTCCAGGTACATAGGTCATTAAAATGTCATGAACAGATGTAGAAAGTGATCAAAAAAGGGTAATGGAATGTTAGCCTTTATACCTAGGGGACCAAAATAAAAGGATGTGGAAATCATGCTTCAGTTATACAAAACCCTGGTCAGATCACACCTGGTATACTGTGAGCAGTTCTCGATACCACACCTTAGGAGGGATATATTGGCCTAGGGAGGAGTGCAGCATGGATTTACTGGAATGATCCCTGGGCTACAACAGTTAAATTACGGAAGGAGATTACATAAACTAGGGTTGTATTTCCGAGAATTTACAAGTTTAACAGGTGATTTGATCAAAGTTTTCAAGGTTTAAGGTAAACAGATAGTTTCTCTTTATATGTCCTATTTCTGCTGGTTGGGGAGTCTAGGACTAGGGGATATAGTCCAAAAATTAGGCCCTGACCTTTAGGAGTGAGATGAGGAAACACTCCTACAGGCAGTATTTTATGCTCTCCCCCTGAGCTGAATTTCGACATAGGGAGGGCACTTAATCAGGTGGAATGGTGGCAGGCAGAGACCCTGTCACCTTCCTGCCTCCACCCCGATTAAGTCCAGGTCGGAAAGGCCCATGGATGATATCCTGCCTCACCATCAATTGAGGCCCCAAGGTGGATAATTAATGCCCAATTAAGGGCCTTTTCCTGATGCCAATAGTATTATCTCAGCCTGTTGCCACGAGGGGAGGACAACTTGCAAACAAAAGTGCTTGTGGTCTCTCGGGGTTGGAGATGATTGGGGATCCCTTATTCAAAGGCACTCAATGCCTGATCGAGGGACCTGGTATTGGGAAGGCGGGGGCGGGGGGAGAGGTGGGGACCCACTGAAAGCCAATCCCCTGCCCTTGCTGCCACATTCCCCCCCCTACATCCCCATCTCCCAAGACCCACCACCCCACAACATCCCTCCTGCCATCACCCTGTGATCCTGTGCCACCAGTGGGTGTAATTCTTGCAGCAACCACCGCCTACCCAGTGGGGCTGCTGAGCAAAAGAGCTGCAGGCTTCTGTTTGGCCAGCAGCTGTGTCTGCTGCCAACGCTGCACATGTGCAGCTCTAGTGTTTCTAGCGCCCCATAGTTATACAGCCCCCACTCTCTGACAGCTGGGGTTGAATCTTTCTAATTTATTATGATAGTGGCCTCCAACAAAATGAATGAGGTTCCTAAGAGGAGCACAGAGACTTTTTAATAAAAAAATTAAAGTAGGAAGACAGGTTGATAAGCTGATGTGGTTAGCATACAAACATAAGAAGGTAACACTAAATCTATACAAGTCATTAAAGGATGTTAAGGCCTTTTAGAGCCCAGAAGGGATTCACTTTAATGATATTAGGAACGAGAAATTAAAAATAATGGAACAGAGAATATCATTAGATTTCCTCTCAGGGGCGCTCAAAATTATGAGACACTTTGCTAAGGTAAAATTAGATGATATTATTCTCATGATCCCAAACTAGAGAGCATAAATTGAAGATTTCTACATTACATTCAAGGAGATTTTAAGATCATTTTTTTGAAGGAGTGGTGTGGTGCCTAGTGGTAGAAGCAGAAACCACAGTAGTTTTTAAATGGGAAATGGGCAATTATTTGAAAAAGGAGCCTACTCTACCTAAACAGAAACAAAAAGTGCTGGAAAACTCAGCAGGTCTGACAGCATCTGTGGAGAGAAAGACAGAGTTAAAGTTTCGAGCCCGTATGACTCTTCTTCAGAACTAAAGGGAAGTAGAAATGTGGTGAAATATACACTGTTTAAGGGGGTGGTGGAACAGGTGAAGCTGGATAGAAGGCCAGCGATAGGTGGAGGCAAAGGAGAGATTGCCGAAGATGTCATAAACAAAAGATCAAAAGGTTGTTAATAGTGGCGGTACTGGCTAAAGGAGGTGCTAATGGTGACATTAATAGTGGAAAGCAGAATTTGATAATGGCTGGACCAGGGTAAGTACCCTGGAAAGTGACAGATGGCCCTAGTAGGGGTGGGGTGCTCGAAAAGGTTAAAAGCTGGGAATAAAACAATGGATTCAACATAAAAATGGAAATACATTTTTAAAAAATAATGAGAATAGGTAGGGAAAAAATAAAATTTATAAATAAAAATGAATAAGACAAAAAGGGGGGGATCAAAAAGGGGTGGGGATGGAAGAGAAAGTTCATGGTCTGAAGTTGTTGAACTCAATGTTAAGTCTGGAAGGCTGTGAAGTGCCTAATCAGAAGATGAGGCGCTGTTCCTCCAGTTTGCATTGAGCTTCACTGGAACATTGCAGCTGGACAAGGATGGACATGTGGGCATGAGGACTCTACCTAAAATCTGTTCTCAGCGTCGGGAGCATTTTGTTTGGGCTGTTTCACTTTTTTTCCTTTCTTAGGCTGCTTTTTTAGCCATTGTTGCTTTCACTTTGGGCACAGTGGTGTCTGCACAGACCAGTGCACATGCGCAGATGGCCATATTGCGTTGGAAGGAGACAGTGTTGGCCAGCAGTTCTTGATGGGTGGGAATGCCCACCCCCAGGGTCCAGATCCTGTGAAAGGCCTGCCGGTGACCTCTCAACTGCCTGATTGGCTTGTAATACAACAGGCTTTTCCAGGAGGAGGCAGCGTGGGTCTCTTGCTGGCTCTCTAGCTGGTGGCCGAGACTCTCATCACCTCCAAAATATTCCCTCCAAAGTTTGGAACTCTCTTCAGTAAATGGTATTGACGCTGGGTCAATTGTTAGACGTAAATCTGAGATTGATGGATTTTTGTTAACCACAGGTGTGAAAGGCAATGGGGCTAAAGCAAATACATGGAGTTAGGTCATATAGCATCTCATTGAATGATGGAACACAGTCTCAAGGGCCTAAATGGCCTACTCCCGTTCCCAAGTTCCTATGTCCTATGTTCTTAATTGAGTAGGTGTATAAACATGCTCTGGGAGGCTTCTTAGTCAAAGAAAACAAACTTTATTTACATGAGAGCTTCTGTGGCTGCTTGTATCTAGCCAACCCATCATACAGCCATTTGTTCCCTCGGGAACCCCTCCTTAGAATTAATTCTCCTGCGCGAGCCACACATTGGTTGAACAAATCACGTGACCCCTACTCAGTTGTACTGATCGTAAAGTGACAGTCATCACATCCCTCCCCCCTTAACTCCTTTGTACGTCTTTTCAGTTAACAATTGCTTTATACAATTGAACCAAGAGTTTTCTGAATTCTAGAAATAATTACATATGTCATTAGCCTGAACTTCAATTACACAATACACACAACAGACCCCATAATTATAAATTAAGTCCTTGGGGTGGTTTTCAAATTCACGTCGAGTGGTGTAGTTCAACAGGTTGTGAGGCTTCTACTGGATTGACATTTTCCAGAATTGTACTAACAGGTACCTCCTGGAGGACCATCAGCTCCTTCTCAGTCCTGGCCCTTTTGAGTGGACCTGCAGGCTCTGCACCCCTCCTGCTTGGAGCTCCTCCTTTTGCGGCCACAGGGGCAGGTCGCCTCCTGCTCCCTGGCAGTCCCCTGCACCAACCGCCCAGGGCTCGCAGCCACATTTGATACGGACAGTTCATTATCATTAACTCCTACAGGGATGTCCTTGATGTTTATTACAGGTCAACTAGAATCTTCGGTGCACACAGGTCCACCAACACTCGATGGTAACGCTGACTGCGAGAGTGTCTCTCTACCCCTCAAGTGGTCAACATGCTTCCAAACGATCCCCCACCGCCCCCTGTACCTGTAAATAGTCCCACATAATCGACATGGATGGGGACCCATGGCCACCCAGGCCATTCCCAAAGGTGTAGTGGAGCTGTGGCTGGCAGGTTTTGCTGTAACTTGCACTGTTGGCAGTGCCTTACCATGTTCTCAATATCAGTGTTGATTCCAGGCCACCATACATACTTCCTGGCTAACGTTTTCATTCGAGAATCCATGGTGGCCCCTGTGTAGTTCCATCAGTAGTCTCTGGCCCGGCACAGGAACGATCACTCATGCTCTCAATTGCACAATACCATCTTGACAACTAAGTTCGTGTTTACGGATGGAGTAGGGTTTCATGTTCTCTGAAGCTGCCTCATTTCCCCATCCCATAAGGATTTTATCTCATACTCTGGATAACAGTGGATCCTGACTGGTCCAGGCTTTGATTTATTTCTCATTGGCTGGTAGAATATCCATAAAATTTAAAGCCAAGACAATTTTTTGAGGAATGGGTGTACCTGTAATACTTTCTCTCAAGGGCAGGCGACTCTTTTACGGCCCTGACTTTCTCCTCAACAGGGTGTAACCCCTGAGCATTGATCCTGTGTCCCAGGTAAGTCGCCTCCTTGGCTTGAAAAGGGCACTTTTCTTTCCTGAGGCAAACTCCAGCCTCCTGAAATCTTTTTAACACCTCTTGTAAATTTGCCAGATGTTGGGCTTCCGTGGCCCCTGTGATGAATATATCGTTGAGGTATACAACCTGTGGCAACCCCAGTAGTAGGCTCTCCATTGTGCGTTGGAATATTGCGCATGCTGACAAGACACCGAAAGGCAGGGCCGTATTCTGAAACAGTCCTTTGTGGGTGTTTATCATGACATTTCCTCGGAAAACATCATCCAACTCAAGCTGCTGATAAGCATAACTCATGTCAGCTTGGTGTATGACTGGTTCCTGGCCCATTTTGCAGAAAGATCTTCGATTCGTGGAAGAGGATACTTGTCTAGCTTTGCGGCCTGATTGACGGTTTGTTTGTAACCATCACAAATGCGGATAGTCTTGTCAGGTTTCAAAACGGGACGATGGATGCAGCCCATTCTGAAAACTGAACCAGCCGGATAACACCTAGTTCTTATTTTCTTGAGCCAGTCACAGCCCAGAAGGCTTGGTTCTTCACCCACCACTACTATGACAGGTAATTGCTGTCTGACAGCTGTCCATAGCTTACACCCTTACATCTTCTCCAGTGTATGTTTTCAGCTTGGCTGAAGTGCTCTCTAAATTTAAAGACTGGGCAACTCCTCTCAAATGCTGGAATGTGTGCACGCCCATCACAGTGACTGATGCCACTGTGTCTACTTCCATATTTAGAGGTATCCCATTTACACAGAGTGTTATGGTGATTGGGTCTGGCTTAATATCTTTGAGGTTGGGAGAGAGTAAATATTAGATTTACTGCTACTAGGGTCTTCTACACTGTGTACTTGTAACATCTTGTTAGATTGGCTATTCGACTGCCTGGACCTAGTCCTGCATTGTCTCCTCAGGTGTCCTTTTTTTTCACAATAAGGCACTCAGCCTCCTTAAATTGACAAGGTTCAGGAATGTGGTTACTCCCATATCGATAACATTGGACCTTAGAAATCACTGCCTGACTGCCTGTGCTGTATCTTTTAGTTCTATAGCTTACTGGAGTTGGTTCCCTTTTTCCAGTGGCCTCGGCCGATTTGGCGCCACGGCTGGCTGCCGGTTCCCACCTAACTGGTGCCTGGTGCCACTTCACGAGCCCTGCAGTTCCCAACTGCACTGCCTCGGCGCTTCCTATTGTGAGCGCAATCTCCATTGCGCGTTTGAAATTGATATCAACTTCCGCTAACAACTAGCATTGAATGGTACCGTTACACATGCCACAGACTAATCGATCCCACAGCATGCCACTTAGGGTCATACCAAAATTGCAATGCTCTGATAAGTGTTTGACTTTCACAATGTACGTCGCAATCGACTCCCCCAGGGCTCTCACTTGCAAATTAAACTAAAAGCCTTGCATTATGACTGAAGGTTTCACTTGGGAATGATCCCACTCCTCCACAGAGGAGTCAAATTGGTCTATCTGGCCGCAAAGCGGCATCTCGGTGAGTAATATAATTTCCTATTCACAGTCGTCGATTAAACACAACACTCACAGATGCAGGTAGGAGACAGTGCCAGGGTAGATTTTTTTCCCTCGTCGCTCTGGGAGGCTTCTTAGTCAAACAAAATGAACTTAATTTACACGAGAGTTTCTGTGGCTGCTTGTATCCAGCCAGCCCCTCATACAGCCATGTTTTTCCTAGGTAAACCCTCCCTAGAGCTTATTCCCCTGCGCTAGCCGCACTTTGGTTGAACAAATCATGTGACCCATAATCAGTTGAACTAATCTTGAAGTGACAGTGATCACAGTAGGGGAATGCTATATATTTGATTCTTTCCTCTTCTTGTGCACATCAACAATTTTTTCAGACTTCTGATTCACATTAAAATCTGATTAAGTCTGAATCCAATCTTCACACTTGATACAGAGGTTGCATATCAATATTTTGTAGTCTGATTAATGAATAAGTCTTGGCCTTCATTAAAATGATGATTTCACAAGGAAATACAAATACCTGAGACTCGTTTAGACAGCAATTTTGAAAATAAAGTAGTTGCCAGTGTAAGAATTGTATATTTATATTTTATTTACTGTTTAAATTGTAAGTGGTATGCTGTATTTGCAGCGCTGCCACCAGTGACCATTCTGATTCAGTGGAAATACCATGAACTAAATCCACAAAAAGAGCTGGATTTCTCCAACACCAGAGGAAATGCAACCATTGGGCTAGCAATACAAATATTGCTGCCTTTTCCATCTCCCATTGTGCTGAGCAGGTCTATTTCAGAATTTAGCTGTCATGAGATAAGAACCACCAATGTCCCAGGAGGTTCCTCCTGATGTAGAGAAGCCAGCCACCTCATGTACTCCTGCTATTCAGGTATTACCTAAGATGAGTACTAGGATAGGTTTGAGTTCAAAGATAACAATTTGGCACTGGGGGGGAAGACGGATAATAAGAAGAAGTAGGCACACATTCACAGAATGCTTTATATGTAAAATTATGGTCACTAAAGAAAGAGAAATATAAATGACAATTCTATTACCTTTCACATTCATATTTTACCAAACCTTGAGTTACTGTGGGTAATTTTGACTTTGGTTGACAGCAATTCAGCCACATTTGACATCTCTCCTTATTTTCATTACCATTGAATGGAGAGATTTATTATGGATGGGCATTTGTTATAAAACACATGTTTTATCAAAAATAGCTTTATTTATTGAATGGACTGAAACCACTGGTTAGGTCAAAAGACTGAACAATGGTATTTTGAATATCTTAAAACAACAGCTTCTATGATGACCAAACATGTGCATAACTGAAACCTACAAATCCCAAAGCCATTAGTATGGAGTCAGGCTGTCTAGATGTAGTCCACCAGAGACAATCAACTTAGATGAGTATGAGTGTCCCATCTCCTGAACCATTCATAAAACATCCAGACATCACCTGTGTATTCAGCTGGGTGTGGATCAAACCATTAGATGCAATCACTTTGGACAATGGAACTTGGCTGAGCAGGGAACTTCCCTGGCCTTAATCTAATTAGTTCTAAACAATGGACCTGGAATCAGCTTGCTATGACCATGTTTGGGTAACTGGTTAGTTTGTGAGAAGAGCATGTGATGAGCAAACTTTGTGTTTTAAGAAACTGTTTTTCTCTAGGCCAGTGAAAAGAAGAACAGATACCCAGAGTGGGTAAACACAGTCTCTCGCTCTCCAGCCATTCTAAAAGTTTGTGCCCTGCCTGTTGTTTGACACTGGGCAGCATCTTTAAAAAGCATCCCAGCAGCTGCTGACTCCAGGAGAAAAGATAGAATGACCTGTCAATATGTTTATACTTCTTGACCCAGAATCTGGAAAGACCATTGAGCCCAGTCTGAAACCATCCAAGTCTTCAATCTATAGGATCCATATGCAACTGACTTTTTTTGGACTCTTAAGCACTTTAATCTGTTTTTAAACTTTGTAACTTATTTCTGTGTGTGTATGTGAACTCTTGAATGTATGTGCGTGTGAGAGTTGGAGCGTTTTTATTATTTTATTTAGATTGGGTGTAATATATAATACATATAATTTTCTTTTCTTTTTAAAAACTTATAAGAAAACCTGTCTGTGTGTGTTTTAAAGTCACAACACAAACCGTTAAACACTCACTGAATTGGCAGGCAAATTCTTTAAAAAAAAACACCTGTTGCAGTCAGCCAAGAATTTGAAAAGATGGGAGCCATTCTACTACTTCTAATCTGACCAGAACATAATATTGTTCATTTTACCCAAAGTCAAAATTTCTGTTACTTGTTTTTTGTACATAAATTGATGCTAGGTTGTTTTGATGGCTTAGTACATTCTGTATATAAATATTGGAATTGATTACCAAGAGTAAATTTAAGAGGCATCTGCATCTTAGTAAACAGTAGTTAACATGGATTCAGAAGTGCAAGATCGATCCTGGCCTACTTCCTCAATTTTTTTGAGGAATTCATATCTATGACATAGTGTGTATCTAGATATCCAAAATACATTTGACAAATTCTCACATGAAAGACTATGATCTGGAAATTTGGGCATGCCCATTTTTGGATATGCAGAGGGTACATTTTCTGCTTCTGAATCCTGAATTGTGAGGTCCAAGGCGCCTTGGTACTGGGCCTTGACCTCATTACACTGGAGTTGGCACAGCATTGACAGTCGCCCAACAAAGAAGAAACCAATATAATAAAAGCAAAAATACTGTGGGTACTGGAAATCTGAAATAAAAACAAAGTGCTGGAAAAACTCAGCAGGTCTGGCAGCATCTGTGGAGAGAGAAACAGAGTTAGCGTTTCGAGTCCAATATAACTCTTCTTTGGACCTGGCAGAAGAAGAAACCAAGATCAGGCCACTGCTAGCATTTGAATTTATGAAGACTGATTCACGTGCAATGCCCCAATACCTAGCACTTTTGTTGCCAATACAACTACAATGAAGTTATAGAGCCTGAGCTCTGGAGTTATCTTGTAGCAGGATTTTAGAGTTATTTTATCTTCTGTGCAATTTTCAAGGAATGTACAAATGAAGAGTAGGGGTAGGCCACTCGGCCCCTGGAGCCTGCTCCACCATTTAATAAGATCATGGCTGATCTGATTGTAACCTCAACTCCACATTCCCACCTACCTCCAATAATCTTTCAGCCCCTTGGTTATCAAGAATCTATCTACCTCTGCCTTAAAAAATATTCAAAGACTCTGCTTTCATCACATTTTGAGGAAGGGAACTCCAAAGACTCGCGACCCTCTGAGAGAAAAATATTTCTCCTCATTCCTGTCTTAGGTGAGTGCCCCTAACTTTTAAACTGTGACCCCTAGTTCTAGGTTCTCCCACAAGTGGAATCATCCTTTCCACATCTACATCACTTTCCACATCAAGACCTCTCAAGGTCCTATATGTTTCAATCAAGACACCTCTTAATCTCCTAAACTCCTGCGGATGCAAGCCTAGCTTGTCCAACCTTTCCTCATAAGGCAACCTGCACATTCTAGGTATTAGTCTAGTAAACCTTCTCTGAACTGCTTCCAATGCATTTACATCCTTCCTTAAATAAGGAGACTAATACTGTGAACAGTATTCCAGAAGTGGTCTCACCAGCGCCCTGTATAACTGGAGCCCAACCTCCCTATTTTTGCATTCAATTCGCCTTGCAATATATGATAACATTCTATTAGTTTTCCTAATTACTTTTTGTAACTGCATGATAGCCTTTTGCGATTCATGCACTAAGACACGCAGATTCCTTTGCATTTCAGAGTTCTACAATCTCTCACCATTTAGATAATACGCTTCTTTTTTACTCTTCCTTCTTTCACATTCTCCCACATTATATTCCATTTGCCAGATCTTTGCCCACTCATTTAACCTATCTATAGCTTTTTGTAGCCTCCTTATGTCCTCTTTACAATTCACTTTCCTACATATCTTTGCATCATCAACAAATTTAGCAACCATACCTTTGGTCCCTTCATCCAAGTCATTTATATAAATTGTAAAAAGTTGAGGCCCCAGCATTGATCCCTGTGACACACCACTCTTGCCAACCAGAAAATGACCTATTTATGCCTACTCTCTGTTTCCTGTTAGCTAGCCAATCTTCTATCCATGCCAATGTGTTACCTCCTACACCATGAGCTTTTATTTTCCACAATAACCTTTGAAGTGGCATCTTATCAAATGCCTTCTGGAAATGGCGACATAAATTGCTAACTAGGTTGTGTAGTTCAGACAACACGAAGGAACACAGTTGCCATGATCATTGATATTCATCTTTTATACTCTGCCTAGTAACGGCATCTGTGAGGTAAATGACCCTGAAAATATGTGCAATATCAATCACCAGTCTTTTGACAGAAAGAAATAGAGCAGAAATTCATTTAATCAAAGCCTGTCACAGTGTTGAGTAGAAATAACAGTTGCAGTACTTTCTTTAGAATGTCATTAGTACATTCTGGGGAAATGAGGTGAATTTTGACTGAGACAGTCAGCAATAGCTGATCTCTGCAATCTCAGACACAATATTCAGAATCAGTATTGACACTAGCATTGGCTACACTTCATCAACCAAGCAATTTCAATGGCCAAAAAGGACAAGTGTGATTTTTTTTTTCCACAGAGTGTAGAAAGACACATAGGGCAGAATTTTTCCAGGTTGTTAAAGGCAGGCTTGGGGGTGAGCAGGATAGGAAAGTACCGGAAATTGGTGTTGGGTTGGGATGCTGACGTGATCCTGCCTCATCCAACTTTCCTCGGGGTGATATTGAAGGCAATTAGGCAACCCCCTTGGATCTGTCAGGTAAGTAGTTAAGAGTTTGTCTAAGTTGTTAAGAAGCCAATGATGAGGTATTTTAGTCCTGGATCCTGGATTTCCCAACCATTATATATATTTCCAGACCTGTCAGCCTCTCGCCCTTGTCACCGAAGTGAGTGCATTGTGGGAAGAACTTCTTCAGTGAAACTGACAAACAGGGAAGGTTTTGATCAATGAAACTGAAGAGTTCCAGCCATGGCCATTGAGAAGCTGCTGCTCAAAGCAATTCTTCTCCCAGAGAGTGCTCTCACAGCTTAGCAGGTGATTGCCAAATCCTTGGGAAGCACTTCACCTGTCTGGCACTTCAGCTGCACTTCCCTGCTGCCAGCCTTCACCATAGCATGGCAGCAGCTTATGCAGTCTCCATTTTCCTCATCTCCTGCAGGGCAAGAGCAAAGGGCACACCTCCATCAACAGCTTCAGCAGTAGCAGGAGCTACACCAGCAGCAGCATCAACTGCCTCCTCATCAGCCTGCCTCTTCCCCTCCATATGGCAAAGGGGGTGGACACAGTGATCCAGCTGGAAGGAGGTGAGACCCCCAAAGCAGGGTCTACAGGCAGAGGATCAGCTTTCTTGACATATCTGAGCACCGGTGCCTCAGAGGCTCAGGCTCTCATGGAAGGTCACTGCTGTTATCTGCAGCCTGTTATTTGCAGTCTTCTGCAAGGAGACAAAGCAGAGAGATAAGAGTACTTGTAATGCCTTGTGTGCAGTGGAGGTAAGGACACCATTTATGGAGGGTGACAATGAGGCATGAGTGTATGAGGACAATAGGCTGAGGATGAGTGTGAGTATTGGCTGTGCAGGTGGGGATGTGAGGTCTCTGCAGACAGAGAGAAATGACTGGGGCTGCAAGGTGTGTTGAACTGAGTTGTGTTGTGCAGGAGAACTCTGGGGAAAGTCAGAATGTGGGGTTGGCACCTAAGGGTGTTATGCCACTCACGTGTCATGATCTGAGGTCCCGGATCCTCCCGCTGCAACGTCTCCAGGTTGGAGGGAGCACACTTCTGCTCCTGACATCCTCAGCCACTTCCAGCCATGCCTGCTTGGTAGAGCTCACCCCACTGCCCTTCAGATCCCACAGCCGTATTTCCAGGTGAGAGACCTGGGGAGCAGCTGCCCCAGGATTCCCTTCTGTCCCTGTGGCTCTTGCAGCCTGATAAATTCCAAGTGCTGGGGAGTTTTTCTGAAACATCCCTGGTCGCTTTAATTAGAAACCTTGCCTTTCACAGAATGGATATGTCACCCAGCCTCCCTCTCTAATTGCAGAGGAATGATTGGGATGGTAATTAATTTGTTCTTGTAAAGAGCAACTGGCAGGTGCGGTGTGCAGAGAGTCGAGTTCCAAACTGGAAAATGGTGCTGCCTTTCCAGCAGGGACTAAGGTGTAAGATACCACCCATAATGTGCTTTCATTCTCTTGACTGGCTTTTTGACCTTCTTAGAACAGTAAACTTGGTGGCAAATCATTAATCTACCAGAATCTAATTTTTTTCACTATTTAAAACAGCCGAAAGAATTGAACTGATTTCAAAAGGTGGCAGATTTTTAAAATGGCAACAACTTTTAACATTGAAATGTAATCTTATTTTCTTGCTGCCAAATTATGAGGAAATAGATATGCCTCAATGTTATGCGTGTGAGTCATGGCCGGGTAATAGTCATGGCACCGGTCGAGCAATCCAGTGGTTATGAAGCCAAACCCTGTCACAGCAAATTATGCAATTGAATTGAATTTAATAAACCTGGGTCAGTGCCAGAAAAAAGTATCATGAGAGCTGCTGGATTTTTCATTAAGAGTTCAGCAGGTTTACTATGTCCTTAAGGAGTGGGAGCTTGCCATCCCAGCTACCCTGTCCTACATATCACACAGCACAGAAGAAGGCAATGCAGCCCAACACGCCTGTGCTGGCACTTTGAAAAAGCTAAATAATTAGTCCCACTGCTTTGCTCTTTTCCCATAGCCCTGCAATTTTATTTTTACTTCAAATATGTATGCAATATCATTCTGAAAGTTATTAATAAATTTCAGGCATTGTATTCCAAATTATAAAAATTCTCCTCATCACATCTCTGGCTCTTTTGCCAATAACCTCAAACCTATGTCCTCTGGGTACTGACCCTTCTGCCACTGGAAACAGCTTTTGCTTATTGACTCTATTTATAATTTTGAACACATCTATCAAATTTCTTCTTAACCTTCTCTGCTCCAAGGAGATGAATCCAGATTATCCAGTCTTTTCACAGAAGTCTCCCATTCCTGGTACCATTCTAGTAAATCTCCACTGCACATTCTCTAAGGCCTTGATATCCTTCCTAAAGTATGGTGCCCAGAATTGCACAGCATGATACTTCAGTGGGAACCTAAATGCGTTATAAAGTTTCAGCTTAACTTCTTTGCTCTTACTCTATTTATGAAGCCAAGAATACATTTGTGCTGTATTCTTCAATAACTATTTGCTTAGACCTAGAAGCTTCCCACACCTAGGCCAGGATTTTTCCTATGGCGGGTGGCTGGACAGGAGCGGGCGGGGCTGGGTGAGGAGCCGATCAGTGCCCACGATCAGCTCCGCACCACCATTTTACGCAGGTGGGCCAATTAAGGCCCGGTCAGCACAATACGCGGCCGGTAGCGCTCAGTGCTACCTGTGCTGGCAGGGGGAGGAAGGAGTGTCGGGGCCAGCGCTCTTTTGCGCATGCGCGCGAAAGAGCACAGCAATCTCCTTGAGGTACGGAGCTGCCTCAGGGAGATTGAATGGATATTAAAATAATTTAAAAATTGATTTAAAAATTGATTCAAACATGTCCCCTCATGTGACTGCTTCACATGAGTGGGGACATGTTTTTATGTTTATGAAAATGTATTTATTTATTTAATAAAAGCTTCAGGAACCTCATCCTGTTCATAGATGAGGTTTGCTGAAAAACGTGAAGGCTGCTTGGGCTTTCTGCCTGCCCACCAACCTTAAGGTTGGACGGGCCGGTCCATTAATTAGTTTAATGACTCTGTCATTGGCCTCAATTGGTCATTGACAGGTCGGCGGGTGCACAGCTGATTTTGCTGCACCCCTGCCTACCTGAAAATTTAAATGGAGCGCAACGACATCGGGAGTTCCGCCCGACATCATCGCGCGTCATTTTACACGTCGGCGAGCAGGCCCTGCCCCCCAGCTCGCCAACAGCATAATCCTGCCTGATAGGTTAATGTTGGGTGTAACTCTTCATTAAAATGCAGTTCTCAGGTTTTATTTCAATGATATTAACTCACTATTATTTCTTTACTTAAAAGATGCTTGTCTAAAATAGTTACATCAACATAACCTCTATCCAGATAATCACCAGCTATCTCTGTTACAAATCCATTTCCTATTATTGGGAATGTAACTCTAGGTGCATCATATTAATATTTGATAGTCATGACCCACTGCACGTTCAGTATAACCTCTAATCTTCATCGACCATTCAGCCAACATTCACAGCTGATTTGAGCTGTGAGCTTTTTTGGGGCAGTGTCATTTTCTTAAATCGTTGATCAGTTTTTGCTAGGTTACTTAGGCTAGCATGTTTGGTTGCGAACACTTAAATTTTCAGGTATCTGAAAACAAAACATGAAATAAAAAAATTATTTATCCCAGTATGAGATTGTATAAGCTATTTTATTTATTTTTAATAAATCATTCTAGCATTGTAGCTCTCTATTCTGTAGTGAGGGCACTAATCAATCAGAGAAGAAGCAATGAGCTTTTTGGCTGTCAGCACAGTGTACTGACTTCTGGATGTTAACTCAGTCTCACCCTGCTACTTGAAATAAATGATGTTTGTTTAAAATAGTGAAATCAGCATTACCTCATTCCAGATAATCTCCTACCTGCCTCTGGTGTGCTTTGATATCTGTGACTTGAAGAGAGGTGAAAGACAGACTATTTTCCCTTTTGTAAATGTAGATTGTAATGCTTTTTGGCATTATTAGATCTTTTTCTGATCTTGCCCCTTCAGGCACAAACCTTGCAAGGGTGCCCGGTTTTCTTGGGCAGCAACACAGACTGGATCTTGGGCAGGGCCCCGCGCTGGGCTATGGTGACCCCTCCCGGCAGCTTGTTGAGTACCTCGTCATTGCGGATGGCAAATTTCAGGTGGCAGGGGATGATGCGGGTCTTCTTGTTGTCCCAGGTCGTGTTGCCGGCCAGCTCGAGGATCTCGACAGTCAGGTACTCGAGGACAGCAGCCAAGTAGACAGGGGCTCCGGCCCCGACATGCTCGGCATAGCGACCCTTGCGCAGCAACCAGTGGATGTAGCTGATGAGGAACTGGAGGCCAGCTTTGGAGGAGGGAGTCTTGGTCTTGGTGTGCCCTTTTCCTCCAGTTTTACCACAGCCGGACATCTTTCAGGGTTAGCTCTCAGGTGTGCATTATTCGCAAATCGGGTTAAATTGGGTAACACTGAAAATGGGCATGGGGATCACAGTTTGCACCTGTGCCTGTTCATTGCGTTGCAAGCAGCAGGTTAAATTGGTGCTGTCTGCTCTTTTACATGTTTGCTGTATGCAGCCAGTGCTCCCTGTCCTGTTCATTGGCTGCATGTTTCAGCAGGGGGCCCAATATCGCAGGTGGGTAGCATTACCTAAAGATGGCCTGCACCTCTTAAAGGGGAGGTGCACTGTGGCTGCAAGAAGTGATGGGAGTCATGTCAAAACTGAACCTGTGCTGTAAAACATTGAAGAATACCTGAACATGTAAGAGAACATGCACCAAGGCTTTCCAATAGCACTGCAGAGGTTTTGCTACGAGACTCTCAGAGAAAGTGAGACATCCCTGAGACTAAATTCAATAGGTGCAAAGATTGATGTGTGTGATTTATCCAGCGCCCACCTGCTGCAAAGCAGGCAGCCTGCCAGCTTTGTGCTGTCTGCTGTTTTAAATGATTTTAGCAGTATCCATTGCTAACCCCACTGCTGATTGGCAGGGGCCAATATCATGAGAGGCTAGCACCACTTAAATTTAGCCTGCATTGCCTAAAGTTAGCCTTTGCTTCTTAAACAGGAGGGGCATTGAGGCTGAAGCAGGTGTTGTCAGTCTTGCACTGAGAGATTTCTAGTCTCCAAAGGGGTTCAAGGGTCCTCCAGACACATGCTCAGATGGCAGTGAGAGCAGATGGCTGTGGAGGTCAATGCCAGGAGTCAAGCTCTGAGGACCTGGAGTCAGCGCAGCAAAATGTTCAATGACTTCGAACGAGCTTCAAGGACAGTGAATGTATCTTTAAATATCATATCCTATCAACTGTACCACTAGCTTCAGACCCTGTTAAATTCACAACAACAACCAACAATCTCTATCAACCAGGACTCATACCTGATTTTCATATTGTTACGACTAGGACGGTGGGAGTGCATGGTTTCTCTAGCCCTATTACTCCTCAGGTTGCACCCTAAGTGTAAGTTTTTAATTCACTCACCAAAATGGTCAATTGTTTATTTTTGCTGTTGTTAGATTTAGATCAGACTCAGAACAATGCTTTGCCACCAGCCCCACCATGTGCGCTGCACCTTTAGCAGCTGGACACACAGCGCCCAATTTTGAAGTTCTCTGGCTTTTTAAAAATTATTCCTGAGATGTGAGCTTTGCTGGCAAGACTAATATTTATTGTCCATCCTTAATTGCACTTAAGAAGGTGGTGGTGGTGAGTCAACTTCTTGAACCGCTGCAGTCCATGTGGTGTAGGGAGTTTCAGGATAAAAGCAAAATAATGCGGATGCTGGAAATCTGAAATAAAAACAGAAAATGCTTGAAAAACTCAGCAGGTCTAACAGCATCTGCGGAGAGAAAAACAGAGTTAAAATTTCAAGTCTGTATGACCCTTCTTCAGAACTGAAGAGAAGTAAAAATGTGATGACATTTATACTGTTTAAGGTGGGTGGAGCAGGTGAAGCTGGATAGAAGGTCAGGGATAGGTGGGGACAAAGCAGATATTGACAAAGGTGTCATAAACAAAAGGTCAAAGCGGGTGTTAATGGTAGTTGTAAGGGCTAAAGGAAGTACTGATAGTGGCATTAAGGTAAAAAAACAGAATGTGATAACAGCAGGACAAGGATAAGCACTCTGTGAAAGAACAACATGAACAAGTAACAGATGGCCCTTGTGGGGTGGGTGGGGGAAGGGGACAGTGGTGGGGAAAAAAGATCGAAAATAGGATAAAAGGGACATAACAACAATTAAATGAATAAAAATGGAAAAAAAAAGTGGATTTAAAAAAATGAATGTTGAGAAAAGGGGGTAAAAAAGGGATGAGGATAGAGGAGAGAGTTCATGGTCTGAAGTTGTTGAGCTCAGTGTTATGTCCGGAAGGCTGTAAAGTGCCTAATCGGAAAATGAGGTGCTGTTCCTCCAGTTTGCATTGGGCTTCACTGGAACATTGCAGCAGGCCAAGGCCGGACATGTGGGCATGAGAGCAGGGTGGGGTGTTAAAATGGCAAGCGACAGGAAGGCCTGGGTAATGCTTGCGGACAGACTGAAGGTGTTCCGCAAAGCGGTCACCCAGTCTGCATTTGGTCTCTCCAATGTAGAGGAGACCGCATTGGGAGCAGCGAATGCAGTAATGATTTTGATTCCAGGGTTCCAGTCCAGGATGTTGATTGTGCAACAATGAAGAAATGGCAATATAGTTCCAATTCAGGATGTGTGTGACTTGTAGGGAAACTTGCAGGATTTACCAAGATTCAGCTGCCCTTGCCCTTCTAGGTTGTAGAGCTCATGGGTTTGGAAGGTACTATCAAAGTGGTTGGTGAGTTGCTGCAACACATCTTGTAGATGGTACATGTTAATGTGTGCCAGTGGTAGAGGGATTGAATGTTTAAAGTGGTGGTTGGGGTGCCAATCAAGTGGGCTGCTTTGTCTTGGATGGTGTCGAGCTTCTTGAGTGTTGTTGGAGCTGCACTCAGCCATGCAAGTGGAAAGTATTCCATCACACTCCTGACCTACCTTATGTATAGTGGACAAGCTTTGGGAGTCAGGAGGTGATTACTTGCAGCAGAATTCCCAGCCTCTGACCTGCTTTTATAGCCACAGCATTTGTATGGCTGGTCCAGTTAAGTTTCTGGTTAATGGTAATGCCCAGAATTTTGATTGTGGGGGATTCAGCGATGATAATGCTGTTGCATGTCAAGGCGAGATATGCAGGTTTTCTCTTATTAGAGATGGTCATTGCCTGGCACTTGTGTAATGTGAATCCAGTAACATTAAGGAGCTGAATGTTGCAGGCCTAGTCTTCATGTATCATGTTATTATATATTAATACTGCTTTAAAATATTCAGCTGTTTTTGGAGTAATGTCAGTTTTTTAAACTTTGTGGTGAGTTTTTGCAAGTCTGCTAGATCAGCATATATTTTCACATTTCTGAAATTAAAAACAAATCCAGAAATATTTACCCCAACAATTTATTTCACAAGAGGGTAAGGAAATGCTTTATTTCTATTTAATAATTCACCCTAGAATAAGTTGCTCTCTTTTTTATCCAAACAATCAGAAAATAAATATCTTTCTGACTGTCCTAACAGTATATCACCTTCTGGAAAATAAACATACAAAGTTGACTTAACTTTCAATTTAAGACTAAACAAGCTAGCTTCAGGTTGTTTCTTCCATACATTTTTAGCACCAATTAACTCAATGTATTAGCCACCAGTCAATTATGGCTAATTGGGAATTCACATTTGGCTAATTGCATTTCTGATTAGTAAATAAAAAATAACAATAGCCTGTTGGAAAAATACAAGATTTGACTACAGCATGCAATAGCAGGGCTTCAATTCATAGGTAAATATGAGAAATCCTAAGTGTTTTTGCCCTGTTACTATGGCAAGAATCAAGTGCAGTTAATCCAGATTGTCAGAAAAATGCAATGCCTTATTAAAGAGGGAAGATAAACTGTTGTATTTGCAACTTAATAATACACAATTTCACATTTATGCTTAACCTGGATTCTTAATGCGTGGCCACTTCCCTTGCCCACCCCCTCATCCTGCACGTGCTTGTGCGCTACCTTTAGCCTCAGGGCAGCCCTTGCCACACCCCCAATGCACCTCAACCGCAGGGCAGCCTTGGCCACCCCCACCCCAATGCATCTCAACCACAGGGCAGTCCTTGCCCCCACCTCAATGCACCTCAATTGTAATTCATTGTAATTCTTGTTTAACTTACTAGATTGATCTTATTTGTTGATGTAACTGACTCTGTAACTGACTCTGTTGATTAGGGTAATGTGATTGATGTGCTACACATGGACTCCTAAAAGGCTTTAGATAAAATGTCACATGCCCTGCGGTTGAAGCACGTTGGGGGTTTGGGGGGGCAAGGGCTGCTTTGTGGTTGAGATTCTTTGAGGGCGGGGGGAAGGGGGGAAGAAGGGCTGCCCTGTGGTTGAAACGTGTTGGGGAGTGGGGGGGTAAGGGCTGCCTTGTGATTGAGGCACGTTGTGGGTGTGGCCACGCCTGCCCTGTGGTTAAAGGTAGTGCACAAGCACTTGCTGTGGTGGGTAAGGTAAGTTAGGGAAACCTGTATAAAGTGACCATTCCTCTGCAGCTGAGACATTTCATGCGTAGCCACATTGATGTGTTTGGAGCCAGGCCTCTAGCTTCTCTGCCCATTCAAGCAATGTAGAGGCACCAAAGTGCCACTAAGTGCTCCAGAGTTTTTCATTCCTCAGGCACAGACTGCAAACTAATGAGCTTTTTAATTGGACTGCAGAACAATTGGATGAATGGGCACATCGTACAATCTCCTTGCTAAAGTTGGTCATGGAGCAGTCACTGCTGGAGGTGCTCACAGCCCCTTGCAATGTCAGCATCCCAGTTTGGACCAGTCTCCCCCATGGTTCAAGCTAACAGTGCAGCTTTGCAGAGCGGGTTAGGAGAATGCTTGCGCCTGAGCTGACAGCACAGCATGCAGTCCAATGGGCAAAGCTGCCGCCAAACGGTCGGGCGGAGTGGAGCGGAGGTGGGTGGGCTTTCGGGGAGCCATGCAACGCACTAATCTCTGGCCATCCGAGTGGTGGCCAGCACTCTCCAGGATGAGTTAAGGGGCCTTCAGACTTAACCAAGACACCCATTAGCACACCCATGCTAACCATTGAGTCTCTCTCTCTCTTTCATCCTGCAGGAGGAGTACACCAGGAGCATGGAGCCTGGTAACCTAACTGTATGCCTCATGGCGTACAGAGAGTGAAGACAACTGAGAAGACAGTAACTGAGGCACTTGGCTATGCAGCACCGTCTGGAAGAAGAGGCGGCTGGGGCTCCCACAGACATTGCCGAAGAGCCACAGTGAACCATTGCTGGTCAGTGCCTGCCTAGACTCAAGGTCTGTAGACACCGCCTTTCATTCCTGCAGATGACCAAGAACTAGTGTCGCCAAAGGATGCGCATGTCTAGGGAACTGGTTGGTGACATCTGCCAGCCACTGCAGGATTTGGCGCTATGGGTACATGGATGGCATCCACTACCAATGGCCATGAAAGTGACCACAGCACTCAATTTCTATGCCAGGGCTCCACAGGTGACCACTGTGGGATATCACAAGCCTCCACCCACAAATGCTTTACTGAGGTCATGGATGCCATCTTTGCGAGGACACACAGCTTTGTGCATTTTACCTGGGACCAGGACAGCCAGGATGTAAGAGCAATTGGATTTGCCCAGGTCTCGGGTTTCCCACAGGTGCAGGGTGCCATTGAATGCACTCACGTGGTGCTCAGATCTCCATGGCAACACGCGATCAACTATGTCAGTCACAAGGAATTCCATTCACTGAATGTGCAGCTGGTGTGCGACCTCCACAAATGCATCCTGCAGGTCTGCGCACGGTTTCCAGGGAGTGTGCATGACACCTACATTCTCATTTGGTCACAGACCTCTGAAGTCTTCCAGGGCCCATGGAAGCTGCAGAGATGGCTCCTTGGGGACAAGGGCTACCCATGCGGCGGCCTCAGGCTGCAGCAGAGTGAAGATACAATGAGGCTCATGCTGCAACTCGCAGCTTGGTTGAGCAAACCATCGGGATGCTGAAAATGAGGTTCTGGCGCCTGGACCGGTCTGGTGGAGCCCTGCAATACAGTCCACAGAAGGTGTCATGCATCGTTGTCATCTGTTGCGCCCATTACAACCTGGCGCTGCAACTGTGAGACGAGCTGGTTGAGGAGGAGCTGGACGTCTCCTCTGATGAGGAGGACGCCAACAGGGATGAGGGTGAGGAGATCCTCTAAGGCCAGACGAGGCAGGCGCACTCGGGAGGCCACATAGCTGCTAGATTTGTGGAGGATGATGATGACATGCAGTGAGGAGGCACCATAGATCCTCACATTACATCTGTGAATGTCTGACTCCAGTCTGGCTTATAGCAAAGCACATACCCTCTGTGAGAATGCTCCTGTCATGGAGATGCGGTGGAGACCCTAATAGTCACTCGATTGCAGGAGGATGATGACAACACGCAGTGAGGATGCTCCATGGATCTTCACATAGCCTCTGAGGCTGTCTGACTCCTGTCTGGCTGAGGGCAGCCCGCTTGCACACTGTGATCAGGGTCTTATCATGGAGACGCAGCCATGAAACCTTAAAAGCATCTGATCCTTTGTCCGCGTACAGAACCTGAGCCCTTCAAGAGTAGTGTCACTGGTCACAGGTGCTGAAGAGATGGGGGCCAACCCCACCTTAAAGGTGCTGAGAGCACAGAGAGAATAACGGAACTCTGTGACGCCTGCCTACAACATTCTGGCAGCAATGACAAGCACCGTCGAGGTGCAGGCATCAGTAATGTGTCCAGGGAGTGTCAGGCTGGACCATCACTTTGGTCTGCACAAAGCACAGGGAAGAGGCCCTGGACTGAGACACCTGTCTTTATCTTTTGCAGAAAGGTTTCACATCTGAGTGACACGAAGACTACTCATCATAACAAGGAGCCATAGGCAGGGAGACATTCTTGGGAGTTTATTGACAGTAGTGAACTGTATGTAGAAGTGGTTAACACCCATGCCCAGGCTGTGCAACTACGTCTTAGCTTTCCTAATCCTGCCGCTACATCTTGGTGCTCCCCGGACATCCATAGCGGAGGTGGAGGCAGCCTGCTGACAGCTACGATGACCTTGGCTGGCGCCTCTGGAGTGCTGAGACCTGGAGGCCTGCTTTTGGGGTCCTGCTGTGCACCCTGCTTGGCCTGTGGAGCTAGAGCTGCTGAGGTCAGAGGAAGAGGGGATTCGGATGGGCCAGACACTCCTGGAGTCACCTGGATGGATGGCCCCACAGGATACACCTCCCTATGGGTGCCCAAGGGCCCCTGGCTGACTCCCTGAGGAGAAGGGGTAGCTGGAATGAGATTGAGCTGCCGTATATCCCTCTCGCATACACACTGTTTGAGGTGAACTATGGTGTCAGCGATGGAGTTGAACAAAAACAACGACAATTTGGGAACAGATTTAGTAAATAATAAAATCTAAAAGGAAACAGCAGGTTTGTACTATCAAAAATAATATGGCACTGGAAACTGCTAAAATCTTCCTGCAAGTGGAAGGGATGTCCCTAACAATTTTACGAGATTCCAAAAGCCAGGTTAATCAAATTGGCAAGCAAATTAAGAGCAGGATTGCCTGCCAAAGCTAGGAAGGCAGAGTTAATCGAACATATAGCACAGCATTTAAAGTTGGAGTGATGCCTGACACTAATGAGTCACAGCCGGAGGTAGTGAGACTTCGGTTACAAATGAAGAAGCTTGAACTTGAGCAAGCAAAGGAAATGAAAAAAACTTGAGTTAGAGGCAGCAGAAAAAGAAAGGGAACAGGCAGAAAAGGAAAGAGAAAGGGCATTCCAAAGGGAACAGGCGGAATCCCAGGCAAGACAGAAGGATAAAGAAAGAGAATTCCAGTTTAGAATGCTGACAGATAAAAAAAGAGACACCAGGACTTATGTCCAGATCATAGAAACATAGAAACATAGAAAATAGGAGCAGGAGTAGGCCATTCGGCCCCTCAAGCCTGCTCCGCCATTCATTATGATCATGGCTGATTATCCAACTCAATAGCCTGCTCCCTCTTTCTCCCCATATCCTTTGATCCCTTTCGCCCCAAGAGCTATATCTAACTCCTTCTTGAAAACATACAATGTTTTGGCCTCAACTACTTTCTGTGGTAGTGAATCCCACAGGCTCACCACTCTCTGGGTGAAGAAATTTCTCTTCATCTCAGTCCTAAATGGTCTACCCCATATCCTCAGACTGTGATTCCTGATTCTGGACTCCCCCACAATCAGGCATCTACCCTGTCTCGTCCTGTTAGAATTTTATAGGTTTCTATGAGATCCCCCCTCATTCTTCTGAACCCTAGCGAATATGATCCTAACCAACCCAATCTCTCCTCATATGCCAGTCCCGTCATCCCAGGAATCAGTCTGGTAAACCTTCGCTGCACTCCCTCTATAGCAAGAACATCTTTTCTCAGATATGAAGACCAAAACTGCACACAATATTCCAGGTGTGGCCTCACCAAGGCCCTGTACAATTGCAGCAAGACACCCCTGTTCCTGTTCTCGAATCCTCTCGCTATGAAGGCCAACAAACCATTTGCCTTCTTTACCGCCTGCTGCACGTGCATGCTTACCTTCAGCGACTGGTGTATGAGGACACCCAGGTCTCGTTGCACATTCCCCTCTCTCAATTTATAGCCACTCAGATAATAATCTGCCTTCCTGTTTTTGCTACCAAAATGGATAACCTCACATTTATCCACATTATACTGCATCTGCCATGCATTTGCCCACTCACCCAACTTGTCCAAATCACACTGAAGCATCTCTGCATCCCCCTCACAGCTCACCCTCCCACCCAGCTTTGTGTCATCTGCAAATTTGGAGACATCACATTTAGTTTCCTCATCTAAATCATTAATATATATTGTGAATAGCTGGGGCCCCAGCACTGATCCCTGCAGTACCCCGTGAGTCACTGCCTGCCATTCAGAAAAAGACCCATTTATTCCTACTCTTTGTTTCCTGTCTGCCAACCAGTTTTCTATCCATCTCAATACCCCCTATCTCATGCTCTTTAATTTTACACACTAATGTCTTATGTGGGACTTTTGTCGAAAGCCTTCTGAAAGTCCAAATAAACCACATCCATTGGCTCCCCCTCATCAACTCTACTAGTTACATCCTCAAAAATCTCCAGCAGATTTGCCAAGCCTGATTTCCCTTTCGTAAATCCATGCTGACTGTCTGATTCTGCCACTGTTTTCCAAGTGCTCAGCTATTAAATCTTTTATAATGGACTCTAGAATTTTCCCCACTACCGACAACAGGCTGACTGGTCTATAATTCCCTGTTTTCTCTCTACCTCCCTTTTAAAATAATGGGGTTATATTAGTTACCCTCCAATCTGTAGGAATCCAGTGGGGAGATGTTTAAATTTGTATAAGCTGTTCCAAAATTTGAAGAAAGAGATGTTGAAGCACTCTTTATTTCATTTGCGAAGATAGCTAAACAGATGAACTGGCCAAAGGAAAACTGGACATTGCCCATGCAGAGCAAATTGATAGGTAGAGCACAGGAAATTTATGCCTTACTGTCAGAGGAGGTTTTTAGGGATTATGATGTGGTGAAAAAGGCCATTTTGAGTGCATATGAGTTGTTCCCTGAAGCATACAGACAAAAGTTTTGAAATTTAAGGAAGCAGCCTGGGCAAACTGACATTGAATTTGAAAGGCTTAAGCAAAATAGTTTTGACAAGTGGATACAAGCATTAGGAGTTGAAACTACCTATGAAGTTCTCAGAGAGACCAGTCTCTTGGAAGAATTTAAAAACTCCCTACCTTCTGTTATAAAAACCCATGTGGAAGACCAATGGGTTGCAACTGCTAGACAGGCAGCAGTAATGGCTGACGATTATGAGCTGTTCCATAAAACTAAACCTATTTTCCATCACCCCAATAAATTTGAAAAGGATAGAAATGGGAGAGTGAAAGAAATCAAGTAACCAAGGTAAAGAATGGACAGCTGGGAATACCTTGAGATCTCCTCCCCACATCAGGAAGTAAGGTACTGAGGGTGGAGGTGAAACTTGAAGGCCTAAATTCTTCCATTGTAATAAAGTTGTAATAACATTTGTTCAGAATGCTGGAAGTTGTGAGGGAAGCCAGTGGGACTTATTGGGGTTCATAAGAGTGAGTCCAAAAAAGGGAACTCAAAACGAAAATACTACGAATCAAATTGTAGTTTTAACTATAAATAAGAGTCTGGAGGTAAACACCACTGCGAATGCAAGTGAAGTGAATGAGGTACTTGAGAGATTTAAACGGTTTTTGTCTAAAGGGAAGATAACCCCTTTTTCATCAAATGATGCAGCTAAACCCATAACTATATTAAGGGACACAGAAGCTACTCAAACTCTTTTGCTGGAGAAGGACCTGGTTTTCCCTCCAGAGAGTTCAACAAAAGCTAAAGTATTGGTAAATGGGATAAGCGGAGAATATATCCTGGTTCCATTATACAAAGTGCAATTCATGTGCGATTTGTTGTGTGGGTCGGTGGTTGTAGGAGTGGTTAAGAAATTACCCGTGGATGGAGTTGATTTACTCCTGGGGAATGATTTGGTAGGAGTGAAGGTTATAGCTTCGCCCATAATCACGGAAAGTCCGAGAGAGTCTAAAGGGACAGAGCAGTTACAAGGACAAGTTGCTGCTATTTTCCCATTGTGTGGCTAATGGCTAAAACAGAGCAATGGCTAAACAAAGTCCATCACCAGAGGTAAAAGTAATTCCACGAGCAGATGTTAGAGTCGCCAAAACATTTTTTAAGGATGAGGATAATTCAAAGGAAGTGTTTGGCATGTCTTCATTAATTGAGGCTCAGAAAGCAGATCCAGAGTTAAACAAGTTAGTACAGTCAGCTCCCACTGAAGTTGAGGCTGAAGGAGTTCCAGAGAGCTATTACATTAAAAACAGAGTTCTGAGGAGGAAATGGAGACACCCTCACAGAGCTGCAGATTGTGGCATTGCCCAAATATTGTAAGAAGATATTGCAAGTAGCACATTAAATCCCTATGGCAGGACATGTAGGAATACGGAAAACCCAAGCATTGATAAACAGACATTTTCGCTGGCCAAGATTTCATAAGGATGTAGTGCAATTTTATAAAACGTGTCATACATGTCAGGTAGTAGGTAAACCTCAAAATGTAATTAAACCAGCAACTTTAATACCCATACCAGTTTTTGAAGAACCATTCAGTGAGGTATTAGTAGATTGTGTAGGGCCATTACCCAAAACGAAAACAGGAGCATATAAAGTAGCACGAGAACAGACTAATGGAAAAGAGTTGGAGAAACAAGTCCAGTCAAAATCCAGCACACGTGATCCGGAGCAGAGTAACGGTAAAGAGGTGAAATTCAGAAGTAGAGATCGTAAACAGAGTAAAACTAAAGAGAGAACAAAACGGGCCAAATCAAAATCTAAAAGTCAAGAATGAAGTAAAAGCAGAGAGCGAGAAAAAAGGGCCAAATCAAAATCTAGAAGCCAAGATAGAGAACAGCATAAAGACAAAGACAGAGAGAAAAGGAACAAATCTAGAAGTAAAGATAGGGTAAAGGAAAAAGTGAAGAAAAAGGAAAATATGCAAACTCAAGAAGCAGAGGCAGGGAACAAAAATACAAAGAAAACTGGGTTAAATTCAGTAGTAATGATGCGGAACAGGGCAAGAATAAAGATTTTAAAAAAGAGGAAAATCCAAAAAAAAGGAAGGGGATAGAGAAGCAGTGGTATACTTTTCCAAGAAGCTAATTCAATATCAGAGGAAGTACCCTACTGTAGAAAAATAAACTCTAGCATTGTTGTTGTCTCTTCAATACTTTGAAGTTTATGTCGACATGATTGCAAAGAAACACTAAACTACACTGACCAGAATCCGCTGGAGTTCATTGAGAAGTTTAAAACTTGAAAAATGAGACTGTTTAGATGGAGTCTATTGTTTCAACCATGAAATGCAAAGATTGTTCACATTGCCAGTAAATATAATGTGATTGCGGATGCATTGTCCCAGGTGTAAATTACTGAAATAAGTGTAAGGGAGAAGGATGGATGAATGGAAGTAAGTCTCATGTTTTGTTGTCCATGTGTCACATACCTTGTGATGAAACACATTTTTGAAATGGCATTTCATCTCTTTTAAGGGTGGAGGCATGTAAAGAGCCTATTTTTTATTTTTCGTGGACTGTGGCTTTAAAATTAGACTGTGGCTTTAAAAAACCACCATGGCTGCAATTGAAAGGCATGTTCACTGGAGGAGGATGAGAAGTATCTACAATGTTGCTATCCTGGAACATAGGGTGCCATAAGAGAACAGGATGGTGCTGGAAAGGGGCTCTGGATTAAGGGGAACTGCCTGACGACAGCATTTTAATTGACTCCTGACCAGATGTTCAGGGTTTTGTGTGGTAACAGTGGAGGCAGACAGCCCCTAGCCTACAAAGAGGGAAGACCTGAAACCTCTCTCTCCTGTGTTTATAAGATTCCAGCAATTCTGCCATAATAGCTAGCTGTCTATCCCTCAAATCCCTGTAACCTGCTTTCTCTGAAAACCCCTGTCAAGAGCAAAAGGGGAAAAATCACCAGTAGAGACATTTTCAACCAGTGAACCACAGACTGAAACTGTTGGGACTGTTATCAACAACAAATTGCAAGGAATTTGGAAGACATCAATCAAAATCAGTCCATCTAATCCTGTACTCCGGGTTGTTGCTATTGAACTGTTTTACCTCACCCTTAAAATCTATATTTTGTGTGTCTTATGTGTGAGTGCATGTGTGTGTGTGTGTGTGTTTGTGGTATCGGGGTTTAAGAAGGGGTAGAGTTTAAGTTATTGAGTTAGAAGTTAGCAGTTCATATTTCTTTCTTTTGCCACTAGTTAAAGACAATTTTTTCAATAAACAGTTATTTACTTATTAAGATCACAAACCTGGTGCTTGTATTCTATAAACCTAAATTAAACAGTTAGGTAGAATTGTGGCAATCTGGTGGTTAGGTCTAACTTATCACATTTGTTGTGGCTTGGGGAACAGTGGGATCTTGATATTACAGTACACTATCCCCAATGAGTTGTGGCAGTGTTGTGAACTGTGAAGAGAATGGTGATGGACTCCAAGAGGACATAGGCAGGCTGGTGGAATGGGCGAACATGTGGCAGATAAAATTTAATGCAGAGGCCTGTGAAGTGATACATTTTTGTAGGAAGGTAATATAAAAAAAGGGCACATGTGAGAATGGATGCTTTTAAAAAATATTTTTGGGAATATTGTGGTATTATGTAAGGAAGGCTGGGTGTCTTTGTTTGTGTGTGATTTAATTAAGCTGGGCAAGAGTTTAAGAGAAGTCAGGTTGTCTGAGGAGGTTTGAAACATAAAAAGGATAGAGGTGTTAAGTTTGAGGTACAAGTAAATAGGTCAGATCTAACATTTGCATCTTTAGATAAGTGGAGAGTTTGTTTGAATATCATAGGGGTGTCAGAGGTATAAAGAAACATGTTTGCATCTTGCAGGAGCTCCATAGATAAATGGTAGTCAAGATATTATATTTTATTGACCTGAAAGCAAAAAGAAGATAAAGACCTAAGAAATTTCATATATGGAAGGATTTGAGTTTCAAAAAAGTGTGAAAGCAATGGAACCTGAGATGAAAGGGAAAAACCAGGTATTTTAGGATTATTGTGGAAAGTTTAGGATTAGGGAGATAGCTGGAGCTGTTGAGCTATAGCTGGAGCTCTGGGCTTGAGGAGGATGCAGTTTGAATCAACCATCCAGTAAAGAAAGAGAAGTCTTGGGCTGCAAGAAGCAGTTTTATTCTGAAGTGGATTCCACTGCAGAGTGAATAAGGGTAAAGGTCATGCAGTATGCATTTATTGAAGCTACTGCAGTTTACCTTCATAATATTACTGGATTTCATAGTTAAACATGTATAAGGAAGTGTTGCTTGTAAGGTGTAACTTGTGGGTTTGACCAAGTAAAGAGTTTTCTCCTGGGAATGTTTTGTAAGACTAACCTTAATTGTGTAACTGTAATCATGTGTTCTTAGGTTTTCTTTTATTCTTGTTAATAAAGCTTTTACTTTTAATTTTCAAAATCCCAGAAATGTAACTGGACCTCTTACTGCTGAGATTGGTATGTCTTCTTCTCGTTTTCAGAATACCAGAAAAAAGGGTATGGCCTGTAAGCCAAGTTTCCCTCTGGGATTTGGTTTATACAGCAATTAACACCAGCTGTGGGCATAACAGTACAATTCTAAAGGAGGTGCAGGAGAAAAGGGACCTGGGAGTACATGCACACAAATCTTTGAAGGTGGCAGGGCAGGTTGATAAAGTGGCTAATAAGGCATAGGGGACCCTGGTATTTCTAAATAGAAGCATAGAATACAATGACAAGGAAGTTATGGTGAACCTTTATAAAACAAAGGTTTGGCCTCAACTGGAATATTGGCCAGAACTTTTGGGGCGGCGAGCAGCGGCAGGGCCTGCTTGCCGCTGTGTAAAATGATGTGTGGTGACGTCGGGCGTGCATCCTTATCTGAACAGAAAAAAATTGCATGGCTACAGGAGACGGATAGGGGTGTGGGACCATCTGAGTTGCTCTTGCAGAGAGCTGGTACAGATATGAAAGGCTGACTAGCCTCCTTCCATACTGTAATCATTCTATGATCCTATGATTCTATTCTAAGGTGAGACTTGGTGGTAACTAACAACTGAAGGGATTACATTTTCTAGACAGACTGGTATAAGTTTCTGTGTCAGATACATATTGGCCCGGATTTTGTGGTCAGCAGTGAACTGATGCTGCTTGCCGCTGATCTCGAAGAAAGCTTCCCACAAAGATCTAGCAATTTTGTGGTGTGGGGTTCACATTTCCCAACATTAACTTCATTCTGGCTTCAGCTGTAGGAAATCTCTGGCATCCAACAACAGTGATGTCATCAATAAAGCAAAAACAGCTGACTACATTCCAGCATTCTCTCAGGCGGCAAAGCAGGAAGTAAAATAAAAACTCTGATTTTTCTTCACTTTTTAAACATTTTACAGAGAATGAAATAAAGATGGGGACATACACGTGAAATTATGGTAGAAGCTGAGATACCAGAAATGAATTTTAAAATAAATATTATTTTATAAATCTGCTTTTTATCATAATAGAAAATTGTAATGTTTCACAAATATAAAATTGGTTTATCATGGACAGGGAAGTTGTTTTTTAATGATTAAGAATTTGGTACTCTGTTAAAAACCCAGCCTCGCTTGCCAGGAAGATATAATAATTTTCATAAGGTTATTGGAATTTATTATAAAGTAGAGTAATAGTCAGGTCTGTGTCTATGTCTGTGTGTGTGTAAGACTTAATTGAATTAAGTCTGAAGGCTTTGATATATCAGAACATCAGCTAAGTTTGAAATGTTAAGTAGGTAAACATAGGAGAAGTTTTAGAATGTAAGGTGTAAAGAGAACATTTGTATTTTTAGATAAACCAGACTACCTTGAATTCAAAAGAGGGGGTGAAATGTTTTACCTAGCCAGGTGAAGTTAAGAAACAGTGCAGATAAAAGCAAAATGCTTGGGATGCAGGAAATCTGAAACAAAAACAGAAAAAGCTGGAAAAACTCAACAGGTCTAACAGCATCTATGGAGAGAAAAACAGAGTTAACGTTTCGAGTCCATATGACTCTTCTTCAGAGCTAAAGAGAAGTAAGAATGTGATGAAATTTACACTGTTTAAGGGGAGTAGAGCAGGTGAAGCTAGATAGAAGGCCGGCGACAGGTGGGGAAAAAGGAGAAATTGACAAAGATGTCATGAACAAAAGGACAAAGGGGTGTTAATGGTAGTGATACTGGCTAAAGGAAGTGCTGATGGTGGCATAAAGGATAGAAAGCAGAATGTGGTAATAGCAGAAAAAGGGTAAGCTCTCTGGAAAGAACAACATGATGATGCCACCACCAGCATGATGCCACCACCAAACACATCTTCCCTTCACCCCCTCACTGTCGGCATCCTGCAGGGACCATTCCCTCCGGGCCACCCTGGCCCACTCCTCCATCACCCCCAACGTCTCATCCCCTTCCTAAGGCACCTTCCCATGCAATTGCAGAAAGTGCAACACCTGCCCCTTTACCTCCTCCCTCCTCACCATCCAAGGGCCCAAACACTCCTTTCAGGTGAAGCAGTGCTTCACTTGCACCTCCTTCAATTTGGTCTATAGCACTCGATGCTCCCAATGCAGTCTCCTCTACATTGGAGAGGCCAAACGCAGACTGGATGACCGCTTTGCGGAACACCTTCGGTCTGTCCGCAAGCATGACCTAGATTTTCCTGTCGCTTGCCATTTCAACACACCATCCTGCTCTCATGCCCACACGTCCATCCTTGGTCTGCTGCAATGTTCCAGTGAAGCCCAATGCAAACTGGAGAAACAGCACCTCATCTTCCGACTAGGCACTTTACAGCCTTCCAGACTTAACACTGAGTTCAGCGACTTCAGACCATGAACTCTCTCCTCCGTCCTCATCCCTTTTTTATCCCCTTTTTCAATATTCTTTTTTATTTTTTAATTCTTATTTTTTATGCACTTATTTTTATTTTTATTTATTTTCATTTTTATTCATTGTTTTATCCCCACATTTTATCCTATTTTCATTCTTTTTTCCACCAATGTAGCCCCCTATCCCACCCCCACAAGAGCCACCTGTCACTTGTTCATGTTGTTCTTTCCAGAGTGATTGCCCTTGTCCTGCTATTACCACATTCTGCTTTCTTACCTTAATGCCACCATCAGCACCTCCTTTAGCCAGTATCACTATCATTAACATCCTTTGTCCTTTTGTCCATGACATCTTTGTCAATTTCTCTTTTGTCCCCACCTATTGCTGGCCTTCTATCCAGCTTCACCTGCTCCACCCCCCCCTTAAACAGTGTAAATTTCATCACATTTTTACTTCTCTTTAGTTCTGAAGAAGAGTTATACAGACTCGAAATGTTAACTCTATTTTTCTCTCCCACAGATGTTGTTAGACCTGCTGAGAGTTTCCAGCATTTGCTGTTTTTGTTTAAGAAACAGTATGTTTATTTTTCCCAAAGATTACTGTTAAAATTGGTACTATGGTCATTTTTTTTATTATTAGAGGTAAAGTCCAAAAACATAGGGCAGAATTTCCCGCTTGGTGGGCGGGCAGGCCCGACCGACTCAGCGGCGGGCAGGCAGCCGATTCCTGCCGCAAAAACGGGCCGCGCCGCTATTTTCCGCGGGCGGGCCAATTAAGGCCTGCCAAGCGGGTTAGCGACTCCCGTGGAGAACAGGAAAATAGTCGTGGGGACGGGCGGCTTCAGACCACCGGTTCCAATGGGGTGCCAGCAGCCTGCTTAAAGAGTGGCCAGGCAGCCTGCTTGAGGCAGTGCACCATGGTCACTCAGGGATCGAGGGAGGGAGCTGCGTATGCAGAGGAGCATGAGCAGGAGATGGGGGGAAGGCTGCAGGAGAGGCCAGCGGGGGGCCACTGTGCCCTTCGATTTTCCGATGCATGCCTTGCTGTCCTCTTCCAAGAGGATTCCAGCCGTCGGCACTTGTATCCGGAGGATGGGAGGAGGAGGGCCCCCCATGTCACCAGTCAGGCGTGGGAGGAGGTTGGTAATGCTGTGAGTGCCCAAGATGATGTGCAGTGCACTGGCACCCAGTGCCACAAAAGATTCAATGATTTGCTGCGCTCTGGACGGGTGAGTACCATGTTAGCCTTGACCATTTGACCTAGAAGGTAGCCTTAGCCTTTGAGCCACCCCCCCTCTGTTACTGCATTGGGCATTTGGCGCATGCTGGGTGGGCAAATGGGTACTGACCATGCTTACATCAGCCTTAGTGGTTGAGGAGAAGATGGGTTCTCCCCACAACATATGTTGGTGTTTGTGGCATCTGAGTAGTCTGGGGGCAACCTGCAGGGGAGGCCGAAGGACACATACTCAGAACTCCAACACATGTCATATTGATGGTGATGAGATGGTGCCTCAATGTGTTGTGGCCAAGTGCCATCTGCTGGCATCGGCGCCGCATCTAGTTGCGCCTCTTTGCCATGGGCGCTAGGACCCGTGTGCTATTCAAAGTGATGGACACCGAATGTGTCCAAGGTGTCTGTTGGGGGAGGTGGTTGGGGGCAGCCGTACTATCTTCTGGGGACTGATCACCAGTAGTGTGGACAGGAGCCGCTCGAGGCCTCAGATGGGCAACTGTGGTTGGGGTGTGGCGTGCGCGTGCAGAGTACATGAGCGATCAGCCCCAATAAATCCTCTTCTCTGTTCTGCAGGCAAAAAGTGAACACAATTAGCAGGAGCGCCAGAGGACTGGTGGTGGGCGCGCCCTCCTGCAGCACCTCACCAAATTTGAGGAACAGGCCATGGAGCTGGGGAGGAGGCAGGAGGCCAGGGCGGCCGGGGGCGGCGAGGCTGGGGTCCAGTGGCCAGGTATTTGAGGTCCACAGTCCCATCCACTCTGTTTGCCCACCATCCAATCCACTGATGGTTGCTGCAATTGTTAATGCTGCAACACTGCTCATTCACAGACTGAGACATTCTGACGTGTGGGTCATATACAAAGGTCCCTCGTCTCCTTGAGGATCCACGTCTCCACCACCTTCCAAAGTTACCTTATCCTATTTGTGACCACTATCACCATGGCCTAAGATGCCATTGGATCGCTGCTGCACAGCCAAAGGCTTTTTGCATCTTAGGGGGCTTGGGACCTCCACCACCCTTTCAGCCAGTGTGCCCCACATTACTTTGTCCAAAAGGTCCCCAGCACCTCAGCTGTGAACCTCATGGCACTCAACTTAGATGAATGCCACCACGTAACTCATCCCTGCGCCAAGGGGAAATGTTGCCTTCTGCCCACCTGGTCTATGCCCCTCCTAAAGGAACGAAGGTCAATAATGTGACCTCTCAATCTCCTGTGCTCCACGGCAAATGTTGTAAGTGTTTGCAATGTTTCCTCAGCCCCACAACTATACAGGCCATCATGCATCCAGGTCAGGTACCTCTGCACTCTCCCCATTCCAATGGTACATAACATGCCATGTGGCATTCCTGAGGCCATCTGACCAGCCTGTCTGCATGTGTGTTTAATGGTTGGGGCGCCTCGTGACTCTTTTCCACCCCACCAATATTTGTCTCCTTAGGGTCTTGAAGGGTGAGCGACTTATGAGGCTGGGGGGGGAAAGGGATGAAAGGTTTAACTGACTGTACACTAACTGATGCACTGTCCTTGTTAATTTCAGCATCACCACCGCATGGCCGTGCCCAGAGACACTGCAGCCTCCCTTCCATACCTGAGGCACAACACGTGCAACTTGTGGCACATCATTTCAGCCAGCCAGGCACCAGTGCAGACACATACACCTCGGTGGGGACTTTACCGTCAGGTTCCGGGTCACAGTGGAGAGGGCACTTCACAATTGCTGGAGGAGATGGTAGGGGCAGAGAGTGCTGATGGCACCAGCAGCCGGAGGGCTGCAGGGGACGAGGCACATGCTGAGCCCAGCACTGATGATGTGCCTCTGGAGTTGTTAACAATGCAGCAGCTGCAGGACAAGCGGCAGGGTGCGCGTTTGCATCTGGCAGGGCTGCATGAGGGTTTGCTTCAGTTGGTCTCTGCGATGGAGGAGTCCAGGTAGAGTGTAAGTGAAGGCATGAACCTCAGGGCAGAGTTTCAGGCTTCCTCCACTGAGAGATTGGCGACTCTCAGGGAGAGGGAATTCAATCGGATGGAAATTCTTCTGATTGGGTTACGCTCTGACCTGCAAGCCCTCACAGCGGTACTGGCCACGGGTGGTCATTCACAATGTGGGAGATTTTGTGGGCACCAAGCGTCGGTGCTCAGTGCCCATACATCTGCAGTGAGCAGGGAGGTCTAAAGGGACCTCACGTTGGTGCAGCAGCTGCCTGTTGTCGCTGTGGGCTCCTCTCAGGGCGCTCTTCTGCCAGTCAACGTTGCTCCCGTTGAGCTGCGACAACTGGGGAGGTGCCCGTTGAGGAACTGGCCACTCCCTCCCAGGTGGCTCAGGTTCCACGGGCCAGAGGACACCCGCCAAGGTCATCGAGGCCAACAGGACAGCAGAGTCAGCAGGCTGTCTCACAAGCCACACCGACCGATGGGGCGGCACTGAGACATAACACCCACAAACGTAAGCATGAGGCATGTTAGGCATTCAACGGGTATGTCACTGGTGATTTTGTGTTGGCCTTAGAATAAGGAACAAAATTCTTCTTATTGGAATGGAGAAGTCTGTGTACTTTTTTTGGACATAATAAAGTCCACTTTTCTGACCATGGCTGAGGGTGCTTCGTTTGTGGTGCATTTTTCTTTTTCACAGACATATCATGAGTGTTTGAGTGGACATTGACGTTTCTGTACTAAGCCCTTAGTTGCAGCTGATGAGGTGGAAGATGTAGCACTGAAGTGCCACGTGTGGAAGCGCCAGGCAATGCTGTTCCTGCTGATCCATGTGTGTGGAGCTAGCTGAAGGTTCTTTGGATTAAAGTGTCCTGGATGTCCCTGCCTCCTTGGTGTAGTTGTGCTGCCCCTCATCGTCGCCCTGTGCTTCCTCATCCTCTGGGGCACTGCTGGATTCATCATGTGCAGCCTCATCCAGGGTGTCAAGGTCTTCATCGTCAACTGCATCCACCCTTTCCAGCGCAAGATTGTGCCGGGCGCAGCAGACTACCACGATCAGAGAGACGCGATCTGGGGGGTACTGGAGTGCTCCCCCTGAGCGGTCAAGGCAATGGAAGCGCATCTTGAGAAGACCAATGGCTCTCTCCACCACAGCCCTTGTGGAGCCGTGGCTCCTATTGTAACGCTGCTCAGCTTCTGTTCTTGGATGGCAGAGAGGCATCATGAGCCACCTTCTGAGGGGTTAGCCCATGTCATCCAGCAGCCAACCATCCAGCCGAGCCGGAGCACTGAAGAGCCCCGGCACCTGGGAGTGTCTGAGGATGTAGGCATCGTGGGGGCTGCCTGGGTACCTTGCACAGACTTGTAAAATCTGCATCCTGTGATCACACACTATCTGCATGTTCATGGAGTGGAAGCCCTTCTTGTTGACAAAGGCACCGGGCTCACCTGCTGGCACCTTGATGGCCACATGTGTGCAGTCTATAGCACCCTGGACGCAGGGGAAGCCTGCAATGGCCGCGAAGCCTCTGGTTCTCTGTGTCTGACTTGCCTGGTCGCAGCAGAAGTGGATGAAGGTCAATATCCGTCTGTCTGCTTGACACAAGTGTGGACAGCTGATTGGGAGACACGGCAAAGATCAGCCACTGAGCCCTGGAAGGAACCAGATGCATAGAGGTGGAGGGCAACTGTGAGCTTCAGAGCCGCTGGCATGGGGTGTCCACCCACACAGTTAGGGGAGATCTCAGGGCCAATCATCTGACAGATATAGTTGACTGTCTCCCTTGAGAGTTGGAAACCTTTTTTTCATCACCCTTTAAATCAGAAAAGAATAGAAAGTGGGAAGGTGGAGTAGTCAGGGAAGAGAAGGAGTAGGTGGAAATTCCCAGAAAGTTTTTCCCCAAAATAAAAAGGAAGGTGCTGAGGGTAGAGGTGACACTCGAAAATTGAAGTGTTTTCACTGTAATAAAGTTGGATACACAAAGTCAGTGTGTTGGAAATTGCAGGGAAAATCTGTTGGAATTATAGGAGTGCAGAAAAGTTCTGTAAGTAAAAGTACTGTGGGTTCTGAGGTTCAGGTATTGGAAAAAACAGTGGTTTGTGTACAGGTAAAACAGAAAGAATCAGTGATAGGTAAAGAAATGGGAATTACCCAAGAGAATTCTGAGAGCAGCCTGTAGAAGTGTTTTCAACAAATGTGTTGCAGAGAGAGCATCCTGGATTGTTTCCAGGTTGTGTGATTACAAGATCACAGGCTCATAGGTTGAAACAAGAAGAACAGGAAGTTCAAAGGCTGAGAGGTGTGGAAATCCAATTAGCTGGCACTGTGTTTGATAAGGTTGTTCAGGAAGTAAGAATGGAGGATAATGCAGCTGAGGTGTTTAACTCAAGGCAGTTAGTGGAGATACAGAAAAAGGATTTGCAAATAAAACAGTTATATCAGATAGCTTATTCAGAAACAGAGGCAAAATGTATTCCAGAATGTTATTGCCTTAAGGGTAATGTTTTAATGAGAAAATGGAGGCCTTATCATGTTTCAGCAAATGAAAGCTGGAGGGTGGTGCATCAGATTGTGATGCCATTTTTTATAGAAATGAGATTCTGAGGTTTGCCCATGAAATTCCAATGGGGGGACATTTAGGAATTAGAAAGACACAGGTGAAAACACAAAAATATTTTTATTGTCCTGGATTGCATAGAGATGTAGTCAAATTCTGTAGAACATGTCACACATGTCAGGTGATAGGGAAACCACAGCAGTGATTAAACCGGCACCTTTAATTCCCATTCCAGCATTTGAAGAACCTTTTACTAGGGCCATGATTGATTGTGTAGGACCCCTCCCTTAGACTAATAATGGATGTGGCTGCCAGGTTTCCTGAAACAATGCCTTTGCAAAATATTACAACAAAGAAAATTGTGGAAGAGTTGGCTAAACTCTTTACAAGATATGGTTTACCTAAAGAAATAAAATCAGATTAGGGTTTGAATTTCATGGCACAACTGTTTAAGGAAGTGATAAACATTTGGGAATAAAACAGTTGAAGTCAACAGCTTATCATCCTGAATCACAAGGGGCTTTGGAAAGATGGCATTAAACTTTAAAAACTATGATGCAGGCATATAGTCAGGATTATCCACTGGATTGGGATGGGGAATTCTATTCTTGTTATTTGCTAGTGGGATACTCCTAATGCATCGACTGGTTTTAGTCCTTTTGAACTAGTTTATGGTCATGAGGTAAGGGGACCACTGAAATTGATTCATGAGAAATTGGTGGGTCAAAATTCAGAACCTACTCTCCTGGATTATGTAACAAATTTCAGAGAGAGATTGGATAGAGCATGTGAGTTGGCCAGGGAACATTTAAAGATATCACAGCAAGTGATGAAAGTGAAGGTAGACAGAAAAGCTACAGCTCATAGTTTTGTTGTTGGGAAGAAAGTGCTAGTTCTGTTACCAGTACTGGGTGACTCGTTAAAGGGATGGTTAGTGGGCCTTACAGGATTGAAAATAAAGTGAGTGGAATAAATTATTTAATAAATACTCCAGGTAGAAGAAAAAAGCAGAGGGTGTGCCATGTAAATGTGCTTAAAAAGTACTTTGACAGGGAAGAGGACCAAAAAGAGGAACTGGTGGTGGCAGATAATGAGAAAGAAGTAGAAATGTAGGATTCTGAAATTGATTTCCCTCTAATCAATTGGATAATGAGGGGGTCCTTGAAAATTTAAATGTAATATTGAGTTACTTTCCAGACAAGCGTCAAAGTGATTTAGGGAAGCTATTGCGGTCACACAAAGGTATTTGTGGGAATAAGCTGGGAAGGATAAGCTTAGCTATACATGATGTATGTTTTGAGGTTTCATCTTCACTAAGGCAACATCCTTATAGATTAAACCTGGCAAAGTTATCACAAGTAACGAAAGAAATTGAATTAATCCTTCAAAATGATATTATTGAGTTTAGCTGCAGCAACTGGAGTTTGCCTATTGTGCTGGTACCAAAATTAGATGGAACACAAAGACTGTGTGTGGACTATCGAAAGGTGAATGCGGCGACAAAAGCGGATTCATATCCTATACCACGGTTGGAAGATTGTATTGAGAAAGTGGGACAATCAAAATTTATCACAAAGTTTGACTTGCTAAAAGGATATTGTCAAGTACCGTTATCAGAGAGAGTAAAGAAGATATCGGCTTTTGTGATGCCAGATGGATTATATCAGTTTAAAGTCATGCCGTTTGATTTGAAAACTGCACCTTCAACATTTTAAAGGCTGACAAACAAAGTGATTGCAGGCCTGGGCAATCGTGCTGTGTATATTGACAACTTGATAGTTTTCAGTCAGACATGGGAGGAGCACTTACAACAACTGGAAGAATTATTTACTCAATTACAAGAAGCTAATTTGGTGGTGACCTTGGCTAAAAGTAAATTTGCAAAAGCGCAAGTTACGTATCTAGGCCATACCATTGTACTTGGTAAGGTGGCTCCGAGAGATGTGAAAGTCAAGGCTATCATGGATTTCCTAGTGCCAACAATAAAACGAGAAGTTTTGAGATTTCCATACATGAGTGGGTTTTATTGGAAATTTGTACCAAATTTTAGCAGTGTGGGTGCTCCATTGACTGAATCATTAAAAATGAACAAGGAGTTTCAATGGACACAGGAATGTCAGAAGGCATTTTACAGTTTGAAAACTGTATTAACTACAACACTAGTTTTGGCAGTACCCAATTACACCAAGCAATTTAAGTTGGCCATTGACACAAGTGATACAGGCATTGGGGCCGTGCTGTTACAAGAAGATAACACTGGAATTGAAAAACTGATAGGGTATTTTTCACAGTTGAATGTTCAATGATTGAAAAGGAGATGTTGGGTTTGGTGTTAGCATTGCAGCATTTTGACATCTATGTGGCAAACAGTTCATCAGAAACAATTGTTTATACAGACCACAATCCTTTAAAATTTCTGGACAAATTTCAAGACAGAAGCACAAGGCTATTCAGATGGAGTTCATTACTGCAACCATTTAATTTACCAATTATACATGTGGCGGGATGAGAAAATCTGATTGTAGATGTGTTGTCAAGAGTCTGAAGCTTAAAAGGAAAATTGGACGTTTAAAAACCTGGACACTGGACTGGAATGATGTCTGTTGATACCAACGATTTGTATATACATTGTTATGTTAATGCATGCATCTGGTTGTGTAATATAGTAATAAGTATAGGAGGTAATGTAAGATGGGTTCAGAAAATGAAGCTGGCTTTTTAAATTATGATGGTTCATTTTTTATAAGGAGGGGGATATCAGGAAGATATAATAATAATGTTATTGGAATTTATTGTAGAGTAATAGCGGAGTCTGTGTCTATGTCTCTGTGTGTGTGTGTATGTGAGGCTTAATTGAATTAAAGGCAGCTGGTCTGAAGGCTTTGGTGTATAAGATAAGCTAGGTTTGAAATGTTAAGTAGGTAAACATGGGGGAAGTTTTAGAATGTAAGGTGTAAAGGGAACATTTGCATTTTTAAATAAACCAGGCTAGCTTTAATTCAAAAGAGGGGGGGTGAAATGTTTCACCTAGCCAGGAGAAGTTAAGAAACAGTGTGGTTACCTCATGGTCCAGCATATCCCTCACTCTATCATTGCCATCGAGCCAGAGCATTAACCCTGGTTCAGTTAGGGGTGGAGGAGAGTATGCCAAGAACAGCATCAGGCATACCAAAAACAAGGTACAAACCTGGTGAAGCTACAACACAGGACTATTTGCATACCAAACAGTGGAAGCAGCATGTGATAGACAGAGCTAAGTGATTCCACAACCAATGGATCAGACCTAAGCTCTGTCGTCCTGCCGCATCATCATGAATGATGGTGGACAGTTAAACATCTAACGGGAGGAGGAGGTTTCACAAATATTGCCATCCTCAATGATGGGGAACCCCAGCACATCAGTGCAAATTCAAGACTAAAATATTTGGAACCATCTTCAGTCAGAAGTGCCGAGGGAGTGATCCATCTTGGCCTCCTCCTGAGGACCGCAGCATCACAGATGCCAGTCTTCAGCTAATTCAATTCACTCCATGTGATACGAAGAAACGGCTGAAGGCACTGAATAGTGCAAAGGCTATGGGCCCTGACAACATTCTGGCAATAGTACTAAAGGCTTGTGCTGCAGAACTAGCCTTACTCCTAGCCAAGCTATTTTAGTACAGTTACAACACTGTGAAAAATAGCCCAGGTATGTCCTCTTCACAAAAGACAGGACAAATCCAATCCAGCCAATTACCTCCACCCCCCCACCGCTCCCCCGCCCCCCACCCCCAGCACATTGGTCTACTCTCGATCATCAGCAAAGTGATGGAAGATGTTGTCGGCAGTGCTATCAATACATAGAATGCCTCATGTTCTTTCTTCAAGTGAATGAGATTATGGGGAAGAGAAGAGGTGAGCGATCCTGTTGAGCACTTATGGGAGCAAAACCTACAGTCTGATTCGAAGTTTGATGGCACCCAGTGTCCCAGATTCAAAGAATTTCAATGAATTGGTGGACCTCGTGAAGGGTCACTTTGAGGTTCAGGTTCAGAGGTTCAGGTTTAATTTGAGAAATAGAGCCCCGGGTGAGACAATTGCATGCTATGTGGCAAATTTGAAGCAGCTAGTGGAACATTGTTGAGTTCAGTATGACTCTGAATGTCATGCTCAGAGGTCGTTTAGTATGTGGTGTGAAAGAGGACACTATTCAGAAAAGATTATTGTCCGAAGTGAACCTGGATTTCAAGAAGGTGCTAGAAATAGCGCTGGCCATGGAAAGCGCAGTAAGAGATTCAAAAGCAATACACGGTGCGCAAAATGCCGCCGTCCTCCACATTGGGTGGGAAACCTCAGCCGATAGAGGCACGATAAAGCGAGACTCTGCCGAGAAGCGGGAAACAGCCCCCGCTAGCCAAAGAATAAAGATAAATAACAGTAGAAAAATCGAAGAATAATTGTAATAGAGGTGGAAACACTCAATCTTTTAGCGATTGGCAGTTTAAAAAAATCGAATGTTACTATTGTCATAGAAATAGACATATAATGAGGCAGTGCAAGGAAAGATTCAAGCAGGCTTGTGAGCAAAAGAAGAAGCCCAGTGAAATATACAATATAGAAGAGCCTGAAACAACAACTTCAGACATTTACTCATTGTTTAATCTGAAAGTTGGAAAGACAGAACAAATACTTGTCACAGTGAAAGTAAATGGCAAATCTGTTAGAATGTAAGTGGACACGGGAGCTTGCACTACAGTAACTGGGGAACATACCTTCAGATATTCGAAAAATGGTGAACATCAATTAAGTTTAGAAGAAACAGATACCAAGCTAAAAACATATACAGGTGGAGGCATTCAAGTAAAAGACATAAGCAGAGTAACTGTCCATTATGGAAGACAATCAGCAGAACTATCAGCGTTAGTATTGAGAGACAGAGGACCAAACCTTCTAGGGTGAAATTGGCTAAGGGAAATCACCTTGATTGGCCACAGGGATTCCAAAAGGAAGCTGGAAGTGTTCCTGTTTTGAAAAAGGAGTGTGTCAGGACTCAACAACCTGAAGAAATGCAGGCTGTCTTAAGCCAACCCTGGAAGAACAGCAGAAGAAACTCAAAGAGCCCCCGCTTGATGACAGAGTTCAAGATGAGCTGAACAACCTTCAAAGGGAAAAAGAAAATCTGTTGAAAGACCTTCACACACAAGATTCCCCCTGGAAAAGTATGAAGAGAAACAGAAAGAATTCAGCACCTCTCTGAACAAACTGAAGAATGAGTTGGCAGAGAAGACAAAACAATGCTCAATTTCCCAGGAGGCAGCAAATAAATACAAAAAAGAGATGGAAGAGCTAAAAAATCAGCTATATGAAGCCAAAGAGGCTTTGGAAGCAAAAGTCACAGAATTTCCCAAAAAGCAGACAGATAACGAAATTTTGGGAGACTCAGGCACTGAGCTCAGGCAAGTTGAGCTTGCAGCTGAGAGAAGCCTGGCCAACAGTGAAGTCTAAAAGGCCGAGATTAAAATCTGTGCTATAAAGAAGAAGGCACATAGAAAGAAGATACAGAAATACTAAAAGGGCTTTAATTCTGGCAGTATACAGATACACTTTCGTACACAGGCCTGGCAATCAAATAGGAAACACTGATGCCCTTAGTCATTTGCCTTTACGAGAAAATGATGAACACATCCCAGATCCACAGGAACTTATTTCACTGTTAAATTTCTTAGATTTCTCGCTGGCATGTGCTCGACAGATCAGACACTGGACAAGTCGGGACCCAGTTCTATCTCAAATATAAGAACAAGTGCTATATGTTTGGTCACAAGAGCCCTTGTCTGACGAAATGAAACTGTACTTCAACAAGAGGCATGAAATAACCAGCCAGGATGTCATCTTATTGTGGGGAGCATGAGTGATGGTTCCTCTAAAGGGAAGGGAGCCACTTTTAATTAAACTACACAGTGCTCATCTAGGAATTTCCTGAATGAAAACCATAACACACTATCTATGGTGGCCTGGGATGGATGGTGAAATAGAGAGTTTAGTAAAGCACTGTGTGCAATGTCAGCAACTGCAAAAGTTGCCAGTGACAGCTCCATCACACCCATGGGAGTGACCAGGTAGACCCTGGGTGCAGTTACACATTGACTACGTTGGACCTTTCCTGGGAACAATGTTTCTGCTCATTGTCGATGCACATTCAAAATGGTTGGACATACATGAGTTAAAGTCACCAACGTCAGCTGCTACAATTGAGAAACTACATCAGAGTTTTGCCATTCACGGACTACCAGAAGTAGTTGTTTCCGATAACGGCACGGCATTTATGAGTGATGAGTTTCAACGGTTTATCAGCCTCAACGGTATCACTCATGTGAAAACTGCACCGTACCATCCTTCCTTAAATGGACTGGCCGAAAGGGCGGTTCAAACGTTCAAGGCAGGCATGAAAAAGCTAACTGGCGATTCCTTGGCAACCAAGCTAGTATGCTTTCTCTTTCATTACAGGACTACCCCTCACACAACCACAGATGTCACACTTGCTGAGTTACTGTTGAAACGCCACCACAGGACGAGATTGAGCTTAATAATGCCAAATTTAGAGGGGAAGGTGGAAAGGATCATGGAAGCCTGAAAACTAGACATGATTGGCATAGTCGTGAAAGGAAATTTACCATGGGAGAGCCGGTATACGTGAAAAATTTCGGGGAAGGACCAAAGCGGTTACCAGGTGAAATAAGTGTGGTGACTGGACCTCCATCTATCATGTGGAGGTGGAAGGCCAGATAATCCATAAGCATGTGAACCATTTAAGGAAGAGAGAGAGACAAATCACCAAGATTTGGTTTCACCATTGACCATGACCGGGTCTGCCTTTCCTGTTGAGGATACTCAACCCAGGACTGACATGTCTGATGTTCCTGTAAGAGTTGAGGATACAGAACTGGAAAGTGCCCGCCGAAGCACCTGATGTTCAGGCAACTCTGGAGAAGGAGGTTCCTGACAAAGAATCTGAAGTTGTGGAGCTGTGACATTCCACACATACCAGGAAACCACCTGAAAGACTGAACTTGTAAATTCCTTACCCAGTGTAATTATTGTTGTCTTGAAAAATATGCACTTGTAAATATAGTATGTATAGCTGAGTAAAAAGGGGAGGAATGTAGTAATTATGGTTTTATTTAGTGTGCAATGTACCTTTAAGAATAATACTCGTTAGGTAAGATCACATGATCTGTAGTAATCAATAGGAGAGTAGCGCGGGCTACCTCAGCAGTCAGTGTAGGGATAGGGTTGGAGTTGAAAGCACACGTGTAGTTGCTGCTGAGTATATTGTAAATAAACGTTATGTTTCCACCCAAGAAGTGCCTGCAGATCAACTCTATCATTAATAGCGCAACTTGGCCACCTGTCTATGGTGATGGGGGGATGTTGCTATGTTGTTATGTCACAGGGGACATTTGAGGGTGAAGGAATCAAAAAAAGGTAAGGTGCACCATTGTAACTCGTGCTGGCACACTATGCAGTCCCTCGCTGACACTGCGCAGTAGAAATGGGAGGAGCCTCAGGTCCAATTCCATGAGTTCCTGGACTGCTCACATTCCCAAATAAATGTGAAGCCAAACAGAAACCAGTAAAAGGAAGTGTGCTTGCACTCAGTTTTGTAATGAACACTGCAAAGATGCACTCAGGATAGCACAAAGGCTTCCATGCTCTTGCCTCTCATAACACCAAGATCCCAACCAGGTCAGGTGGTCATTGAAGTCTGTGCTGAAGGGCAACTCTCAATCTGCAATGTTGGTTGTAAAAACGCTAAACAGCCAAGGAGCCTTCATTGCCCCAGGTGGATGATTCCAAATAACATTGGTTGATGACTGTGGGCAGAATCATCTCAGATTTGCACTAAGTGCGGAAGTAGGTGGATAAAACAATGTTTTACCTGCTGGCCCCAATGGCGGCTTCTCATGTCGCATCATCCCAAACCTGCCACATTAATTATGCATTCCCGGGAAAAACACCACTTCAATGGTGGGCAGGCTGCAATTCACCCGCCACCATGCCACCTGGCTGCTTCATCATGTCGGGTGCCACGTTTAAATTACAGCCGCGCGCACAACTCTCAGTGCTTCCATCTAGGACTAGCCCCAAAAGGCAAAAGAACTGAAGCCACCAGGTTTAGTGATGCATCCCTCGAGCATCTTTTTGACACTGTGGAGGCTCGCTGTGATGTCCTCTACCCCAGCTCAGGCCGCAAGAAGGGCAGCAATATTACCACTCCAGCTTGGCAGGCGGTGGCAGCGGTGGTCACTTCCAATGTTACACAGAAGAAGTTGGCCATCTAATGCAGATAGAGGATGAAATGATCTCATCCGTGTCACCAGGGTAAGGCAACTATCTCATCACTCTAAACTCACACACTCAAGCCCATCACACATTCACTGGTCTGGTAGGTAGAGACTTGCACATGGGCCCCCCTAAATGTGATGTGGTTCTGTCTGCGAAGCCTGGCGCTGATAACTGCGAGTGCTCCTTGAAGCAAGGGAGGCAAATGAACCTCGCAGTCCCAAGCAAAGTGCAGCCGGCCAGGTGCATGTCAATTATGTGCAGTTGTGCAGTCATGCCAACATGGGCGGACGATCCAGCAGGGACGGGATGAGTCCAGCGGGCTGGCCTTTTAATAATATGCAGATGTATTATAATGAGACTCCCGACGTCTGATGGTGGGAAACGCGGCCCGCCATCGACGGGTTGAGCAGACGATTGTAAACCAATTTCATGAAGTCTTGAAACAGATTTTTGGCCTTCTCGCTCTATTGTCTGCTCACGCCGCCGAGCATGCCCGACGCCAGTGGGCACTGACGATTCTGTCCGCCGTTTCCATGGCAGGCGGGCTCATTTTTGCCTGCTACGCCATCGCCTCGCTGCTTCATCATGCCAGGCGCCATTATTAAAGCTCAGCCTCGTGCACACCTCTCAGTGTTTCCAGCCCAGGATGCTGCATGGAAGACATGGCCCTGAAAGGTAAGAAGACTGCAGCCCCCAGGTTCAATAACACATCTCATGAGCACCTTTTGGACGCAGTGGAGGCTCGCCGTGATGTCCTCTATCCCCGCTCTGGCCCAGGGTGGGCAGCAACCTCACCAATCCAGCTTGGAAGATGGTGGCAGCAGTGGTCAGCGCCAAAGCCCTGCAAAAGAACCAACCAGTGCCGCAAGAGGATGAATGATCTCTTCCGTTCTGGCAGGGTAAGTCACTCTTCTCATCACTCGCAACTCACATGCTCATAAATCCATGTGGAGTAACTGAAGGCATAGCCTCTCCTGCTGTCTATCAGGGGTCACGTGATCTTCTTGGAGGCTCAGACCAATGAGCCCTAAGCATGAGCAATCCAGGGGGTGGGACTTCCTGGTGAGAGTCCCGATCAAGCATGTAGCATCTAAAAGGCTCACTGTATTAAAATTTATCTGTTTCTTGTTGAAACCTGTCTTGTCTGTCAAGTCATTACACTATCACACATCCATAGGGCCCCCACTCACTGCCAGTTCAAGGGACATCACCATTCATTCTCTCACACACACCTTCATTGTCCTCACTCGTCCATGGGACCACTCACCACCCACCCATGCCAGGCATACTTATCATCTGGCATGGCAGGCATCCTGCTTACACTCTCTCTATCTCTATTCATGAAGGACAAGCTGGCACACAACAAGCGGGAGAGGTCACAGACCGGTGGAGGAATGCCTGACATCAAGGCCCTCACAGACTTTGAAAACAACCATCCAGCTGGCCAGCGAGGATCTGGGCCGTTCCTGCACCGATGGTGAGGTCAGCAGTTCTCTACCAAGTGAGGGTCTAGCAGTGCAACATCCATCAGACAACCATGCTATGAGCGGTGTCCTGTTTCACAGGCCACTATCATGCAATAATTATCTCTCCTTGCTTTCACAGGCACATCTGGGAAACAGCCAAGAGAATCCACGACCCAGGGCCCTCATCTCTTCAGCATCTGTGACCAGTGACTCTGTGCCCCTGAAGGGGTCAGATGCTGAAGGCAGACAAAGGATCAGGTGCTTTTTAAGTTTCATGGCTGTATCTCCATGATATGACCCTGATCATAGAGCGCAAGCAAGCTGCCCTCGGCCAGACAGGAGTCAGACATTCTCAGAGGCTATGTGAAGATCTATGGACTGTGCTCACTGTATGTCATCACCATCCTCCTGCAATTGAGTGACTGTTAGGACCCTCACTGCATCTCCATGACAGGAGCATTGTCACAGAGTGTATGTGCGCTGCCATAAGCCAGACTAGAGTCAAATGTTCACAGATGCAATGTGAGGATCTATGGTGTCTCCTCACTGCATGTCATCATTATCCTCCACAAATCTAGCAGCTATGAGGGCGTTCCGAGTGCACCTGCCTCGTCTGACAAGTGTTAGGGCCTCATCGCCATCGTCGTCGCCTTCGAAAACCTCCTCACCCTCATCACTGTCGACGCCCTCCTCATCGGAGGAGACCTCCAGCTCCTACATCTCCTCCTTAGCCAGCTCCTCTCCTTGTTGCAGCACCAGGCTGTAAAGGACACAGCAGGTGACGATGATGCATGACATCCTCTGTGGACTATATTGCAGGGCTCCACCAGACCGGTCCAGGCACTGGAACCTCATTTTCAGCATCTCAATGGTTTGCTTCACCAAGTTGTGAGCTGCAGCATGAGCCTCATTATACCTTCTCTCTGCTGCAGTCTGAAGCCGCTGCACGGGTGTCATCAGCCTCATCCTCTGCAGATAGCCCTTGTCCCCAAGGAGCCAACCCTGCAACTTCTGTGGACTCTGGAAGATGTCATGGATGACCAAGTGAGAATGTAGGAATTGTGGACGCTCCCTGGAAACCATGCGCAGACCTGCAGACCTGCAGGATGAGTTTGTGGTGGTCGCACACCAGCTGCATATTCAGCGGGTGGAAACCCTTGCAGTTGACATAGTTGACCCCTTGTTGCAATGGAGACCTGAGTGCCACATGAGTGCAGTCGATCATACCTTGCACCTCTGGGAAGCCAAATCCAATCGCTCGTGCATCCTGGCTGTCTTGGACCCGGGCAAAATGCACAAAGTTGTGCGCCCTCACGAAGATGGCATCCATGGCTGCATAGATGCATTTGTGGGTGGAGGCTTGTGATATCCCACAGAGGTCACCTGTGGAGCCCTGAAAGCAACCACTGGTGTAAAAATTGAGCACCAAGGTCACTTTCACGGCCCCGGTCAGTGGATGCCCTCCATTTCCCCATGATGCCAAAACCTACAGTAGTTGGCAGATGTGACTGACCAGTTCCCTAGATATGCACAGTCTTCGGTAACACTTGTCGGTCATCTGCAGGAAAGAAAGGTGCCATCTATATACCCTGGGTCTAGCTAGGCACCGACCAATGACAGCTCACTATGGCTCTTCAGCAGCATGTGCAGCAGCCCAAGATGCCCCTTCTTCCTGAGGGTGCTGCTCCTCCCTCTGCCCAGCCAGGCACCTCCGTCACTCTCTTCTCTGTCATCTCCGTAAGCCATGAGACTTACAGCTAGTTCACCAGGTTCCGTGCTCCTGATGTATTCCTCCTGCAGGAAGAAAGAGAAAGATGCGTGGGTTAGTATGTGTGTACTAAGAACCTCTCTTGGTTAAGTCTGAAGGCCGCTTAACACATCCTGGGGAGTGCTGGCCACCACTTGGATGGCCAGAGTTTAGTCTGCTGCATGGCTGCCTGAGACCCCACCCACTTCGTCCCACTCCACCTGACCGATTGGCAGCAGCTTCGCCCATTGCACTGCATGCTGTGCTCCAGCCAATGAATGCTCCATGACCAGCTTTAGTAAGGAGATTGTACAACGTACACAGTCATCCAACTGTTCTGCATTCCACTAAAACGCTCATTAGCTTGCAGTCTGTGGTTGAGGGGTGAAAAGGTCCGGAGCACTTGGTGGCGCTTTCATGCCTCTGTGTTGCTTGAGTGGACAGATAAACTGGAGACCCAACTCCAAGCATGTCAATGTGGCTGCGCCTGAACTGTCTCAGCTGCAGAGAAATGGTCACTTTATACAAGGTTTCCCTAATGCATGGCCACTTCCCTCTCCCCCAACCCCGCACATGCTTGTGCACTACCTTCAACTGCAAGGCAGCCCTTGACCCCGTCCGCAAGTCACCTCAACCGCAGGGCAGCCCTTGCCCCCACGCCTCCAATGTGCCTCAACCTTGAAGTCCAACAGGTGACCCAGGCGAGCACTGCACAGTTGTGCACACACCTCCAAATTCCCCTCACAGTGCAGCCTGCAAAGTGCACACTTTATATATGCTGTTGTGAAACACGTCAGCGTGCAATCACGCCGACGTGGTGGGCGATCCAGTGGGGGTGGAGATGATTCCAGCGGGCTGGCCTTATAACGATATGCAGATGTATTACAATGAGGGTCCCGATGTCCAATGGAAGGAAATGCGTCCCGCCATCGACGGGCTGAGTGGATGATTGCAAACTGGTTTCACGACGTCATGAAACCGATTTCTGGCCTCACCATATTGTCCGCTCACGCTGCTGAGCACACTTGACACCAGCGGGCACGGACAATTCCGCCCATACATGCTGTTGATTCAATGGTTGCAGGGATGTGTCACAGGGGATGATGGAAACCAGCAAGAGTTAGAGTGAACTCAGTTGCACATGCATGGCTTGCGGTGTAATGCTCGAGGTTACAGATTCCTTACACATGTCTGCATGAGAGAAAGGAGAATCAGTCTTGGTTCCTGCAGGATGGGCCTCACCATTTTGGGGTGGGTGCAGGGCCAGCTTTCACCAAAGATATGAGCATGGGTGAGAAGGGTACAAAGATTATGGGGGCGAGGGGAAGATTTCTGGAAAAAGCCAACCAGCTCTTTCCTGCGAAATGTTCACTGATCAATGCTTCCATTGGCAATGTTTGGCCAGGTGACCTCGACAGCTGTTCTGGTTTTGCCTAAGGAGGAGAGGTAAAGGGAGGCCCAGGGACTGGAACAGCAGGGACTCGAACCTCAGGGGGCTGTAGCTGCAGAGGAACAGGCAGTGCCTGAAGAGTGGAACCAGGGTCAGCAGTGGCGCCGAGCAGCATTCCGTGCCAGGATCTATAGAAGGCATTTCAGTTACCTGCAAATGACTGAAAGACAAGAGTGGAGGGGTCTTCGCATGACTAGGAAATCTGTCACCAACATCTGCCACCTCCTGTGAGAGGAACAGCAGCCACACGGATTGAGAGGCAGTGCCCTGCCTGTGGAATTGAAGATCTGAGCAGCATTGAACTTCCTCACGACCAGCTCCTTTCAAAGCTCAACTGCCAACTTGTGTGGCATCTCCCGAGTGGCCACCCACAAGTGCATGAGGGAGTTTACGGATGCCCTTTTCAGGAAAGCACATGAGTTTGTGCTGTTCACCTTTGACCCAGAGAGCCAAGATGCTCGAGCCGTGGGATTTGCACCCATCGCTGGGTTCCCTCAGGCCCAAGGGGTAATTGACTGCATGTGGCGATCACAGCTCCCTGGCATCAGCCGGCCAGATTCATAAACAGGAAGTGTTATGTATTTAATGTCTTGTTTAGCTTGCTGTACTTTGTAAGCCAGTGCATTATGAGATCACAGAATCCATGTTTTTTTGTTAGTTCTGTCGCTGCAGTAGAATAAATGAGAGCTGAAATGTTCAATCACCTCCACGCCTCCGTGAGTATAGATTAGTTTTTAAAACGTTATCAGCCATACCAATATTAATACATAACAAACTGGCGACAAGAACAAAGGACCTTTGCGGTAAGGCCACTCGATAAGTGAACCAGCTAGTAAAAGGAAATTACTAGTTAAAGAAAAGTGCCCCTACTCTTCTGGAGCCCTCCTGGATTTCAGACAAAGGGGATCTGCAAGGCGAAGACAAAAAGACAGAAAGAGAAGAAATTGCTGCTGTGTCTTTCTGAACAGGAAAGAGGTTCAGGAACAAAAGCTTACAGCGAAAAGCAAAGCAGCCATGTTTGCAGAAAAAAAAGAGACCCATGATCGCGAGGGTCCTGAGAAAACGTGCGAAAAATACAGCGACAGGACTGCCGGCTGCAGACAGCCTCTGAAGCTCCAAATATATAGGACATGCTGGGTTCAAAAAGAAGACACAGAGAAGAATGTGCTGCATTTTTAAAAAAGTTTAAAAACTTACAGAAAGGGAAGGTCCACAATTGCTGCAGAGCTCGCCAAAAAACCCGAAAAGTGCAGGAAAAACCACAGAGACATAACCAGCAGCCGCTGACAGCCTGAGTTAAAAATAAAGTTACTGCCTTGAGCTGTAACAGCATTTAAAATGGTAACTATGAAAAAAGGAATGACAGTAAACATGAAGTAGCTGATGATGAAGAGAAAATAAAAAGGTGGAAAATGACAATACTTACCGGACCTATGGGACATTTCAATGAGACCCTGGAACAGTGGAGCTCCAACACTGAACACTTTGAGTATTTTGTCCTTGAAAATGGAATTGAAAATGATAGAAAGGTGACAGCTTTCTTAAGTGCGTTGGGAGTTAAAATATTTGGTTTATCAAGAAGCTTGGTGCAGCCTGACAAACCTGGCACAAAATCATATGAGGACATTGTAAATGTCCTGGAGATGCATTTTTCTCCTAAGTCACATATCATAGCAGAAAAATTTAAGTTTCACAAAAGAAACCAAGAAGAGGGGGAAACAATTGCGCAGCATGTTGTAGTACTTAAAAAGCTCACTGAACATTGTGAATTCAAGGAAGTATTGAACAATACCCTCCGTGACAGGTTAGTCTGTGGCCTTTGTACTGAAGAAATCCAGAAACACCTCCTGATAGAAGCTAACCTCACTTTGCAGAAAGCCATAGAGATTGCAATCTCCATGGAGCTGGCTGCAAAAGAAGCACAAGATAGCAAGCAGTCGAGAATGTTATCATTGTGGAAAACCTAGTCACCGTCCATCTAAATGTTGCTGCAGAGACTTTGAATGCCATCAGTGTGGCAAGAAGGGACACATTGAGCATACCTATAAAAATAAAAAAAGTAGCAGTGATTCAGAAAGGCAAACCAGAGAAAAAGAGATCTGCCATCTGGCGTAACAAGAGGAAAAATCTGCATGTCATACAGCAGGAACGGGTGGGCCAAAGTGATACCGAGTCTGAAGAAGAAGAGCCCCTCCACATCTTGTCAGTGGCAGGTGGTTCACAGGGCAACTGGGTAACACTGCTGCTGGAGGGCCAACCAGTACGAATGGAACTGGATACAGGGCCAGCAAATGCTGTGTATAAGGAGAAGCTTAAACATCTTCCCTTGATGCCTGCAAAAATCATTCTGAAAGCATAGACAGGGGAATCTGTACCTATGATGGGCAGAACGGAAGTTAAAGCGGAACTAGATGGACAGACTGTTAAGTTACCACTGTTTGTGGTGAAAGCAACTACCCAACTTTAGTTGGATGGTCATGACTCGAGAAGATCTGGTTAAACTGGGCAGAAGTACACAGCATTGCAAAAGAAGAAATTGGTGTGACAGCTGTTGTTTTCAAAGGAGATTTGGGAAGGATGAAGGAAATCACCGTAAAATTGAATATCAAAGCTGACTCTCAACCAAAATTTCTGAAGGCCAGAACTGTGCCTTAGGCTATACGGCCAAAAGTTGAAGCTAACCAGGAACGTCTGGTCAAGATAGGAGTCTTGGTACCTGTCTCTCATAGCGAATGGGCCACACCCATAGTTCCAGTGCTCAAGAAAGGCGGCTCCATACACATTTGTGGAGATTTCAAGGTTACTGTTAACCCCATGTTGTGTGCTGAACAATATCCACTTCCACATATTGGGGCCTTTTCACTGGCCTGGCTGATGGACAGAAATTCAGCAAATGAGGTCTATTCCAGGCCTACTTACAAATGCATGTTGATGAGAAGTCACAACATACAAGGGACTGTACCAATATTGCCGTTTGCCTTTTGGAATAACATAAGCTCCAGCATTGTTTCAGAGGACCATGGACCAGATCCTGTTGGCTTGCCTGGAGTTCAGTGCTACCTTGGTAATGGGCAGGACTGATGAGGATCATCTCAAGAACTTGGATGCCATCATACAAAGGCTAGAGGAGAATGGCCTACGGGTTCGTAAAGACAAATGCAAGTTTTTTCAGCCCACTGTGGAATATTCTGGGTACGTCATTGATGCTGCTGGGCTTCACAAAGCTCCCTCCAAGGTCAAGGCTATTGTGGATGCTCCAGCTCCTCTGAATACCAGCCAGCTTCACTCATTGTTAGGGCTGTTGAATTATTGCGGGAGATTTATTCCACAGCTGGCAACCCTGCTGAAACCCCTGCATGAGCTTCTGTGTCAGAACAAAGCCTGGAAATGGACAGAAGCCTGTGATGCTGCGTTCAAGAAGGCTAAAGCAGCACTGACAGATTCCAAGGTACTGACACACTTTGACCCTTCTTTACCTCTACAACTTGTGTGTGATGCATTGCCTTATGGAGTTGGGGCTGTTGTTTCACACATAGTGCCCTCAGGTGTGGAGAGGCCCATAGCATTCACTTCATGGACTTTAAGCAAAGCAGAGGGCCAATGCACTCAAATCGATCGGAATCTGGAAATTTCACCAGGACCTGTTTGGACAGAAGTTCATGCTGCTGACTGATCATCGACTTCTCGCCTCAATATTCGGTCCATACATAGGCATCCCTTCCTTAGCTGCCAGCAGGATGCAGCAATGGTCAATGATGTTGAGTGCTCACAGATATGACATCAAATATTAAAAGTCTATCTTGCATGGCAATGTGGATGGTCTTTTGAGGCAGCCACTACCAGTCAGCTATGTGGACATGCTCAGAAAGATATTTTCTACTTTGCACACATGGAAAACACCCCCATCACTTCAGTCCAAATCAAGAAGGCCACTCGAGTGGACCCAACATTACCCAAAGTCATGGACCTTGTGATGCATGGCAACTCTTCCCCGAACTTCCAAACCCCCCCGACCTTCATCCTTTCGTTTCCAGGAAGATGGAGTTATCAGTCACTTCAGGATGTTTGCTTTGGAGCATGCGAATTATGATTATTATTATTGTTGTTATTATTAGTTATTATTATTCCACCAACATTGAGGAAACCAGTATTGGACCAACTGTATTTTGGACACTGTGGAATAGTTCACAAGAAAGAGATTGCAAGAAGCTACTTTTGGTGGCCTGGCCTGGACCAAGACATTGAAGGTAAGGCAAGATCTTGTCCTTCATGACAGAGTGTGAGAAACATGCCTCCATTGGTACCCTTCCATCCATGGGATTGGCTGGAAAACCCTTGGCAGTGCATTCATATTGATTTTGCTGGACCATTTTAAAAGAACAATGTTCCTGGTGGTTGTAGGTGCTCATTCCAAATGGCCAGAAGTTTCAGTGCTGTCCTCTGCTATAGCTAAGAGTACAATTCAAAGGCTAAGAGAAATGTTCAGTTGTTATGGGTTACCAGAACAACTTGTGACTGACAATGGGCCTCAGTTTGTCTCACAGGAGTTTGAGAATTTTTTGAGAATTAATGGAATTCATCACATCAACTCAGCACCATACCACCCATCCACCAATGGATTAGCTGAGAGATTTGGTCAAATCATGAAACATGCTTTAAGTTCGGCACAAGGATATTCGTCCATTCAAAAGCGTCTGGAAACATTTCTGTTGACATACTGAGACACATCACATGCTACAACTAAAGCACCTCCAGCATTCCTAGTAATGGGATGGCAATCGCGTAGTTGCTTTGATCTGCTGAGACCAACAAAAACACGACAAGTTGTGCAAGATCAACAGCAGGACCAAGAGAAAAGCACAAAGCTCAAAGCCAAAAACTTTCTGTTCTGGACAAGAGGTTCTAACTCGTAATTATGCTACCGGGGCTAAATGGGTTCCTGCCATGATGATTGCTCAGGCAGGACCTGTTTTGTACACAGTCCAAACTGTGAATGGTTTCGCCTGGCAGAGAATCTAATAGCGGCTAGACTTGAGCCGAATGAGCTTCCACAGACGTATGACGACACTCAGAACTATGAGCCCACAATGGCTGAGAGGCCTTCCAATCCTCAAGGGATTTGTTAATCTCTTTTTGCATCTAGTTTTTTTTTGGCTTGAATAAAAATAACATTTTCACCCTTACACTTGTGATCTCCTGATTCAGTTTCTTGGCTGCAGCAACAATAGGGAGTTATGCAGGAGTACATGGGGGCAGCGCACACTGAACTGATTGTCTTTTCTCTGCCCTATGCTGAGGGCTATTGCCTTAATGGAGCTGGAGCTCTGTGTTCATCCTCTCTGTCATATCGGAGTGGCAGCTGGCTGTGAAAAGGCAGCAACAGTTGTTGTTTCTGCTCCTCAGAGGTCCAGGCTCGTGCTGCATGTGGTGCAACATGTGGTGTTGCATGAGGTGCTGCCATGCTGCACTGAAGGCTTAACACCAGGGAAATTTACACCAGATGACAGTGAGTAAACTCCAAGGCAGTTAAAAGTATGTCTAAGTCTGGAAATGACCCTCAAAGCTATGAGTTCAGGCTTTCACAACAAATTTTGCAAACACCAGCCTTTGACTGAGGCTGATGTCAAGCTTCGTGATTTCACTCTTAAAATTTTTTCCTGGGACATCAGTTTCATTCCATTTATTTGTTCGTGAAATGGGGACTTCACAGATAAAGACCAGCCGCCCAGATCTTCCTGTCTCTGGATGGTTGAAGACTGGATGTACCCCGAAAGATATGTGCAGGACCCATTGCAACATAAGCACATTCCTGGTACTTACGTGAGAAGCTTAAACTTCCGATTCCAGTTTTACTCTGCCGTGATTGCTCCGTGATTGGCCAGAACCATGCAGACTTGGGCTATTTGCACTATATTTGCCCTGGTTTTTACATGGATTTCCTTAAGAGCAGGTATTAAACCAGCGAAACTCTAAGTAAATCATCTGGATTGTCAAAGCACTCCAGAACCAACAGTAATGTTGACCGCCCGCCACCCCTCCCCCGCTACCCACCCCCCCCCACCGACTGAACCCCTTGTTACCCCCATACACCCAAAATGAGCCGATCCCCTTGATCAGCCAAACCCCCTACCACCCCATACCCCCTGACCACGCGACTCTCCCGACAGCCCAACTCCCCCCAACAGCCCTCCCACCTGCCCACCTGCCCACCCCACCCTTGACCACCCAAACTCCCACCCCTGACTACTGCCCAAACACCTGAACTACACCACCCCAACCACCCGACATCCCCCGAACACCCAATCCTGACCCAAGATCCTGGAACTCCCTTCCTAACAGCACTATGGTTGTACCTACACCACTTGGACTACAGCAGTTCAAGATGGCGGCTCACCACCACCTTCTCAAGGACAATTAGGGATGGATAATAAAAGCTGGCCTTGCCAACAATGATCACATCCTATGAATGAATAAAAAAATGTAGCCAGCATAACATGCACCAGATACTTAAGAAATGTTTCATTATCTTTCAGTTCCAAAAAGGAATTTACTGGCATTCAGTGGCGACGTTACTGTAAATTTCTGTTCAAAATGAACATTTGAGTTTTTGGTCTGTATTCAAATGAATGTTTATGCCTCTCTCTTATACAGGCTGATCTTCCGCGTGCTGTAACCAACAAGAAACGATAGTGCAGCAGATGGGTAATAAAAGAATGCATAGAATCTGATATCTAAACATAGTGCAGCTAATGGTACAGTTGATGTTTTATTGCTCACAGCCTGTCAGCTCTAATAGTCTCCCTATTCATAACATGTTCATTGAAATATGGAATCAACTGAAATAATCACAAAATTAAATAAACCTAGAGTCATACTTAAACACTTAATAATGGAATACGATAGATTATTGTAAACAACAAGCTATTTTCCAACCTGCACAACAGACTTTTCTCAGGTTTTAAAAGTTTCCGGACTAAAAATTCATCTGTGCCGTCAATTGGGTATGGGAGGGTGTGTTTCGTGACCTTCCCATATCAATGCGGGCAGCATGCAAATTTGGTGCGGCCACCACACTTAACTGAAGGTAACTTTGAATGAGAAGCCTTCCCGCTGCTGAGTACCTCTGCGCTCAGCAGGGGGCCGAGCAGCATTGTACTGATTGCACAGGTGCAGTCAACCTTATGTTCTTAAAGGCAATCTATTCCTCTTAAAGGGAAGCTGCACTGAATCTAAACAAGGCAAAATTAAACACCAGTGAAGAGACAGGGCTCCAGGGTTATAGATGCGGATCTGGAAGCCTTAGTGGTGGAGTGGATAGGTTAAGGGACTCCACGGTTCCATAGGTGGCCATGGAGGCCTTCAAATACCTTCCTCAGAAAGGACTGGGAGCAAGTGGCCAGGGAGGTCAATTCCTGGTGTCTGGACCCATGACTTCACAAGAGTATAAGAAGTCCAATGATCTCACACGGGTGGTCAAGGCCAGTGAATGCATCTTCACATTGTATCTCCTACCCCCTGCTCCACCACCTCTCATGTTGCTCATTGCATCACATCCTCATCTCTCACCCATGCCTTGACACGCAGAACTCAGGCCTAACATGCAGATACTCCACCTCACCTTCACACATGTTCCAGTGATGCCAGCCTCACACCTAGCTCTCACACAGCTTCCATTTTCCTCCAGCTATTCAACCATGGTAGGCACATCACCCAAGCACAGTGCAACACACTCACTGAAATTCTTTTATCTCTCTTACAGGGCAAGGTGGTCCACAATAGAAGCGAGCAGAGCAGAGTTCATGAGGCACAAGGATGCCTGCATCTCGTGAGCTGTACAGAGGAGATGGTTCTCTGTATCATGGAACCAACTGTGACAGAGCCCGTGATAACCAGCATCCCTGAGAATATTCATACTGAAGAACTGCCATGTGCCAAATCACAACAACCCCAGAAGGAGGAGACAGAGCAACAGTACCACTGATGAAGAAGTATTGTCACTTGATCTGACTCTTGCAGCCGCCAGCTCAGATACCGGCACTGCAGGAACCCTTAAGGCTACTATAGAGTGGGGATCAGCAGCTGGTGGGTCACTGGGTATGACTAGGGTCCACCAGGCCAGGGTAAATGATGGTTCATGTGCCAGCTCACCGGAGGGAAAGATCAGAGATGAGTTCTGCTACTGGGAACTCAGATGATGACCTCAATGGGGAAGGATACAGGAGAATGTTGATGAGCATGCACACTGGGATGATGGATGCATTGCCTGGTCTGTCAGACAGCTTCCTGTCGCTGTCAAGGAGCAAGAATAAGCCTGGCTCCAATTTGGCAGAGGGCATCATGCAGAACTTGCCTCCTCTGCTGCCTCTGCTCCATTTCCCTATTATCCTGCTGACCCAGAGACACTGGAACTGCAACCCCCATATCTGTTGCAGCTTTTCTGTCCACATCCCTGTAAGGATGCAGCAACACTCCCTCTCAGGTCACCCCCATGCCTCCAGAAACACCCCGCAGTAATTCCAGATGCTTTGCAATAGCTTCAAAATTGCCTTAACTGTAAGTTGGGTGCCTGGCCCTTTATAAAACAAAGGAGCAGGGTTCATCTTGCAGCCCAACACTTGTCCTTTGCATAGTGATGAGCAAATTTATTCAGTGGACCTGTGAGGTCTAAATTAGGAAGTCCGATATCATGTCAGCCGCTCAGGCCATCAGGATAGCATTGATTCAGTTGCTTCCAGTGCATTCTGGATACTTGCGCTGGTGTCTTTCTCAAGAAGGTGAGCCACATGGGTCATTGCAGGAGCAGCTTGTGCTGCAGCACATGACCCCAGGAGGGGGTTCTACTGAAACCACATTTGCGCCCTGTGTGTACTAATGATTTAGGACCTGAAAGTGCACTGTGCAATACTACCATATCAATGCTTAGCAGGCCCATTATTACCCAAATTACTGGGTTACTGTCTCTGTTAAGATAGTGGAGAGAAGAATTTCAGATGAATGCACCCAAGAATAGGTGCACAAGAGGGAGACACACAAGAGGGGCATGCACAGGAGGGACGTACACAGGGGGGACGTACACTGGAGGGATGTACACAGGAGGGGCATACACTGGAGGGATGTACACAGGTTAGAGCTGCACTGGAAAGTGATACACAGGATAGAGGTGTACTGGAAGTGGTACACAGGATAGAGGTGCATTGGAAAGTGGTACACAGAATAGAGGCGCACTGGAAAGTGGTACACAGGATAGAAGTGCGCTGGAGGTGAGTATGCACAGGAGGGGGGCCCAGATTTCACGAGGCATTGCATACATTACAGGGTTTACAGACAGAGGCTTAACTTCCTCGGCCTCTCAGAAGAATAGTGCTCACTGGTTGATGTTGTCATGTCAACTGGAGGCAGACACCTGCAGCCTCATACATGAAGACTTTTCTACTTATATGCTTTTCATACAAGGCAAGAATAAAATGTGAATAAGTGAAGATGAGGTATTCATTCAATGGATGAAGTGCCTTTAGTGAAGGTGGCAATGAGATAGATGTATCACATTATACAATGATTATGGTATCAATGGTGGATGGATAATTGGGAGGTGATGAAGTGAATAGCAATTGAAGGCAAAGTGCTGCTGAAAGTTGAATGGGTTTGAAAAGTAATGTGATGGAGAATGCTTCACAAGACAGAGTAAAACTCAGGGAGCAGTGGGGTGCTTAAAGCACAGAATGTAGTTGGATCGGCACTGGTTAGGTAAGTAAACTTATTCCTTCATTGCATCCAAGGCCTAGGCACCACTCTCCCACTGCTCACCTGCTGAACGACCTGCAACCTTGCCTTCTTGGTGAGAGTAGCAGCTTTTCCCTCCCATTATTGGGGAAAAGTGTCACAAAACTATAATATTTTTCATGATATTATTGTGCGCTTATGGGCATGAGTGAGGATAGTTCTGTCTGTGCAACTGAGTTAATTGAATTAGAGGCAGATAGACTGAAGGGGTGAAATTATTAAAAGAGTTATGTATAGAGCAGACTTTTGAAATGGAGATGTCAAGCGAGGCTGAGGGTTTCATAGATAAGGTGTGAATGAAATTTGCATTTTTAGATAAATGAGGGGTTGTTTGATTTTTAAAGGGATGGTAGGATGTTTACAACTAACAAGATAAGCAAGGCCAAGCAGTAGGTTTATTTTTCCCAAAGATACTGAACATATTGGCAACATGAAAGATTCTTATATTATGGGAAAAGTAAATTTCTGAAGACATGTAGAACAATGGAATTTTACACATGAAAAAGAGAGAAATATATATAAAGAAGGATGGAAGGTTATGTGGGTGTGGCTGTGTATCCTCTTGAAAGGTACACCATGTAAAGCAGCCTTGGGGAAAAGTATCTAGCCACTTTTGCAGAAGCCTGCTGTATCTAGTAACTAAAGATGTAAAGCCTTTGGAATTCCACTATCAAGTGGCTGCTGTGGTAACCTTGCTGGATTGCTTATTTACATTTAAAATCTATTTTGAACTGTTGCCTAAAAAGGGCATGTAGTTGGGAGCCAGTTTAATTAGGAATTTTGGCATTTGTTATACTATCAAGTAGCTGTAACCTTATGTCAGTGTTTGAATTATTTTCTTTTGTTACTAAATGTTTTAATCTAATTTTTTAAATCTTGTTTAATCAAAGTTGTTAGTGGACTCACTACTTCTTAATTCGGTGCACAAATCTTCTCGTAATAAATATAAATTGCAAAACTGTTGTGATAGTGTGGCCAAGTTTCCCTTGTGGATTTGATCCACCTGGCACATATCATCTGCCACATCATAACAAAAGAATGACACCCCATGTTAGTGGTGTCAGCCATGGGCTCATTTGGTAGCACTCTCACCTCTGAGTCAGAAGGTTGTGGGTTTAAGCTCAGTCCAGAGACCTGAACTCAAAAATCCAGGCCGACACACCAATGCAGTACTGAGGGACTGCTGTGCTTTCGGAGGTGCCGTCTTTTGGATGAGATGTTAAATTGGACTCACATCTGCTCTCTTAGTTTGACGTACAAGATGACGCTATATTGAAGAAGAGCAGAGGGTCTATCCCCAGTGTCCTGGTTAATACTTTCCCCTCCATCAACATCACAAAAACAAAATACCTGATTGTTAACGCATTGTTGTTGTGGGAGCTTGCTGTGTGCAAAGTGACGGCTGCATTTCCTCCATTACAGCAGTGGCTACATTTCAAAAGTTAATTCAATGGCTGTAAAGTGCTTTGGCACATGCTGTGGTTGTGAAAGGCATGATATAAATGTAAGCCTTCCTTTCCTGACTACCCCCAGCAAGGCATCATTAAACCTGGGTGCTAGCCTTGCTCAATGTCCATCATCCATCCGGAACATCCCCCATTTCCATTTGTGTGTTGTTCCTTGAAACACCGCTGAAATTGCATCATGCTGGTACGGATCACACCTGTTGCACAGCTTCCGGGCACAAAATCTCAACGTCAAAATTTATTGGTACAATTGAGTTTAAATCATAGATTCTGACCCACTGAGTTGACTTCTGCATTTCCACCAAGCAATTCCAACTCCAGGTTTGGAAGCGACTTTCATATTATTATCTCAGTCATTGGGCTGAAGTTTACATACCTTGGCGGTAGGCACCAGTTCAATCTGGAAGTACATGGATCATCGGCTCCTCCCGCCTTTGAAAAATGTCAGATAATACGTGTAGCGGCCAATTGATGGCTGTGCAGTGGGGAGCTAGCCGGCAGCAGCGAGCAACGGTGGGCAGCACGCCAAATCGGTCACAAAAGTCTGGGGGCAGAGGGGGCTGCTGTGAACTGGAATTGGTCATGGCTACTTGAATTCAAGGCTCTCCTGGCATGGGACTGTGGCAGCTGCAACATGATGCATTCTTTGCACGTTTAAGTATTTTGTGTGGAAGAATTTAAATTCCTGTGAACTATTGCAGTATATGAGAGCTTGTTTATAAACGTGGATGAATGTTCTGCTGGTTTGGAAGCAGTCAGGACCTTTGCCAGGGAAGAAATAGCATTGGAATGCGGCTGACCCATTCCCTTGACGAATAGCAAGTGTTTCAGGAGATATTGGAAACCAGCCCTTTAAATCTCTTTATCTCTCCACAGATGTAGGAGAGAATGGAGCCTGGAGCTGGGGAAACAAAAGACCAATGATGGCGTGAATATTGCCAGTACCTTTACAAGGATGATGGTGAGTCGGAATTTAAAGGCCATGTTGAACTTGAGCCTCATCCAGTTTGAGCTGAGGTACAGTGAGTTATTCATCAGGTGGCCAGCTGTAAGGCCATGGGCCTGGACAATATATCGGCAGAATTACTTAAGGTGGGAGGAGAATCAGTAGTAGATTGGATGTATAAAATATGTGTGGCACTGTGGGAGACCGGTGATTGGCTGGAGGACTGAAGTGACTCTATCTTTATCCCTCTGCTGAAGAAAGGTGACCTGAAACAGTGCACAAATTATAGAACAATTGCTTTGATCTCTCACGCTGGTAAAATCTTGCTCAGGATCATCCTGGAATGGATCCGGAAAAATACAGAGAGTGAGGTTGCTGATGAGGAAGCTGGATTTTGACATGGAAGAGGAATCAGATCAAGTCACTAATCTTAGAAACATAATGCGCAAAGTCCAAGAACATCAGTAGCCAATGTGCTTCATTGATTTTGAGAAGGTTTCAATTTGGTCTCACATGAGAAATTCTGGTTGGCAATGTTAGACATGGGATACCCACCACATTTAGCTGACTTGCTAGCCAAGCTTTGTCGGAAGCAACAGGCTAGGGTTAGAGTTGCTGGCACCCTCTCAGAATGGTTCAGTCAAAAAGGGTATTCGATAGGGGTGTGTACTTTCCCCATTTTTATTCAACATCCAAACAGAAATGGTCAGGAGAGAGACACTTGATGGATACAAAGGTGGAGTATCGATTGACAGCCAGCGAATTTCAAATTATTCTGCTTGCTAACTCAGTGGAGTTGGTGGATTGTCTTGATCAAGTTAACTGGAAATACAATCTCCTGATCAATGTTGACAAGACAATGGGGATGGGTGGAAAGACCTGCAAGATTCTGATTAACAGAGCTCAGCTTGAACAGGTTGATACTTTCCCCTAACTTGGGTCACTCATCACAGAGGATGCAGAGTCTACCAAAGAAATTTAGGCTAGACTTAACAAGGGTCATGGCATTGTGAACTCACACAAAAGAATATGGAGGAGCCACAGCATCTCAATTACAATGAAAATTTGTCTTTTGAAAGCCCTTGCATGGCCAGTGACAATGTATGGCTGTGAAAGCTGGACTATCAAGAAGAGTGACGAGGCTCAAATAAAAGCATTTGAAATGAAAGACAAATATTACGTGTGTCGTGGACGGTCAAATGATAGATGAGTGGTGCTTGATAAAGCTGGCATTAAGAGAAACTTATTTGAGGCAGTGATACCCAGGAAGCTCACATATTTTGGACATATAATGCAAACTGGAGAGGAGTACTTAGAAAAAGAGGTAATGCAAGGCATAACACCTAGCAAGCGTGCACAAGGAAGACCCAAGATGGCATGGATAGATAATATCGGAACGTGGACTGGCCTCCCTATGGACAGGCAGTGAGTGCAGCAGAGAATAGAAATCAGTGGAGAAGATTTTCCATAGTGCAGTCAACACTTGGAATGAGGATGAATGAAAGACAAGGCCCCAAGATTTGACAAAGCCATTGGTGTGTCCTCCTTCAGGCTGTAAATCATAGGTGGGACATCCTCATGCTCTCTGAGGGTGAGTGCAAGGATGCGTGAGTCACCATTCTGGAGATGGACATAAAGGGAAGAGTGTGATGTGGGTCAATTATGGGGTTGTCTTGTGTGTTGCCCAAGCGTGTAAGGCGGCATGATGCAGTCATGCCATTCTCCATGACAACAGGGGTTTTGGAGGGTGACGGGATGGGGGTGGGGGAGGAAAAACTGCAACACCCCCACGCTGCAGCACCCGGGAAAGAATCAAGAAAAGCCCACATTAGTCACACATGTGCCTTTCTTAGTTTTGACATTTGAATATTGTTTTGAGTTATTGTGAACATGAGTTTTCTTGTCACATGAATCTCCAGCTGCATTAATGGATTATCTGTGTGTGACGTGGTGGTCTTGTTTTGGATTTGTTAGCTGCTTTTATGTGTGTTTGTGATCATGTACGTACCTCTGCCTGACATTATTTGGAGGCTCACATTTCCCTTACATGTTCATGACAGGGAGCTAACGGGAGAAGGTGCAATGAGTGTTATTGAGCTGGAGACACTGATGCTGGAACCTTCTACGTATCAGACCATCTCTTGTCTCATGTGCATCCAGACCCTCCCAAGGACCACCTTGCACAGCTGCCTGCTGCAGCTCACCCACCACTACGTCGGACTCGTCATTATAGGACCGGGCTATCTTTGTCCATTAATCCTCCGACAGGGCTTCCCCTCTCTGAAAGGCCAGGTTGTGCAATGCATACTAAATGATGACTATAACGGACACTCTGGCAAGTGCATATTAAGAGAGCACCACTTAAGAAATTCAGACACTCGACTCACATCTTGAGAGGCCAGTGATCTACTCGATGATGGCCCTAGTCACATCCTGGCTATCATTATATCCTCATCAGGCTCCATTTATGGATTTCTTACTGGAGTCATCAGCGATCTTTTTAACAGGTATCCTTTACTGCTGATCAGCCAGCCATCCAAAGATTCTGGACTGATAAAGATCTCAGGTACCTGGGAGTGCCCAAAGATGGATGCATCATGGCTACGGCCCGGGTAATGTGCACACACCTACATTATTCTTTGATTGTGATCACACAGGATCTGCACACTTATTGAGTGGTATCCTTCTCTGTTAATGAATGTCCCTGGCTGTCCAGCTAGTGCTTTTATGGTTACATGGGTGCAATCAAATACCCCTTGTACCTGTGGGAAACCAGTCATGGCTGCAAAGCCTCTGGCTCTTTCCACTTGACTTGCATTGTCAAATGTAAAAGAGATATAATGATGGGCACGCCTAAATATGGCATCAGTGAGAATCTTAATGTAGTGATGTGCTGCAGGCTGGATGACTCCACTAAGGTCTCCACATTCTGCCTGGAATGACCCAGAGGCAAAGAAATTCAATGTCATTCTGACTTTTAAGGCCACAGGCATTGGGTGGCCACCCACACAATTTGAGGCTACCTCAGCTGAAAGCGTGTCACAAAACGATGTGACAGTTTCCCTTGATAGACAAATGGGAGAATTTTCCCCCCATCGGGGGGGGAAGTGCAAGAGTGGGCGCGGTCAGGCACGCCTCTGATCGGCGCCCCCAATCGGGGGTGCACCGCCATTTTATGTGGGCAGGTCAATTAAGGCCAACCCAGCATGACGTCTGCCAGGAAGCGCTATGTGCTCCCTGTGCGGGCGGGGGGATTCCTTCAGCTGAGAGGCCTCATCTCCCTGAGGCTAAGTGCAGCCTCATGGAGATCGGCGCCAAATTTAAAAATGACAAAGGTGCAAGTACAAAATTTCCCTGACTTGTATCCTCATGTGACACTATCACATGAGTTGGGACATGTCCATCACTTTAAATCATACATTTATTAAATTTTTAAAAACCCTCATGAAACCTCATCCTGCCCATGGATGAGGTTTTATGCTTTTTCTGAAGCCCACCAGGGCTCCCAGCCTGCCCGCCAACTCTAAGGTTGGATGGGCAGGTCCATTAATGAGGTTAATGACTTTGTCAATGGCCTCAATAGGCCATTGGCAGGTGCACAGCTGATTCGGCTGCGCCCCCGCCAACCTGAAAATTGAAATGATGCGGGGTGATGTCGGGAGTTCCGCCCGACGTTATCCCGTGTCATTTTACGCATCAGCGAGTGGGCTCTGCCCCCTGCTCACCGACCTAAAGATCCTGTCCAAAGTCTTCGGAGGCATTGTTGCTTTGTCATCTGCAGATCAGACATTCTGGCCCTATGTTGTATGATGTGCCTGCATGCCACTGTAATGTAAAGTGCTCAGCAGAGCAAGGGTTAACATGGGACTGAAGAAGAGTGCCACCCACAGTGTGATGTATACAGTCACATGGTAATAGACTGAGACTATAGTCTAGGGAGAATACTCTCCAGTGCATGGAGGTAACAGCATCATGCATGACAGTTTCCCGGGATCTGTAAACAGTTAAAGGTTAACAATAAATGGTTTATGCTTAAATATACAAGTCTCAAGATCACATCATTGAGACTTCTAAAGAGCCCATATTAGAACACCCTGTACACTTGGATGGAAAAGTAGGTCCTCCTGCTACATCTGCCTGCCTGCTGCTGCTCCCCTCCACCACTACTTGCTCCGTAGCAGGTTGCCCACCTCCCTGGGTGTCATGGCACATTTGCCCTTGGTCAGCAGTCCCCCTCCTTCTCATTCTCCCTCTCACCTTCATTGGGGGAGGTGCTTCCAACAGAATGGAAAATTCCCATATCAGACACCGATTTGCAGCACAAATGATGCAGTGCTCAATGTTGATGAGCAGTACATTGAAGAGCCAACTAGGGATCGGGTTATTTTAGGGTTAATATTATGTAATGAGAAAGGGATAATTAATAACCCTGCTGCAAAGGAGCCTTTAGGAAATAGTAAACACAATATGATAGAATTTTATATTAAGTTTGAAAGTGATATAGTTCATTCTGAAACTCGGGTCTTAAATCTGAACAAAGAAAACTACGATGGTGTGAGGGGCAAGTTGGCTATGGTGGATTAGGAAAATACACTAAAAAAATTCATGGTCGACAGGCAATGGCTAATGTTACATGGTCTACAGCAAATATACATTCCTCGAAGACACAAAAACCCAACAGGAAAGGTGAATCAACCTTGGCTAACAAAAGAAGTTAAAGATTGCATTAGATCAAAGGAAGTGGCTTATAAGGTTGCCAGAAGAAGTGGTAGGCCTGAAGATTGGGACCAATTTAGAATCCAGCAAAGGATGACCAGGAAACTGATAAAGAAAGGGAAAAGAGAATATGAATGCAAGCTAGCCAGAAGTATAAAAGTGGATTGTAAAAGTTTCTTTAGGTATGTGAAAAGGAAAAGTTTAGCAAGAGCAAATGTGGGTCCATTACAGGTGGAGACAGGAGAATTTATAATGGAGAATGGGGAAATGGTGGAGAAACTAAACAATTACTTTTGGTGGAATTTTAGGGCCCATCGTAGCAGGGCCAGGGCCAGGGCCAGAGCCATAAAATGCGGCGGGACATTCAATAAGTCCATTGACTTCGGCGGGACTGTAGAATCCCACTGGGGTAAAGTTCTGTCCTTTGTGTCTGTCTTCATGGAGGAAGGTACAGAAAATTTCCCAAAAATACTTAGGGAACTAAGGGGCTTGTGAAAATGAAGAACCGAAAGGAATTAGTGTTAATAAAGAAGTAATACTCAAAAAATTAATTGGATTAAAAGTTAATAAACCCCTTGGACCCGATGAGCTGCATCCCAGAATCTTGATGAGAGATAGCTATAGAGATAGTGGTTGCGTTAGTGGTTATCTTTCAAAATTCTATAGATTCTGGAAAGGTTCTTGTGTACTGGAAAGCAGCAAATGTAACCCCACAATTTAAGAAGGGAGGGGGAGAGAAAACGAAGAACTACAGACCTGTTAGTTTGATGTCAGTAGTAGGACTCTATTGGAAAGGATGTGATAACTAGACAATTGGTAAATAATGATATGATTGGACAGAATCAACATGGGTTTATGAATGGGAAATCATGTTTGACAAACCTGTTGGAGTTTTTTGAGGATATTACTTGTAGTATAAATAAAGGAGAACCAGTGGATGTGATGTATTTGAATTTCCAAAAGGCTTTTGATAAGGCCCCACATAGGAGGTTAGTAAACAAAATTAGAGCACATGAGATTGGGGGTAATATACTGACATGGATTGAGAATTGGTTAACAGACAGAAAACGTAGAGTAGGAATAAATGGGTCATTTTCAGGATGGCAGGCTGTTGCTAATGGGGTACTGCAAGGATCAGTGCTGGGGCCACAACTGTTCACAATCTATAAAAATACTTTTGATGTAGGGATGAATTGTAATATTTCCAAATTTGCTGATGACACAAAACTAGGTGGGAATGTATGTTGTGAGGAGGATGCAAGGAAGCTTGAAGGGAGCTTGGACAGGCTAAGTGATTGGGCCAGAACATGGCAGACAAAATATATGTGAATAAGTGTGAAGTTATCCATGTCAGAAGAAACAGAAAGGCAGAGTATTTGTTAAGTGTTGAGAGGTTGGGAAGTGTTGATGTCCAAAGGGACCTGGGTGTCCTTGTTCATGAGCCACTAAAAGCTACCATGTAGGCACAGCAAGAAATTGGGAAGGCAAATGGTATGTTGGCCTTCATCACAACAGGATTGGAGTACAGGAGTAAAGATGTCTTGCTGCAATTGTATAGAGCATTGGTGAAACCGTACCTGGAGTATTGTGTACAGCTTTGGTCTCATTACCTAAGGAAGAATATACTTGCCACAGAGGGAGTGCAATGGAGGTTCACCAGACTAATCCCTATGATGGCAGGACTTTCTTATGAGGAGAGATTAAGGAAACTGGGCTGTATTCTCTAGAGATTTGAAGAATGAGAGATGATCTCATTGAAACTTACAAAATTCTTATGGGACGTGACAGGTAGAGTGGATAGGATGTTTCCCCTGGCTGGTAAGCCTAGAACCAGGGGACACAGTCTCAGAATAAGGGGCAGACCACTTAAGACTGAGATGAGGAGGAATTCCTTCACTTAGAGAGTGGTCAATCTTTGGAATTTTCTACCCCAGAGGGCTGTGGAAGCTCAATCATTGAGTATGTTCAAAATAGAAATCGAGAGATTTCTGGATACTAATGACATCAATGGATAAGAGGTCAGCTTGGGGAATTGACGTTGAGGTAGATGATCAGCCATGATCTAATTGAATGGCAGAGCAGCCTCGGGCCGAATGGCCAACTCCTGCTCCTATGTTCTTATGTTCTTATGATGAGAGAATTTCTTTTATGCTCACTTCCCTGAGGAATTGTCCTGATGCAGATGTAAATGTTATGAAAACCAAAATTTGCAAAACTCCCTAAGTCTAAGACCAGCTGCAGCAGGCTCTCCTGCTAAAGTCAACCATAGTTCCACTTTTACCCTGTTTATCCATCATTCCAACAATGCATGAAAATAAATGTAACTCCCACCAACCGTATTTCTTGTGCACCCACTGCATTATGGCATGGGCCACGTTTTATCCCAGTCAATTAGCTTCCAAACAAGCTTAATCACTTGTTAATGAGGTATATAAAAAATAGTGGGTGAGCTGCCAATTTTAGTGCCTACCCGCCTACTGTATTATGGTGGGCTGGCAAGATGATGTTGTATTTGCGATCAAGATCATGACGCGGGACTACAGCAGTCCTGCTTTTCAAATTCAAAATTCAGCCTCTTGTGCTTGTGAAACTATGCTGCTGTATAATTTCAGGCGATTCATAGAACTAATTAGACATGCTTGAGGTGACTTTTTTCTTCTTAAGAGGCCAATTTGCGAAACCAGCAATATGGCAGATGTAGAAAATGTTGACAGAAATCGGTTCCAGTTTTTCTAGTTGGACCTGGAGTGGGCATTTGAAGCTTAGATAGATGGGAACTTCATTACCATATGTAAAAGCAGGTGGTGAAGGGTGGTATGCCATTTTCAAGCCCACAGACATGTTGGATGGCAAGCCTCCAGAACTCCCATGAAAACATGGCATATGAGTTACTGGGTAGGCTTGCAGGTGGCCTTCTTTAAAGTTAAAAGCAAGTGCATTTGGCCTGTTTTTTAAAAAAGGAAGTGACTTTTTTCCATCTGGTGCTTTGTTTGGGCTTTGAAATGCAACAGTACTACATGTCCTATCTGGTTTGCTGCAGTCATGTGACCTCTGCCATGAGGGAAGCTCTGTAAGCTGCCATCTTACAATTAGTTCAATCAAGACTTCAGACTGGGAAGCACTGAAATCATTGAACTCGAAATATGGGATGGAATTTTACGGCCCCATTGTGGCAGGGGCGGGGCTGTAAAATGGGGCAATGCATTCAACAGTCCCTTCACTTCAGCGGGACTGTAATATCCCACCTGTGTAAAATTCTGCCCATAGTGTCAGAAATGGAATAAGATAGAGTTTTGAAATCCTGGAAAGCTGCAGAGAAGATGCAACTCAGAAAGGCACACAGATATGTTCAAATCTGCTGAAAAAGGACAAGGAAAAGCAAACACATACTGAAGGCAAGGCTGCAAGTAAAATATTGAGTGAATGAGCATGGCAGTAAACTTTCCACTCTCAGCTCCTGTTGAAATGAAAGGTGATGTGGCAGAACCTGGCAGACTTTTTCACTTGCAATGGTAAAACTACAAGCTGACAACAGATATAATTAATAAGCCAGAACCGATAAGAGTAGCCACACTTCTAACACTGCTGGGGAGGTATTGCTACAATTATATTCCACCCTAAATCTAACAGACAAAGAAAGAAAACAGACAGCAGAGATTTTGAAAGCTTTGAATGAACACTTTAAACTCAGAGTGAACCTAACTTATGAATATCACCTGGAAGTAGATGAGAGTGAAAGACTAATTCAGCATCTGCCAAGAGTTCCAGCTGCCCTCAAGTCAAGCCCAAAAGACAAGATAGAACAGCTGGAAAAGAAGTGAGTAATCAAGAAAGTGACAACTCCTACAGACTGGAAAGCTGCAAGTATGCTTAGACTCAAAAGATCTAAATAAAGCTCTGAAGAGATCTCTGAAGAGGTGCCAACAATCGAAGGAATTTTGCTGCAACTTGCCAAGGCAAAGATCTTTACTACCCGAGATACAAAGGAAGGTTACTGGCAAGTGAAGTTAGATGAAAGCAGTAACTTTCTAACTACATTCTAGACGCCATTCAGGAAATACAGATGGTTGTGCATGCCATTTGGCATTTCCACAGCTCCAGGAGAATATCAACGCAGACAGCATGAGAAAGTTAGTAATAATCTTCCCGGAGTGCTGCCTTACCAAAATACTCAAAGGCTGCACCTTCCCGAGAAAGGAAAGAATATTGCAAGAACAGTTTCGTTATAGTACTTCATTTATAAAGCATTTGAACCCGTGTTGTAGTAGTTTAAGATCCTTCTTGTAAAGTTTTAATGTTTAAAATATTTGGTCAGGTGTGGAACTAGTGTGCAGGGGTGAATAGTGGGATTTGAATTCTTTTAATCAGTGAAGACAAAGGAAGTAAAGAAAGGAGACTTAGGCCCAGATTTTCACACCTGGGTTGGGTGCACAGAGACGGGGAGAATTCTTTAAAAATGGCTGCCTGAATGTTGGATCTGGGGTGGCAGGATAGAATAGGAGTTGGAGCAGGTGACTGAGGAAGAAGTGAGGAGGCTGCCGGGTGCAGAGGTGGGCTGGGCGGGAGGCCTGCCTCAGGGCTTGGGCATGGTGTCCAAAAATAAAAAATAAAGATTAAAACATAAGACATCCATCCAGCCCTCAGCCCTCACACTTCCTCACCTCCCTACACACTCCCCATGCCCCATCCATGCCAACCCAAGCCACCTCATGCCCTGTACCCACCACCTTGGCCTGTCATACCCTCTATGCCAACCTATGCCCATGCACCCACCCCATGCCCTTTATAGCCCCTAGAGCAACCTATGCCCCTTACCCACCATCTTGGCCCCTCATACCCTCCATGCCAATCTCATAGAGGTTGTATGCAATTTTGCTGCTACTCATAGACCCTTAGACATTTACAGCACAGAAGGAGGCCATTCGGCCCATCATATTCATGCCAGTCAACAAGGATCTGACTACACTAGTCCCATTTTCCAGCGCTTGGCCCATAGCCCTGGAGGCTATGGAAATGCAAGTAAATATCTAAATACTTCTTAAATGTTACAGGAGTTTTTGACTCAACCACCCTTTCAAGCAATGAGTTCCAGACTCCCACCACTCTCTGGGTGAAAAGATTTCTCCTCAACTCCCCTTTCTACATCTTCTACCTCTTACCTTATATCTATGCCCCTGGTTATTGACTCCTCTACTAATGTAAGAAGTGCCTTCCTATCCACCCCATCTATGCCCCTCATAGTCTATACACCTCTATCAGGTCCCCTCTCAACCTTCGTTGCTCCAAGAAAAACAACCCCAACCTATCCAATCTTTCCTCATAGCTCAGACCCTCCAGCCCAGGCACCCTCTCCAGTGCAATCACATCCTTCCTATAATGTGGTGACTAGAACTGCATGCAGTACTCCAGTTGTGGCCTAGCCAGTGTTTTATACAGTTCCAGCATAACCTCCCTGTTCTTGTATTCAACACTTCGGCTAATAAGGGCAAGTATCCCATATACCTTCTTAGCTCCTGCCCTGCTACCTTCAGGGATCTGTGAATATGCACAGGTCCCTCTGATCTTCAGTACTTTCCAGGGTCCTACCTATGCTACTGTACCCATACCCATGCCCCTTTATAGCATCTATGCCAACTTAGTGCCAACTCATGCCATCCATGCCCCCCACCCACCACCCTTTTTTCCTTATGCCTATGATGCCAACTAACCTAGTATCTACCATGGGGAGGCCTCAAGACCTGTAGAAAGATAAAATAAAGTTCTAAGTGCCCATTGCCAACTTTACTGTATTGAAAAACACACTCTTAGTCATAAAAAACCCATTTACTATATTTGCATTCCTTCAACTAAATAGTCTTTATAACAACAAACATTTCACTTGAGTGCACAATCCTTCATAACTTCAAGCATTGGAATTCATAGTCCCATGTTAAAGACTCTATGGCCACTTGTAGCTGTCATTCAAATGGTGAAATAGCAGGCACCCTACTGCGATAATGGATAGTTGCAAAATCAGTCATGCAGCAGTAACCCAGTAATGGATGTCCTCAGCTTATGTCAACAGATAGAATGAAATAGCTAGCAATGCTTTTTTTAAAAAACACTCCAGACATTTTTTTTTCTAAGTTTTAAAGGGCTGGACTTTTAAATGCCTTGACAGCTTGGCAGCTCCCCTTAACAGATCCCTTTGACAGGTGCTCCTGACAATTTTGACAATTGATTTTGGCAGATCTGTTGACAGTTCCAATGAGTTGACAGTAATGAGTTTGTACACTTCTTATGTACATTTATGCCTATTTTTAACACTTCCAAGGGCACCTCGCCTTTACCAAAGGGCACCTGACCTCCCTCAAAGATGTCCTGGGATCAAAGGGATACCCTGGCTGCCCAAACGAATCCACCGAGTTCAGAACTGCTCTTACTTGGTCTAGTTTGTCGCCATTGGGTTTCACACTCCTGGCCTACCAAAATCCCACTTAAGTGGAGGCAGCTGATGATTTAAATGGACAGCTGCTTCTGTATACTGCGCATGTGCAAATTTCACCCCACCCCCCCGCAAAAATGGGAAGTGCCGTGTTCAGGGTCAGGATTTGCAGGCATTTCCGCTATTTTCATCATGATGGAAAGCCTCTCTGTCATGGCAAAAATCTGGGCCTAAAGTCACCTTATTCAATATACATCTTGCAATGCTTTAATTCTCAAAGTCTTCAGCTGTGTTGGCATGACCTTGGAATAAAACTATCAAACGTGGTTATTTTATCAATGCCTTTTTCAGGAGTTGTTGAATCAATTGGAGTATGCATTGTATGATATTAATTTATTCATTGCTTAATCACTGTCTATTGTGTCAGTTTATTCATAAACTAATGAAGCTATAAAGCACAGCTTGAGATCAGGCAGTACTGAATCCAATTTCAAGGTTAGGACAATGGATGAAGATAGGTGTAAAATTATCATTGTACATACTATAATATAGTCACAATTTTGCCATTGATCCCTCTGCAAATTTATAGATTGCTGCTTGCACAAAGCTGCAAATACTGTACATTCACAAACAATTTTCACATGGTTTGGTACGTCTGTACAGTTTTACAGAAAAGCAAAGCTTTCATCTAAGCTTTCAGAAATTCAAAATCTTTACAGTGCAGAAGAAGGCCATTCGGCCCACCCAGTCTGCACTGGATCTCTGAAATAGCATTCTACCAAGTCCTACCGTGCCTCCCAGCTTATCCCCGTGACCTTGCATCTTCTCTCTTTTCAGGCAGCAATCCAATTCCCTTTTGAATACCTCAATCAAACCTGCCTCCACCACCCTCTCAGGAAGTTCATTCCAGACTCCAAACACCCTCTGCGTGAAAAATTTTTCCTCAGGTCACTTTTACTCCTTTTGCCAATTATTTTGAATCTGTGCCCTCTAGTTCTTGACTCTCCCTTGAGTGGGAACAGTTTCTCACTATTTATCCTGTCCATTCCCCTCAGGATCTTGAATACCTCTATCAAGCCTCCTCTCAGCCTTCTTTTCCCCAAGGAAAAGAGTCCCAACCTCTCCAATCTATCCTCATAGTTACAGTTGAAGTTGGAGCGACTTTTGGAGAGAATTCCAAGGGGAGATCTTCAAAGGTGAAGACTGGAATTATTTGTGAAAGATGCAGAGTTTCAATGAGATTGGTTGACTCACAGTTTTATTAACATCTGGGTGGGTTGTTGAGAAATCCATGGAACCTGTCTTTGTCACATCTGCCACTGTTTGTGCAGTATGGTGCGTTGGACCACAGTTTATCTGTCAATTCACATGTACCTCATATTACCCCTGAATGTTAGAGTATAAGGTAGATTTTATAAATTGTTTTATCTTTCTGATCTTGTACAGTAAATTTTATTTTTGTTTGTTCAAAACCCATAGAATTTTGTGGCTTTATTCTCTTAGCAAGTGTCTTGAATTTCAAACTTTGTCTACTTTAAACAAAAGTTATTGGTCCCTAGCCGCATCTTACCAAAAACTTGGGCGCCTGGTCCAGGATCATAACACCTTTGAAACAAAACCTTATTTTGTTTTCATTCCCTGCATAATATTTCAGTGTGGATGGGGTGTGGGGGAACATATTAACACAAAATATTTGACTATGACCTTAACGGCAAAGAACTTGAAATTGTAAATTTATAGAGGAGTTAAGTCAGAAACTATTGGGATTCAACTGCCCACATTTATATGTCCACAATTATACAAATTAACACCCCACTGGGATTTGTATTGGAAGTAGCCTATTAACTCATTTGTTTTCATTCTAAATTGATTGCTTCTTTTATAGCAGATATTTATGCTGGTTAAGAATTCTTACTCTCCAATGCACTTGAAACACTGAGGAACAACTGAATATTCAAGTTGATTCTGGGCTTGCTTAGAACTGGTAAATAGCTGCCTATAGCACTTCAATTTCTGATCCCAAGTATCTCACCATGATCAAAATGGCCAAATTTCCTTGTATTTTCCAACATAACAAGGGTGTAAGTACAGTGAAATACCAATTTTTTTTATATATAGCGTAGAAGATCAAGAAAATTCAGGCTTCAGTGATTCATGCAGGCTTTTACACAATGCCCAATTTTCCTCAATTTCGTACGCCAATTTTGTGAAACAACGATCAAAATTCCCTGCAGCTCAATTAATATAACTTTTTCTTCTTTATTATGACTGGTCCCCGGGTGAGGTCCCCCAATTTGTTATGATCCTGGACAAGGTACCCCAAATTGTTAACTTCCCGAACAGGACCCCAATTTTGTTACACTCCCAGGTGAGGAGGAATGAGCTGGCTCCCCCTCTTTATTCAACCCCCTTGGTTGGTCACAACAAGGTTAATTTAAAATGAATCCCTTCCCTCATGGGTACCTTTTCCCAAATCTATTTATGTTTTAGAAGGAGCCAATTTAACCAGGCTTTCTTGAGTCAAAGAAAGAGTAAGTTTATTAGTTACGAAAAATCAGAGAAAAAAATAATAAAAACACAACACACATGCACACAGATCAGAAAGGAGAAGTTGAGTCCAAAAAAAACTTTTAAAAGATATACGCATCAGTCTTTGGCTTATCCATGAGGCATAGAGGACAAAATGTTGCCGCCATTAGGTTGGATGATTCTGATAGAGCTGACTTTGGCAGTTTGGTTTGGAGACGCTTGGTTCAGCAGGTTAGCTGAGGAAACTGCCCTGTTTCCATTTTTGATTGTAGGTTTGCTGACTTGCCTCCAGCAACAGAGAGAGAGAGAGAGGAGAGAGAGTCTTTGCCTACAAGCTGCAAAGGGGTGCCTAATCAATATTCTTCTGCTATCACTCTCACAAGCACACACTAGCACACCAGAACTAGAACATGCAGAGCAGGTCTGCAGCTAGCTTTTTAGCCCATTTCCTTGTGTATTTCTGGAAGGGGAAAAAACAAACATGTATTTTGCCCCGAGTCCGTTTTCTTTCAACTCAGATCATTTCCACATTCTGAGATATAGCTCAAAAGGAGATGGTTTCTGCTGAGCTGTGGTAATTAGTCTCCATTGTCTCCACAACCACAGGAGACTTTGGGAGGACAGGTGCAGGCACAAGGGGCGCAGGGCCAAGAGGTAGTCCAACGTGGAAGGGGCCGCAGAAGATGCCCCATCCTGCTGCCAGGGTATACAGGCGGCGAAGCAGCTACCTCAATATGACTGAAGTACAGTGCCGAAGGAGGCTCTGACTGTCAAGGGAGACAGTCAACAACATTTGTCAGATGATTGGCCCTGAGATCTCTGCTAACGCTGTGGGTGCACACCCCATGCCAGTGGCTCTGAAGGTCACAGCTTCCCTCAACTTCTATGCGTCTGGCTCCTTCCAGGGCTCGGTGGGTGATCTTTGCAGTGTCTCCCAATCAGCTGTCCACACTTGTGTCAAGCAGGTCACAGACACTCTGTTCAGGCGTGCATTGACCTTCATCCACTTCCGCTGGGACCAGGACCAGGCACAGCGAGCCAGAGGCTTCACAGCCATTGCTGGTTTCCCCCGCATCCAGGGTGCAATAGACTGCACACATGTGACCATCAAGGCGACAGCAGGTGAGCCCGGTGCCTTTGTCAACAGGAAGGGCTTCCACTCCATGAACGTGCAGATAGTGTGTGATCACAAGATGCTGATTCCGTGCAAGGTACCCAGGCAGCTCCCACAACGACTACATCCTCAGACATTCCCAGGTGCCGGGCATTTTCAGTGCTCCAGCCTGGCTAAATGGATGGCTGCTGGGTAACAAGGGCTATACCCTCAGAAGGTGGCTCATGATGCCTCTCTGCTATCCAATATCAGAAGCTGAGCAGCGGTACAATAGGCGCCAGGGCACCACAAGGGCTGTGGTGGAGAGAGCCATCAGTCTTCTCAAGATGCACTTCTGATGCCTGGACCACTCAGGGGGCGCACTCCAGTAGCCCCCAGATCGTGTGTCGGTGATGGTGGTAGCATGCTGCACTCTCCACAATCTTGCGCTGGAAAGGGGGGACACAGTGGATGATGAAGACGTTGATGCAGTGGATGCGGCTGCACACGATGAGTCCAACACTGATTCTGAGCATGAGGAAGCACAGGGGAATGATGAGGGGCCAAACGCTGACCCGGGACTACACCAAGGAGGCAGGGACACCCAGGAGGCTTTAATCCAATGAACCTTCAGCTAATTCAACACAAATGGATCAGCAGGACCAGCCTTGGTTGGCGCTTCCATACTCAGCACCTAAGTGCTAAATTTGCCAGGTCATCAACTGCAACTAAGGGCTTTGGACATAAACTTGAATGTCCAAACAAACACTCATGACATTTATCTTAAACATACAAATGCAGAACAAAGGAGCCACCCTCAGCCATGGTAACACATCTGGTTTTAATTTTAAACATCAGATGTTCTCACAAATCCAAAACAAAACGTTAATCAAGCAGAAAAAAATTTTAAGGACCTAATCTCGGGCCAACACAAAAGCACCAGTGAGAAACCCGTGGTGTGCCTAAAGTGCCTTATGCTTTAATTTACGGGTGCTACGTCCTGGTGCTGCCCCATCGCTGGGAGTGGCATCTGAGACAGCCTGCTCACTCTGCTGTCCAGTTGGCCTTGATGACCTTGGCGGCCGTCCTCTGGCCCGTGGAGCCTGTTCTGGCCCTGTCTGGGAGGGATCTGTCAGTTGCACAGCTGGCATCTGCCCAGTCGTCACAGCCTCACCCAATGAAGCGGTCACTGGTAGAGGGGCGGAGCAGCTGTTGCCCTCATCTGGAGCGCTGTGAGAGGAGCCCGCAGATACAACAGGCAGCTGCTGCACCGACGTAAGGTCGCCTTGGACCTCCCTGCTCACTGTCGATGGATGGGTACAGAGCTGGGCAGCTTGAAGCCCACACCATCTCCCACATTGACAGTGACCAGCTGTGGCCACTGGCACTGGGAGGCCTTGCAGGTCCGAGCGTAACCCCAGGAGAACCTGCTTGTTCTCCTGGAGGCGCTTCTCCACGAGAGTCGCCACTCTCTCCATGGAGGAAGCATGACGCTCTGCCATGAGGCTCATTGCAGCAGTGATGCTCCACGTGGACTCCTCCCCCACGGATAGCAAGCGAGGCACAGTCTCATGTATCACTCCCAGATGCTCCCACACACCTGGCCGCATTTCCTGCAGCTGTTGCGTCGCGGAAGACTCCAGAGGCACATCATCAGGCACCAACTGAGCACGTGCCTGGTCCCCCGCAGTCCTCCGATTGCTGGCGCCATGGGCACTCTCTGTCTCTGCCAGATCCTCCAGTGACTGTGAAGCGCCCTCTCCACTGTGCCCTGGGACACTAGCCAATGTTCCAATGCCCACCGTGGTGCTCGTATCTGTGCTGGTGCCTGCCTTGCAGAAATGGCATAACGCAGGTTACAGTTGAGGGCCCTCAGGTGTGAGAGGGGGCATCTGCAGCTCCTCCTGGCAGACAGGCTCTGATGATGCTGAAATGAACCACAAGGACAGTGCATCAGTTAGTGTGCACACAGTGACACACTTCATCCCTTTCCCCCTGGCTTATTATGCGCTCAACCTTCCAGAACCTATGGACACGAATATTGGTGGGGTGGCAAATAGTGAGGAAGATAGTCTTACATTACAGACAGATATAGACAGGCTGGTCAGATGGGCTAATGAATGTCAAACGGAATGTAATGTGGATAAGTGTGAGGTGATGCACTTGGACAGGACAAACAAGGCACGGGAATACATGATGAATGGTAGGACCGTGGAAAGTAGAGAGAATCAGAGGGACCTTGCTGTGCATGTCGATAGGTCCCTTGAGGTAGTGGGACAGTTACATAAGGTAGTTAAGCAGGCAAATGCTATACTTGCCTTTATTAGCCGAGGCATAGAATATAGGAACAGGGAGGTAATGTTCCAAGTGCAGAAAACGCTGCCTAGGCCACAGCTATAGTTCTGCGTGCAGTCTGAAATGCGCTTCACGGGAGGGATGTGATTGGAGTGGAGAGAGTGCAAAGGTCGTTGACCAAGATGCTGGTTGGGTTGGAGAGTTTGACTTATGAGGAGAGACAGCATAGACTGGGGTTATTTCTCCTGGGCTACAGGAAGATATAGATGGGATGGTCAAATGGGCAGATAAGTGGCAGATGGAATTTAACCCTGAAAAGTGTGAGGTGATACACTTTGGAAGGAGTAATTTGACAAGGAAGTATTCAGTGAATAGCATGGCACTAGGAAGTTCTGAGGAACAAAGGGACCTTGGCGTGTGTGTCCATAGATCTCTGAAGGCGGAGGGGTATGTTAGTGGGGTGGTGAAAAAGGCATATGGGACACTTGCCTTTATCAGTTGAGACATAGATTTCAAAAGTAGGGAGGTCACGTTGGAGTTGTATAGAACCTTGGTGAGGCCACAGCTGGAGTACTGTGTGCAGTTCTGGTCGCCACATTATAGGAAGGATGTGATTGCACTGGAGGGGGTGCAGAGGAGATTCATCAGGATGTTGCCTGGGATGAAACAGTTAAGTTATGAAGAGAGGTCGAATAGACTTGGGTTGTTTTCGTTGGAGCACAGAAGACTGAGGGGTGACCTAATCGAGGTGTACAAGATTATGAGGGGCATGGACAGGGTGGATAGGGAGCAGCTGTTCCCCTTAGTTGAAGGGTCAGTCATAAGGGGACATAAGTTCAAGGTGAAGGGCAGGAGGTTTAGGGGGGATGTAAGGAAAAACTTTTTTACCCAGAGGGTGGTGACGGTCTAGAATGCGCTGCCTGGGAGGTGGTGGAGGCATGTTGCCTCACATCCTTTAAAAAGTACCTGGATGAGCAGTTGGCACATCATAACATTCAAGGCTATGGGCCAAGTGCTGGTAAATGGGATTAGGTAGGTAGGTCAGGTGTTTCTCACATGTCGGTGCCGACTCGATGGGCCGAAGGGCCTCTCCTGCACTGTGTGATTCTGTGATTTTGTGGAGCAGAGGAGATTGAGGGGTGACATGATTGAGGTTTATAAACTTATGAGGGGCATAGATAGGGTCAATAGAAAGGAAATTTTCCCCTTGGTGGAGGGATCAGTAAGCAGGTGGCATAGATTTAAGGTAAGGGGCATGAGGTTGACAGGGGATGTGATGAACAACTTTTGTACACAGAGGGTGTTGGGAATGTGGGATGCACTGCCTGAAAGGGTGGTGAATGCAGAAACCCTCCTAACATGTAATAAGTATTTGGATGTGCAGTTGCGATGCCATGGCATACAAGGCCATGGGCATAGTGCTGGGAAATGGGATAAGGCAACAAAGGAAGGTGTTTGACGCGTGCATCCTCGAAGGGCCAAGGGACCTTTCTCTATGACCCACACCTCTGACTCTATCACTCTGTGACTGAGCAATGTTGCAACAATAACAAATTAAACAATCAGCAGTGCTATGGATGGTGGGAAGACATAGCGGATCTCACTGTTGGCCTCAAATACTTGGCCGTTCCACCCCAGCCTCACCGACACCAGTTGACCTGGGCGGATGGCGCCTCTCAAGCTCCAGGGCCTCCTGTTCAAAGCGGCTTAACGTCATGAGGCGAGCCTGGCCGCCTCCAGTCCACGAACGCCCAGACACATTATGAGCATTCTTCTCCTGAGAAACAGAGAAGATCATTCATTGTGGTAATTTGCACATGGACTCTGCACACGCATGCCACACCCCAACCACAGTGACCCATATCAGGCCTCCAGAGACTCCTCTACCCGCTACTGCTGATCAGTCACACAAAGATAGTATGCCTGCTCCCAACACCCCCCAACGGCCACCTTGGACACATTCTGCGTACATCACTTTAGGAAACACACGGTCTTTGCTCCCATAGCAAGGAGGCGCAGCTACATGCGGCGTTGAGGGCAGCAGATGGCTCTTGGCCATGACACATTGAGGCTCCCTTTTCACCATCTCATCACCGTGAACAGGACATGTGTTAGAGTTCTGAGTATGTGCCGAGCTGCATATCCTGCAGGTTGCCCCCAGACCAGTCATGTGCGGCTAAGAGGAACACATGGTGCCGGGGAGAACTCATCTCCTCATGAACCACTGAGGCTGATGTAAGCATGCGCACTATCTGCTTGCCCACCCAGTGTAGGAGAAATGCCCAACATGATTCAATGCAGTCACGACAAGAAGGCTTGGTGGGGCGGGCGCCTCAAAGGCTAAGGCTACCTGCTGGGTTAAATGCAGGTACTCACCCTGCCAGAGCGCAACAAGTCATTGAAGTGCTTATGACACTGGATCCAGGCGCGCTGCACCACGTCGCGGGAGCTCACCACCTCCACCACCTCCTCCCAGTCACGCTTCATCATGTGGAGGGGCCTCCTCCTCCCATCCTGGGGAACCCTCCCACTGTGCTGCCACCTCCTCAAGGAGGGCAGCAAGGCATTCATCTGTAAAGCAAGGGGTACATTGGCTTCCCGCTGGCCTACCCTGCAGCCTGGCCTGCTCCTCTGCCCTTCCCTCCAGCGTGCCCTGCTCAGCCGACCCCCTGAAGTGTGACCTCAAAGTGGCCATTGTGAGCAGCCTACAGGAGGCTGCCAGGCCTCCTTTCAACAGACTGCTGGGTCACCATTGGACCCAGAGGCGTGTGCGCACCCACCGCTGCCCGCACACTCCTGCTATTCACGTGAATACGCTGGGGGGCCTTAATTGGCCTGTCCGTGTAAAATGGCGGTGCGGACCCGATTGCAGGTGCTGATCCGGTCCATGCCCACCCATGTTCCTCCAGCTCTGCACGCTGGACAGGCAGAAAATTCTGCCTTTGAGAAAAGTTAGCTTTCCACCCATTCTCTTGACCGGAATGTAGTACATAGAAGCATGGAATGGTTACAGCACAGAAGAAGACCATTATGTTTGTGCCGGCTCTCTGCAAGGGAAAATCAGCTAGCCCCACTCCCCAACTTGTTCCCGTAGCCCAGGAAGCTTTTTTCTCTTCGGGTGCTTATCCAATTCCATTTGAAAGCCATGATTGAATCTGCTTCCACCACCCTCTCAGGCAGTGCATTTCAGATAGAAACAACTTGCTGCATAAAAAATTGTCTGTCCTCATGTTGCCATTGGCTCTTTAACCAATCACCTTTGTAGAACACAGGGTTAACTCTAATAATAGCTATTAAACATGTGCATAATGAGCTATGTTATATTGATGTCACTCACTGTTAGAATAGTGAGAAGCACCTAAGAGAAGAACTGTAGCTATTTCCTGGGGCAGGGTTTTCCCCTCGTCAGGCGGGCCTGGGAATGGGTGCAAAACAGTCTGCCACCTGCGATGGCCAATTAACAGCCAGCCAATGTGAAACACGCGCTAAGAGCCTCAGCGCTGCCGGGGTGGGAGCGGGAGGAGAATAAGCGCTGAAGTCTGCGCATGCACTGGGGAGCGCACACTGAAAGCTCCCTGAAGACACAGAGCTGCCTCAGGGAGCTGAAGAATTTTAAATACAAAAATAAACATTTCACAAATGATACAAACATGTCCCCCCACATGTGACTCAGTCACATGAAGAGGGACATGAAAAAAATGGTGTTAAAAAATGTTTATTTTTTTTAGTCACTGTTGGAAGCCTTATCCCGCCCGTGGATGAGGCTTTGTAAAAAATGTAAAGGCCGCCTGGTCTATTCGCCCACCCACCAACCGAATGGTTGAGCGGGCAGCGAAAAATACAAACTAATTAATTGCTCAAGGGCCTTAATAGGCCTCTTAATTGTCAGCGGGCACACTGCCGCCGACCAAAAGATTGCGAGAGTGCACAATGACGTCGGGACACTCACCCAAAGTTATTGTGCGCTATTTCACTCCTGTTCAGGTCGAGTGCACACCTGCCCGCGGGATGAAAAATTCTGCCCCGATGTTCTGTAACCTTGCATATATTTAGTTATTAAATAAAAGAGTTTTGAAGAAAAGAACATTGCCTCCAGCAAGATCTCTTCTAGAGTAAGGAAACCAATGTCTCCCAAGATAACCCAAGGATATCAGATGGTAGCAGCAGTGGCTATACTCACAGAGAAATGGGGGGAAACTCCCCAAAGGAAAGCTCAGCAGAAGCAGAGAGCAGCAGGTGAAGGACTGCCAGGCCAGCCCAGCAACCAGACTGGAGAGGGAAATCACGAGGACAGCCCAGTGACTAGCAAGGCAAGCAGCAAAGGGAAATGGCAACCTTGACCCAGGGTGAGCGATGGCTTCTACCCTATCTCTCCCAGAATTTTTCCAAAACGTAGGTTGCCCCAGACAGACTGAGCAATGGCAAAACTGGAGAAGGTGTTTCACCTGGAACCACAACACTTCAGGTCTTGCAAGTGAAAGTAACAAAGTTCAGGTTAGCATTTTGTTATATGCCATCAGCAGCAATGTGGATGTTGGTGGGGCGAATGACGAAACAGCCTCCTACAAGGATGTTATTGGATCCTTGGACTCATACTTTAGCCTGTCGAAAAATTGTAATAGAGAGGACAAAATTTAATTACTACAGTCAAAAACAGAGTGAAGGAATTGATTCATTCATCAACAATCTTTACCATTTGGCTGACAATGATGAGTACAGAACATTAAAAGATAACTTGATTAGAGATAGAATAGTTGTAGATGTTTTAGATGAAAACATGTTTTTACAATCTCGGGAAGATTTAACATTAATCAAAGCTGTGCAACTGGCCAGGCAGGCCGAAGAGCTGAGGCATCTTAGACGTAAGAGGTACGAAGGAAATCCTGCAGCAACAGCCTAATGAAGCCTTTCAGTCTGTGAACTGTAAAACTGAAAATACATGTCAGCAGCAACTAGGCAAGTGCCCTGAAAAGGCAGCAACTGCCATTTTCCGATGTCCCCACTGTGGTGGAAAGAAGGTCCACAGACACAGAAAGAATTCCCCATCCAAATCTCACAGTGCGATGGGTGTGGCAAGATTGGTCATTTTAAAGCAGTCTGTCATTGAAGAAAGCCTGTGTTTACAAAACAAAAGGAGAAATCTGCTAAAGGAAGCTCTAATGAAGAGACATAGGAACCAGGCAGCCAAGAAATCATCTTCCTAGGAGAAAAGGAGAAAATAAAAGCCAATATTGGAGTGCTAACATTGAAATCAATGAATATCCTGCCGAATTCAAATTGAACACAGGAGCTGGAGTCTCAGTTTTATCTGACGGAGTTCAATCACCCCCAAAAAAATGCCCTGCAACCTTCATCAATTCAACTCCAAGGTCCAGGAGGAATTAAGCTAAATGCTAACAGTCAGCTTGATGCAACACTAAAATACAAAGATAGGGCAATCTCTGAGGCACTGCATGTTATTCAGAGTCAGGAAGTTGAGCAGGAAAACCTGCATAGGTCTAATCCTTGGAGTTAGTGAAGTTAACGAACAAGAACAAGACATCTAATGTAGAAGAGAATTTCTGAAATTCTTCAGAGGCTTGGGAAAATAGAAAACTGGGTACCTCATCACACTCAAGATTGGTGTAAAACCCCATTTGTCTATTTACACAAAGGAAGGCCCCACACCCACTTCTGAACTGGGTCAGGAGTGAGATAGAGGTGATTCTTCAACAAGGGGTTATTTCACCAGTTACTAAACCAGCCAGGTGGTGCTCTGGTATGGTACCAGTTCCAAAACTAAATGGCTCCATACAAATCTGCATTGACCTGACACACTGAACAAGGTGGACCGAGAAATACATCCAATGGCATTGGTAGATGAGAACCTAGCCTACCTGGGACCGCAGCACGAGCAGTCGGGAGTCAGGAGCAGCATAAATAGAACCCGGGGGTCAGAACGCGGCCTGTTCTACCTGGGACTGGAGCAGAGGCAGGTCGGGAACCGGGGGCAGCATAAATAGAGCCTGGGGATCAGAGTGCAGCCTTCCCTAACTGGTGGTGAAGCAGAGGCAGGTCGAAAACTGGGAGAATTTTAGCTTCTGGAGAAACTGAGTGTAAAAAAAACAATTAAACAACTGTGACATCACAGGAAACCAGTAAATTGAATGGCTGTTAAGTGCTTGCTGTAAGGTACTGTGTGTTAAAAGCCAGCTTAGGACATGGGAGTTAAGGTTGATCTATAAATAACAAGTAGTAAAATTTTAAAATAAAACAAAATAATTAAAATAAAATAGCTAAAATAATTAAAATAAATACCTAAAACACATACCTGTGTAATTAAGAAATGTATAACTATGAGGGGAGGCAATGGCATAGTGATATTGTCGCGATGGTGGAATTTGAATTCAATAAAAATCTGGAATTGAAAAGTCTAATTATGACCATGAAACCATCGTTGATTGTTGTAAAAACACATCTGGTTCACTGATGTCCTTTAGGGAAGGAAATGTGCTCTCCTTACTTGGTCTGGCCTACATTTGACTCCAGACCCACAGCAATGTGGTTGACTCTGAATAATGGCAATTAGGGAATGGCAATAAATGCTGGCCTAGTCAGTGACGTCCACATCCCATGAGCGAATAAAAAAAAGTTGTATTTGTGGGTGGTGCTAGCATTTAATAAACACAGTAAATTGTAGTATACATAGGGGTTATTCTAAACTAATTTTAGAAATAATTAAAATCAATCAATAAATTGAAATAAATTAGTAAATAAATACAGTAGTAAACACTTTATTTAATGTTTAAGGTACGTCAGCGCAGTTCGACCATGTGGAATGTACATCTTGCAGGATGTAGGAAGTCATGCAGGCTCAAAGTGCCCTCGGTGAATACATCTGCAGTAAGTGTCACCAGCTGCAGAATCTTGAGTATCAAGGTAGATAGAATATTTGGAGAGTTTGATAGAATTAGAGTAGGCTATAATAAGTCATTAGATGGGGCCAGAATAAGGGGGGAAACCAAAAAAGCCTAAATCAGGGATAATGTGCATGTATGTAAATGCATAAGAGTGTGGTTAATAAGATTGGTAAACTACATGCACAGGTTGACAAATGGAATTATGATACTATTGCTATAACAGAGACCTGGCTCAAAGAAGGACAGGACTGGGCATTAAATATTCCTTGGTACAAGGTGTTTAGGGGAGACAGAAAAGGAAGAAAAGGGGGGAGTGGCAATGTTGATTAAAGATAGCATTACAGTGCTGGAGAGAGAGGATGTTCCAGAGGGGTCAAGGATGGAATTTCTCTGGCTAGAGGTGAGGAATGAAAAAGGTGCAATAACATTGATTGGTGAAGTATATAGACCACCAACTAGTGGAAGGGATGTGGAGAAACAAATTTTCTAAGAAATTACAGAGAGGTGCAAGAATTATAGAGTAGTCATAATGGGGGGGCTTCAATTATCCAAATAAAGACTGGGATAGGAATAGTGCAAAAGAACAAGGCGGGGGCGGGTTGTGTGAGCGCTCCTGGAATGTGTTCAAGATAATTTTCTGCAGCAGCATGTGTTTCCACTCCAGTGAGAGGACAGGCACTTTTGGACCTGGTTCTGGGGAATGAGTTGGCCCAAATGGCTCAAATATCAGTGGAAGAGTCTCGAGACGACAGTGACCATTGTATCATAAGGTTTAGGTTAATCATGGAAAAGGACAAGGAACAATCCAGAGCGGGGATAATTAATTGAGGGAAAGCCAACTTCGATGGGGTGGGAATGCATCTGAGTCGAGTGAGTTGGAATCAAATTTTGGCAGAAAAGACAGTGGCTGAACAATGGGCCACATTCAAAGAAAAAGTATTGCAGCCAATGTTAAAATATATTCCCTTGAAGGGGAAAGGTAGGACAAATATATCCAGAGCACCCTGGATGACGAGAGAGATAGAGGTAAAGATGAAAAGGAAGAAGTGCATGTACGACAGATGTTAGATAGAAAATACAATGGAGAATCAGGCTGAGTATAGAAGGACCAGAAGAAACTAACAAGAAAAGCAAGCAGAGAGCATGAAAAGAGGCAGGCAGTGAACATAAAAGGGAATCCCAAGGTCTTCTATAAGCGTGTAAATGATAAACTGGTGTAAAAGAAATAGTAGGCTGATTAGGGAAAAAAAAGGGGACTTGCACGTGGAAGCTGGAGAAATAGCGGAGAAATATCTGTTTTTACAAAGGCAGAAGATGCTACCCAGGCCCAGGTGAGAGAGGATGTAACTGGTACGCTAGAAGAACTTACAATTGAGAGAAAGGAGGCGTTGGAAAGGTTAACTTTACTTAAAATAGTTAAGGTGCCAGGTCCGGATGAGATGCATCTGAGGGTACTGAGGGAAGTGAGAGTGGGATTTGTAGAGGCACTAGTGATAATCTTCCAGTCTTCATTAAACACAAGGGAGGTGCTGGAGGACTGGAGAATTGCAAATGTTATACCCTTGTTCAAAAAAGGGCGCAAGGATAAAACTGGCAACTACAGACCAGTCAGTTTGACCTCAGTGGTAGGGAAACTTCTGGAAACTATTGTACAGGATAAAATCAATGGTCACTTAGACAAGTGCAGGATAATTAAGGAAAGCCAGGATAGATTCATTAAGGGAGAATCATGTTTAACTAATTTACTGGAGTTTTTTGCAGTAACAGAGAAAGTTGATAAGGAAAACACTGTTGATGTGGTGTATATGGATTTTCAAAAGGCATTTGATACAGTGCCACACAACAGGCTTGAGAGCAAAGTGCTGGAACATGGAATAAAAGGGAAAGTAGGCACTTGGATAAGAAATTGGTTAAGTGACAGGAAACAGAGTGTCGTGATAAATGGTTGCTTTTCAGACTGGAGGAAAGTTTGTAGTGGAGTTCCCCAAAGGTCAGTGTTGGGACCCTTGCTGTTCCTGATACATATTAATGACCTAGATTGTGGTGTGATGTTTCAAAATTTGCAGATGATACAAAGATTAGAAATGTTATCAACTATGATGGGGATAATCTTGAACTTCAAAAGAACATAGACGTATTGGTGGAGTGGGAAGACAAGTGACAGATGAAGTTCAATGCAGAGAAGTGTGAGGTGAGTCATTTTGGCAGGAAAAATATGGTGAGACAGTATAAAATAAAGGGAGACCCTCTAAAGGAGGTACAGGAACAGAGGGACCATGGTGTATACGTACATAGGTCATTGAAGATGGCAGGGCATGTTGAGAGAACAGCTAATAAAGTATATAGTATCTTAGGCTATATTAATAGGGGAATTGAGTACAAGAGTAAGGAGGTTATGTTGAACTTGTATAAGACACTAGTTAGGCCTCATCTGGAATACTGGGCACCACACTTGAGGGAGGATGTGAAGGCATTGGAGAGAGTACAGAGGAGATTCACAAGAATGATTCCAGGGATAAAAAACTGTAGCCATAAGGATAGATTGGAGAGGTTGGGACTCTTTTGCTTGGAGAAAATAAGGCTGAAAAGAGACTTAATGGAGGTATTCATGATCCTGAGGGGTATGGACAGGGTAAATAGTGAGAAGCTGTTCCCACTCAAGAGAACATAAAGAACTAGAGGGCACAGATTCAAAATAATTGGCAAAAGGAGTAAATGTGATGTTAAGACATTTTTTTCACCCAGAGGGTGGTTGGAGCCTGGAACAAACTTCCTGAAAGGGTGGTGGAGGCAGGTTCATTCGAGTATTCAAAAGGAAATGGGATTGCTATTTGAAAAGAAAGAATGTGCAAGGTTATGGGGGTAAGACAGGGGAGTGGGACTAGTGGAATGTTCTTTCAGAGAGCCAGTGCAGACTCAATGGGCCGAATGGCCTCCTTCTGCACTGTAAAGTTACTGTGAGACTGTGATAGTACAATCTTTACCAAGCTCGACGCAAACAGTGGATTCTGCAGTTGCCACCTGATCAGGAGTCAAAACTCCTAACCACCTTCATAACACCCTTTGGACATCACTATTTCAACTGCCTGCCTTTTGGTAACACGTCTGCACCAGAGATTTTCCAAAAGAGCGATGTCCAACATACTAGAGGGAATGGGGGGTGTCATAGGGCACATGGATGACGTTTTAACCCATGGCTCAACAAAGGAAGAACATGACAAAAGGGTAGGAGAAATCATACGAACACTGCAAGATGCTGGCTTGACAGTCGGCAAGAAGTTTACTCTATGAGTTTTCCAAGCCCACAGTAAAATTCCTAGGCCATATTAGACAGACAATAGCAATCATTGCAGGCCTGCAGAAGACAAAAGCCATAAAAGAATTTCTGCTGCCCAGGAGTATTAACGAACTACAAAGGTTTATGTGTATGGTAAAGCAATTGGAAAAATTCCACAAAATAGCTCAAGTAAATGAACCTCTACAACAACTTTTGTGACAAGACCAGACATGGTGCTGGGCGGAGGATCAGCATAAATCATTTAAACAAATCAAAATGATGTTAATACCTTCAGAGATCCTAACTCACTATGATCCTGAACTTCCAACTATTGTAGTGGTGGATGCATCAGCAATCGGACTGGGAGTGATGTTATTCCAGGTCCAAAGTGATAAGAAGACCTATCTATTATGCATCCAGGTCCTTAACAGAGACTGAACAGCGATATGCTGTTGTCGAAAAATAGTCCCTCGCAGTGAGTTGGGCATGTGAGAAATTTTCTGCTTATGTCTTGGGCATACAGTTTAAGATTGAAACAGGGGTGCATGCACGTGAAAGAGCGCAATCATCTCCCTGAAGCTAAGTGTTGCCTCAGGGAGGTCGGCTCCGAATTAAAATTTTTAATACATATGATAGAAAGATTTCCCTGACATGTCCCCTCATGTGGCACTGTCACATGAGTTGGGACATGTCCATAACTTTTATTGAAAGACTTGATAAAAAATTTAAATACCCTCATGAAACCTCATCCCGCCCGTGGATGAGGTTTCGTGCTTTTTCCAATGCCCGCCAGGGCTCCCGGCCTGCCCGCCAGCCTTAAGGTTGGACGGGCAGGTCCACTAATGACCTTAATTAGTTTCTCAATGGCCTCAATAGGCCGTTGACAGGTCAGGGGGCACACAGCTGACTCAGCTGCACCCCCACCGACCTGAAAATGGAAATGACATGGGGTGACATTTGGGAAGATCCACCCGATGTCATCCCGCGTCATTTTACACGTCAGTGAGCGGGCCCCGCCCCCGCTCGCTGACCGGAAGATCCTGCCCCTAGAATTTATGTTTTAGATTGATGATCTTTCATCTGTTCGATTGATACATCCTCTGAATATACATTAGACATGTGGAAAAGACGCCCAAAGCCACTACTGCACTCCCTTAAATTGTAATTTAAAGTTCCACTCTAAAGGGATGGAACCTTGACAGAACCAGGGCTGGCCCTGTATCCTTGCTCAGCAACACCCCCACCACCCCATCCACTGCCTCACAATCCCCAACACCCACCGAGTGCAAGTTGAGTTTATAACCACTCCAACCCCAGGGATTTAATGGCCTCAATGTCCAGACAGGTGCTCGAAGAATGCTTACTTGATGGGAAAAGTACTATGCCCAGCAAACCAAATTTCAGCAGGAGTTGGTTGTTCAGAAGTGTCCCAGAGCCAAGACCTCACTTCATATTTTTGTAAAATACATATATATGTCATCCTGGCTGCTTGATAAAATTATTTTTAAAAACTGGACAAAAGCTTTAAAATGACTGAAGCCATGACTGGCTATGACTGAAACAAAAGGAACTCCCTGGCATTCAGAACAGGTTCCACCTCGTCATCTCCAAAGAGGTGCTAATGCAGCAGCCCCCCTGTGATTGCAGAGATCAAATCCCAAGGACCTGTACAAAGGCTATTAACATTTCTAGGGCCAGGCATTGGCCAACAGAGATGATGGGCAGAATTGTCCAGTCCCATTGGCGGTGGGTGTCATGGTGGGCGTGCGTGGAATATATGGCGAGAAGGCCAAAAATTGATTTCACGCCATCTGAAACCAGTTTGCAATCATCCACTCCAACCATCAATAGCGGACCGCGTTTTCTGCTGCCACATGTTGGGAACCTAATTTCAATACTTTAGCATCTCATTATAAGCCCTGTGTTTTAGGGGGAAAGTTGTACAATCCCCTTACAAAAGGTGGCCATGGCGCAGTCACTGGTGGAGGTGCTCACAGCCCCTTGCAATGTCTTTATTAAGGTTTGGACCACATGGTTCAAGCTAACAGTGCAGCCTTTCAGTGCAGGTTAGGAGAATGCCTGCGCCTGAGCTGAGAGCACAGCATGCGGTCCAATGAAACTGCCGCCAATTGGTCAAGTTAAGTGGGTCGGAGGTGGATGGGATTTCAGATAGTCAATGAGCGCACTACACACTGGCCATCCAAGTAGTGGCCAGCACTCTCCTGCATGTGTGAAAGGGCCTTCAGCCTTAACCAAGAGAGGTTCTTAGGATAAATTTGCTAACCCATGTGTCTCTCTCTTTGATCCTGCAGGAGGAGAACATCAGGATTCTGGAGCCTGGTGATTTAATGGTACGCCTCATGGCTTACAGGGAGCAGAGAAGAAGAGAAAGAGTGCGGCAGAGGCACCTAGGTCAGCAAAGGGAGGAGCACCTCCCTCAAGATGAAGGGGTGGCAGGGCCTGCTGCACACGCAGCTGAAGGTCCACAGTGAGCCGTCACTCTTAGGCGCTTCGCTAGACCCAATGTCTATAGATGGCGCTTGTTTTTCCTGCAGATGACTGAGAACCAGTGTCGCCAAAGACTGCGCATGTCTAGGGAACTAATCGTTCAGATATTCCGCCTGCTGCAGGATTTGGTGCCACGGGGACATGGAGGGCATCCACTGCCAGTGGCCATGAAAATGACCACGGTGCTCAATTTCTACACCAGTGTCTCCTTCCAGGTGTGATCTGTGCAGGATTTCACAAGCCTCTACGCACAAATGTATCCAGCAGGTCATGCACATCATCTTCAGGATGGCACAGAACTTTATGCAACCAGGATCAGGAAGCAAGAGCGCTGGGATTTGTGCAGATCTCAGGTTTCCCACAGGTGCAGGGTATCATTGACTGCACTCACATGGTGCTTAGATCTCCTTGGCAACAAGCAGTCAACTACGTCAACCGGAAGGGCTTCCACTCACTGAATGTTCAGTTGGTGTGCGACCACCACAAACGCATCCTCTAGGTCTGTGCATGATTTCCAGGGAGTGTCCACAATTCCTACATCCTTAGCAGGTCACAGATCCCTGACACGTTCCAGGGTCCACAGAGGCTGCAGTGTTGGCTCCTCGGGGACAAGGGTACCCACAGACGATGTGGATGATGACTCCTGTGCGGTGGCCTCAGACTGCAGCAGAGCGACGGCACAATGAAGTTCATGTTGGGACCTGGACTTTGGAGAAGCAAATGATAGCCATTTTGAAAATGAGGTCCGGTGCCTCGACAGGTCCAGTGGAGCACTGCAATACAGTCCACCGAGGGACCTTCCGGTTGACGTAGTTGACTGCTTGTTGTCATGGAGATCTAAGCACCATGCAAGTGCAGTTAATGATACCCTGCACCTGTGGGAAACCTGAGATCTGCACAAATCCCAGCGTTCTTGCTTCCTGATCCTGTTTCAAGCATCATTGTTGCTTGCAGCGCACTCCACAACCTGGCGCTACAAAGGAGGAGGACCAGGCTGAGAAGGGGATGGAAGAGCTGCATGCCTCCTCCGATGAGGAGGACGTCGAAGGGGATGACAGTGATGAGGTCCTCAAGGGTGGGGATGCCGGAAATGAGGCCAGTGCATTCACCAGACGAGGCAGGCGCACAAAGGAGGCCCTCATAGCCACAAGATTCATGGAGGATGATGATGAGATGCGCTGAGGACAGTCCTGATATCCTCACCTTGCATCTGTGAATGTTTGACTCCTGTGTGGCTGATGGCAGCTCGCATACCCTCAGTGCTCAGGAGATGTGTAATGGAGATGCAGCGGAGGGCCTAATAGTCGCTAGATTCCAGGAGGATGATGACGACATGCAGTGAGGATGCTCCATAGATCTTCACATAGCCTCTGTGAATGTCTGACTCCTGTCTGGCCAAGGGCAGCTCACTTGCCCTCTGTGATCAGGGTCATATCATAGAGACACAGCTGTGAAAATTTAAATGCACCTAATCCTTTGTCCACCTTCAGCACCCATCCCCTTCAGAATCATAGCATTACCTTTCAGCAGGTTCCTTGCTTCCAGCAGGTTCCTTGCTTCCAGCAGTGATCCAAGTTCCGGCGACAAAGGATGTCCCTACCTCCGCCTGCTGTCGAAAAATTGTATGCTTTGCTAACTAAATTGTGATCCTGAGGTGTGTGTGGCTGCGCTGGTGGAGGGTATGGGTGAGCTCCATGATGGATCTTCAATGATGCTGCCCTCAGGGTGCTCAGCCGAGGTGCTCTTGGCGCTGGGGTCAGGCTCAAGGTTGCCTGAGGGCGACATGTCAGATGGGCCTAGGAGAGAAAATGGAGATTATTAGTGCTTAGCAACCACGTTGAACACAGAACAGTGGACTCAGAGTAGTGTTGAGAGAGGCATCATGTGGTGTAGGATCCACATTTGGGTGTTTGCTGCCCACCTCACCATCGCCGCAGGAATGGCTGACGTTCTCTCTGGCCAGCTCCAATGCGTGACTCTCGAATGGAGTAAGCACCTTGATGTCCGGCACTCCAGCCCTGCTCTGGCACCTCTCCTGGTGATTGCTCACAATCTTGTCCTGCATAAAGGCAGATGGAGAGAGTGTGAGCAAGGCGCACACAAGGCCAAGTGAAAAGGATGCCAGGTGTGCGTGTGTGTTGAGTGGAGCCATGGACGGGATGAGGAGGCAGTATCCAGAGGAGATGAGGCCAGGTGGCAATGTGAGGGTGTGTGTGAGAGAGTGAGTGGTGATGTCCCTTGAGCTGGCAGTGAGTGAGATGCCAGTGATTGTGATTGCCTTGTGAGTGGGTGAGTTGGGATTGATGAGTTGGTTGACTTGCCCTGGCGGCATGGATGGGATCATTCATCAATTTTCTACATCGGATGGCTGACCAATGAGGTGGTGGCAACATTGACACTGACCACCTCTGCCATCGCCTCGCAAGCTGGAGTGGTGGGACTGATGGGCAATCTGCAGCCAGAGCAAGAGCAAAAGACTTCATGGCGGGCCTCCACGGCATCAAGAAGGCGTCCCAGGGATGCGTCATTAAATTGGGGGGGCTGCAATCTTCCTGGATTTTGGGGCAATGTCTTCAGCAGGGCAGTTCTGGGCTGCGAGCATTGAGAATTGTGAGTGCGTGGCTGCATTTTAAATATGGCACCTGGCTTGAGCAAGTGGCGAGGTAACAATGTGACCGGCCAATTGGAGGCCTTCCACCAGCAATCTGGCATTTTTCCTGTGACTGCATAATTTATAAGACAGGAAGGGGACAATATGGCATGAAAACCTGCCATTGCAGCCTGCGAGTAAAACCTCTTTTTTCACGGCTGCTGCTGCACTTAGTGCAAATCTGGGACGATTCCGCCCGATCAGTCTGTGAGGACAAAGGACCCCAGAAACCTCTGTTGAAATTATTAATGGTTGAAACATTACCAATTTCAAGAATCCAGACTAAGAAAAATACATCCTTTGTCCAAGCCACTGTGGAGAGCGTGGGAGTCACCTGAACCCCACCCACCCCGCCCCCCCCCCACCCCCCCCCCCCACCCCCCCAACCCCTACCCCCCCACACTCAAGCTGCTGGAACCTGTAATATTGCCTTGTGGAGCTGCACAGATCAGACTGCCACTTTCCATCAACCAAGCAGCAGCTCAGAACAAGGGCCCGGTCCAGGTGAATGCTTGGCCCCCTTCTGCTGGAAATTCTAAAATTCTGTACCAGTGCCTACAAGACTAATTCATCGCTACATGCCCATCTCATCATGGAAGTCAACTCCACTTGAAAATGAATTATCCAGCATTGGTCTTCAACCTGCTGACTCGAAAGAATACACTATTGTACTTTGATTCTGGAGTCTGGACGCATGTGAAACAATAATTCTTTTCTTCCCTATCGTCTTTGCCCTGATCCTCTTTCTTAGCCCTCTTTTATTGTATGAATGAAACAGGGGATAAGTAGCAGCACCCCTCTCCCGCATTTTGAGTGTGCGTAAGATAAATTAACCCTCTGGTTTTACCCAGAGTTTTACCCTCGAGTTTGCTGTGGAGATGTTAATAGAAATTGGATCATACCAAAACTGAGGGGTTGGGGAAAATATGCCACTACTTTTAAAGAGGTAAATCAAAGTCAAAACATCTTTTTGTTTATGGACGGGTGGTGAGAGGAGAAATCATGGTTATTTAAATAACCCCCCTCCTGTCTGTAACAGAAAAGGAGGGCCAAAAATACTGCCTGGAAAAATAAATAAATGAAACAGTAAATATTTAGACAGTAGTTACATATTTATCTCTTCCTGGCATGAAATACTGTTTCCAATATGGATTTAGTCATCACATGCATTATTGAGTTTAATACTGCTTTCATTTGTGAAGTCACAGAGCTTTTTCTGCATTCAATTTCTTACATTCAAATCTTGCAATACTTGTATCTTCCTCAGTAAAACAGAATAAGATTACTATGTTTTGCGAGACATCACCTAAATATCTATAGTGTTTTAAATTATAATGCTGTTTCTGAATCATTTTAAATATTAAAAATAATGACTTATTTTTCAATTCATAGTCATATCATAATACCATTGAGCACAAACTATTGTTCAGGATGAATGTGAGAATTACTAGTGTAAAGCGCTAATTTAAATATTGACATAGATTGATGTGCCAATATGACGTCTTATGACAGGTGTTTGTTTTTAGCTCTCAACTTCCTGCATTCTGTTCTTCTGGTATTTACAAAATGAAATGAATTTGTACCGTGTAATCTCCCCTTAAGAAGTGGAAAGTAAAACTGAGGTAATCGAATTAATGTTTTCTGTGTTAATTGACAATCGCCGGTAGACTGCTTTGTGAACAGATGTAGCTGCCTTAAAGTTTCCATAACAACCAAAGTCTATTTGCTAACTACTAGGAACAGTAACATAAGTGGAAAGGGTTAATATAGAAATTTTCCAGTGCCACATTACCATAGTAAATATTGATTTGCAGCAGTGATGCAATCAGTGGCAGAGATCATCTTGGCAAAAGTAAAGTAAGGAGGTTTTAATGTGTCCGAATCAGGAATTGGCAGAGCTTGCTGCTTAACATCATATTTGGCTTACTTCTCCATGACATGGTGCCAAAAGAAGTTTTATAAACATTGATGTGTTTATGCACTGCAATGAATTTATCAATTCCATTTGATCAGGTTCTGGAAAATACACTAAACAAGGTTTGATTGTCTTCTGGAACAAAATCTTCCTCTCCTATTTCAGTGGTGCTATTATTGCATGTGACATGAGTTGGCTATGTATAAATATAGAATTCTTCATTGCCAATTATAGACAATAATCTCAAAGATTCCTTTGTATGTTTAGAGTTGAGAAGTATCAGCTAAGTGCTTGTATTGGACAGGGGAGTTTTAGAGAAAGCCACAGTAGTGTTGATATGGAGTGACTGGCTGGTGCAGTATGATAGAAGAATTTTGCTTCACCTTAGACGCATAAGCTTGAACCCAGTCCAGGATGAGGTGATGAAATTTCAGCTTCCTCACTCTCTTGGCTGTGTAGGTCCAAAGTGACAAGCTTTGAACAAGCTCAACTCAGTTCCTCGAGGATATGGATCCATAATACCAAACTGCTTGTATTCCAGAATAATTTGGCTTTAAGATGTAATATGAGGTGGGGAGTGCTTGCCAACAGCACAGAGGGCGGAATTTTCCCAGGCTGTCTAAGGTAGCCTCGGGAGTGAACGGGTAGGAAAGTCCTGGAAAGTGAGCGTCAAGATGCCCGTCACTGGAGAACAACCCCACCACCTCAACCACCCCCTCACATAGACAGACCTCACCCTAGGTCTCTGCCTATTGCCAAGTTGTGTGCTCTCTTCTCCATCAAGGAGAGAAATCAGAGAGGTGAGTGTTCATAATGACTTGTGTACAGAGAGGGAAGGACACCATTAGCGGAGGGTCACTGTGAGGTATGAGTGCGAGAGGGTGAGTGTTGGCTGCTCAGATGGGGATATGAGTAGGTTCCTGCAGGGACAGAAATCTGTGGAGATGCAAGGTTTGTTGACCTAAGGTGTGCTGTGCAGGATGCTGGACAATTCAAAGGGTGGGGAGTGGCACCTGGAAGTGTTAAGCCAGACATTTGTCATGCCCTACTGAGGTCCGAGACCCTCTTGGTCCCCTGTCTCCAGGTTGGACGGTGCCCAAATCAGGCTACTAGCTTCTTCGACCACTTCCAGATTTGGTTGGCGAGGTTGTCCTTTTCCTCCTGTCTTTGGGAAGCCTGATCCCTCAGCAGGGCCTCCAGATCAGAGTGAGAGATCCCGGGAGCAGCTGTCCCAGGCCTCCTCTCCATTCCTGTAGTTGCTGCAGCCTGAAAAACCCAAGTGCTGATGAACTTCTCTGATACACAGCATAGTGCTTTTAATTAGAAATCCTTTCTTTGATAGAATGGATATATCATCCCTCTGCCCCTCCCTAATTGGTTGCAGAGCCCGGAGGTGGGATGATAACCGGGTAAGGTAAAGGAGCAACCTTTGGACACACTGTGCAGAGAGTTGAACTCCAATTCTGAAAATGATCTTACTGCTGTAGCAAGAACTGAATTGGTAAGATTCTGTCCTGAAATCCTAAAGCAGAAATTTGTTCCATTCCCTAGCACTAACTTTGATGAGCATAACATTCATTAGAAATACAAATTTTTAGAAATATTAAGGTTTAAATTACCTCTTAGGGCAAGTGTTAAATAGGAATTAAATATTTAACTCTTTGCTTTTAATGCAATGCCAAGAATGCGCTACTTTACTTCTCTTACTTTCTCTAAGTTCACGTGTTAAACTATGCTAAAGCTAACACCAAGCTGAAAGCACCTGCGCAACCAGCTTAACAGACATGTAACCAGCACAATTCATGTGCTGTGGGTTGATTGGGCTGTGAAGTGAATAATTTCTGGCTGAAATGGAAAGTTAGTGCAGAAGCCATAAATCCTGACTCATTAATGACAATCTGCACCTCTTGGTAGGTGGTGTGCAGTCATTGAGAAGTACTTTCCTCGGTAGGGAGGAGCAACTCAATACTCATTGGTTACAGAAAGCACAGGGGGCCTTTGCCCTCGTGGTCAATGTTTAATTCTGTTTCTGCAAATCCTGGATGGAAAGCTGCAAAAAGGAAGTAATTTAACCTCCTTAGAATAAGGAATATGAGCAGGATACATAACATAAGAAATAGGAGCAGGAGCAGGCCATTCAGCCCCTCAAGCCTGCTCCACCGTACAATAAAATCATAGCTAATCCTCTACTTCAATTCCACTTTCCCACACTGTCCCCATATCCAAAAATCTATTGATCTCTGCCTACAATATTTCAACAATGCAGCATCCACAACCTTCTGGGGTAGAGAATTCCAAAGATTCACAACCCTCTGAGTGAAGAAATTTCTTCTCATCTCTTTCCTAAATGATCGATTGCCTATCCTGAGGCCATGCCCCTCTGAATACTATATTCCTCAGCAGCTCTCCATCTGCGGAAAATACCAGCAGAAAACCAAATCCAGAAGTCCAGCCCCCAAACCCGGCCTCCACCATTTTTGGAAGGGGGTGTGGTAGGGGTGGTTCCTGGTTCCCAGAAGCAGTTGCCTCCAATCATGTGTGATTTTGGTGAGGTAGGTGTCTAAAACTCAAAGAGTACAGATTAAGACTTGGTAGGAGTAGGTCTGGACCTTGTGGATTTGTTTGGGTAGTCAGGGCCCTCTTTTAGAGAGGTAGGATAGCCCTTTGGATATGTTCCCTGAACACCTTTGGGTGAGGTAAGTTACATTTTGGGAGAGGGAAGACACCCCTCAGGTAGGTCAGGTGCCTTTTGGGATTATTAAAAGTAGTCATGATTGTGTGTAAAAAGTGCATACACTCATTGCAACTGGGTCAAGCTGTCAAAGAACTGTCAAACTGTCAAAGAGCTGTCAGAGCTCATTGCAATTGTCAAACTGTCAAAGAACTGTCAAGCTGTCAAAGGACTGCCAAAGCTGTCAAGGGGTTTAATTCCACAAGGTTTTAAATTTAAAAACATATGTGTGGAGTTTTAAAAAATCAGTGCCTGCTATTTTATTCTGTCTGTTGACATGAGCCTGAGAGTTATGATCATAAGATTTTCTTTGCATGACCAATTTTACAGCCTGACATTATCATAGTGTGGTGCTTGTTAAGTAATTAGTTTGATTGACAGCTCCTAATGGTTATAGAAAATAAATGTTTGTTTTTATAAGAGATTAGCTGAAGGAATTTCAATGTATTGAATGGTTTTTAATCAATAATAGTTTTTAAATAGTGATGTAATTTATAGATGCATAAATTCATTTTAACCCAACATGGCTCCTGAGGTTTGTCCATGGTAGATATTGGATGAGTAGACATGGACGGGATAAGAGCAAAGGGTGGCAGGTAGGGGCATGCCTTGATATGAGTTTACACTAAGTTAGCATAGGGGCTATAAAGGGCCATAGGGATGCGTAGGAGGCATAGGTTGGCACAGGGGTATGAGGGACATGGGGTTAGGTAGAGGGGCATAGGGTGCCACAGGGGTCATGAGGGGCCATGGAAGCTGGGTAAAGGGGCATTGGGCAGTGTAGGGGCTATAAGGAGCCACATTGGGTGGGTAGAGGGGCTTGGGTTGGCATACAAACATTTGAATTAGAATCAGGAGTAGGCCACTCGGCCCCTCAAGCCTGCTCCACCATTCAATAAAATCGTGGCTGATCTGATTGTAACCTCAACTCCACATTCCCACCTACCTACAATAACCTTTCACCCCTTGCTTATCAAGAAACTATCTATCTCTGACTTAAAAATATTCAAAAATTCTGCTTCCACCACTTTTTGAGGAAGTGTGTTCCAAATACTCAGCTTTCTGGGAGAAAAAAATTCTCCTTATCTCTGCCTTAAATGGGTGACCTTTAATTTTTAAACTGTGATCCCTAGTTCTAGATTCTTCCACAAGAGGAAACATCCTTTCCACATCCACCCTGTCAAGACCCCTCAGGATCTTATCTGTTTCAACCAATTTGCCTCTTACTCTTCTAAACTCCTGTGGATACAGGCCTAGTCTGTCCAACCTTTCCTCATAACAACCTATCCATTCCAGGTATTAGTCCAGTTCTCTGAACTGCTTCCAAAGCAATTACACCCTTCCTAAGGAGACCAATAATGTTCACAGTACCCAGATGTGGTCTCACCAGTGCCCTGTATAACTGACACATAACCTCCTCACTTTTGTATTCAATTCTCCTCGCAACAAATGATAAAATTCTATTAGCTTTCCTAATTACTTCTGGTACCTGCATTCTAACCTTTTGCAATTCATGCACTAGGACACCCAGATCCCTCTGCATCTCAGTATTCTGCTATCTCCCACCATTTAGATAATATGCTTCTTTTTTATTCTTCCACCTAAAATGGACAATTTCACATTTTCCCACATTATACCCCATTTGCCAGATCTTTGCCCACTCACTTAACCTATCTCTATCCCTTTGTAGCCACCTTATGTCGTCTTCATAACATACTTTCCACTTCATAACATACTTATGTAATCAGTAAATATAGCATACCTTTGGCCCCCTTATCCAAGTCATTTATATAAATTATAAAAAGTCGAGATCCCATCACTGATCCCTGTGGCACACTACTTAGTACATCTTGCCAACCAGGAAATTAACCATTTATGCCTCCCCTCTGTTTGCTGTTAGCTAGCTAATCTTCTATCCATACAAATATGTTACCTCCTACACCATGAGCTTTTACTTTCTGCAGTAACCTTTGATACCTTTGATCTTATCAAATGCCTTCAGGAAACGTAAGTACAGCACCTCCACCGGTGTCCCATTGTCTACAGCACATGTTACTTCCTCAAAGAACTCCATTAAATTGGTTGAACAAGATTTCCCTTGTGCAGAACCCTGTTGACTCTCCCTGAATACCTTGAATTTTTCTAAGTTCCCTGCTATAATGTCGTTAATAATAGCCTCTATTATTTTCCCCATGACAGGTATTAAGCTAACTTGCCTGTAGTTTCCTGCTTTCTGTCTCCCTCCCTTTTTTAATAAAGGAGTTACATTCGCTATTTTCCAATCTAATGCAACCATAGGGGTATGAGGGGCCATAGGAGCCGGTATGGGGCACAGAGTGCCATTGAGGGTACAGGCACCATAAGGGGTGGGTGGGGGGGCATGAGGTGGCATAGGTTGGCATGGGTGGGGCAATGAGGAGTCTGTTGGGGTGGGGGGGTGACAGATGAAGGCTGGAGGGTTGTTTTTTGTTTTAATAATTTTTTAAATAACTTCAACACAGTGCCGGAGTACAGAGGCAAGCCCTCTGCCCAGCACACCTCTGCACCCAGCAGCCTCCACACTCGTTCTGGAAGTGGCAGACCCAACCTCTAATTCAGTTAACCCCCAAAACAAAAATCTGACCTTCTGGGCCTCTTTGTTCCTGGGTCCCCAGCTGCACTCCTGACCCAGGAGCAAAAGCCAAACTCTCAGGCCAGAATTTTCCACTCCCATTGGCTTCGGGCATCATGGCGGGCGGGGGAGGGGAACAATATGGTGAGAAGGCCAAAGATCTGTTTTATGCCGTTGTGAAACCAGTTTGCAATCGTCCACTCCACCTGCCAATGGCGGCCCACTTTTCCTGCCACTGCATGTCGGGAACCTCATTTCAATAATTTAGCATCTCATTATAGTCCCCGCTCACCAGATTCATCCCCCCCCCACATCAAATTTACCACCCACTTCAGCGTGACTTCAGAGCGGTGTGCTTCACGATTGCCTTTAAAAGGCATACATGTGGCAACCCGAACTTCAAGGGGAGCTCGGAGGTGAGTGCACACAACCTTGAGCAGTGCTTGCAACCATCGCCTGGACGACACCAAGGAAGAGGCACCTTGCATTTGTCGGGGGCACAGGCAAGTCACTTTTTCCTGGCTGACTTTCAGAGCGGTGCCAGGGCAAGGCTCCAATGCGCATCAGGCCGGAAGGCAAGCAGGTGGAGGGGCAAGGCAGCACAGACTGAAGGAAGTACGCAAGCACATGAAGGTAGGGAGGGTGAGGGAAGTGGTCACAGACTTGGAAAAGCTTATCAAAAGTGAACGTTTTTCCACAGCTGAGAGCGTTCAGCTGCAGCTCCATTGACATGCTTGGAGATGGGCCCCTGAAGCTTTACTGCTCACTCAAGCAGCACAAAAGCATTTAAGTGCCACCAAATGACCCAAAACTTTTCACCCCTTGGTCGCAGACCGTAAATTAATGTGCGTTTTGGGGGCTGCAGAACAATTGGCCAACTGGGCAAGTTGTACAATCTCCTTGCGAAAGGTGGCCATGGCGCAGTCACTGGTGGAGGTACTCACAGCCCCTTGTAATGTGTTCATTAAGGATTGGACCAGTCTCCCACATGGTTCAAGCTAACAGCACAGCCTTGCAGTGCAGGTTAGGAGAATACCTGCGCCTGAGCTGAGGGCACAGCATGCAGTCCAATGGGTGAAGCTGCCGCCAATCAGTCAGGTGGAGTGGGGCAGCATTGGGCGGGATTTCAGACAGCCAATGAGTGCACTACACACTGACCATCCAAGTAGTGGCCAACACTCTCCTGCATGCGTGAAGGGGCCTTCAGACTTAACCAAGAGAGGTCCTTAAGCCATATATGCTAACCCATGCATCTCTCTCTTTGATCCTGCAGGAGGAGTACATCAGGAACATGGTGATTTAACGGTATGCTTCATGGCTTACAGGGAACAGAGAAGAAGAAGAGGAGAGCATTGCAGGCACCTGGCTCGGCAAAAGGAGCAGCACCTCCCTCAAGATGAATGGGTGGCAGGGCCTGCTGCGCACACAGCTGAAGACCCACAGCGTGCCGTCACTCGTAGGCGCTTCGCTAGACCCAGGGTCTATAGACGGCACTTGTCATTCCTGCAGAGATAACCAGCATCACCCAAGACTGCATATATCTAGGGAATTGGTTGGTCAGATATGCCACCTGCTGCAGGATTTGGTGCCACTGGGACATGGAGGGCATCCACTGCCAGTGGCCGTGCGAGTGACCGTGGCGCTCAATTTCTATGCCAGTGGCTCCTTCCAGGGATCCACAGGTGACCTTTGCGGGATCTTGCAAGCCTCCACGCACAAGTGTATCCAAGGGTTCACGGATGCCATTTTCCAAAGGCGCAGAACTTTGTGCATTTCGCTCGGGATCAGGAAAGCCAGGAAGCAAGAGCGCTGGGATTTGCGCAGATCTCTGGTTTTCCACAGGTTCAGGCTGCCATCGACACTCTCACATGGTGCTTAGATCACCTTGGCAACAAGCAGTCAACTACATCAACCACAAGGGCTTCCGCTCGCTGAATGTTCAGCTGGTGTACAACAACCACAAACGCATCCTATAGGTCTGCACATGATTCCCATGGAGTATCCACTATTCCTACATCCTTAGCAGGATCCCTGACATCTTCTGGGGCCCACAAAGGCTGCAGGGTTGGCCCCTCAGGGACAAGCACTACCCACAGAGGATGAAACTGCTGACGCCCATGTGGTGGCCTCAGACTGCAGTAGATCAACAGTATAACAACCTCATGCTGCGACCTGGACTTTGGTGCAGCAAATGATAGGCAGCCTGCTGACTGCTACACCCTGCCTGTGATGACCCTGACGGACGTCTTCTGGAGGGCCGAGAACTGGAGGGCCCTCGCCTGATTTCGGGGACATGCTGTGTGGCAATGGCACCCACCTCAGCTAGTGGAGCTGGAGCTGCTGGGGTCACAGGAAGAGGTGATTTCGATGGGCCAGACACTCCCGGAGTCACCTGGATGAATGGCCCCAGGTTTTGCACTCACTGATCCTCCTCACTATGGGTGCCCGAGGGCCCCTGGCTGACTCCTGGAGTAGAAGGGGAAGCTGGAGTGCGATCGAACTGCCCCACACCCCTCTCACATTGACACTGTTGGAGGCCAACTATGGCGTCAGCGATGGAGTTCAGCCCGCGCAGTAGTGCAGGACCAATGTCCTGGACTAAGGTTTCCATGGAAGTCACCGTCCAAGTGCTGGTAAGTGGGATTAGGTAGGTAGGTCATGTGTTTCTCACGTGTTGGTGCAGACTCAATGGGCCGAAGAGCCTCTTCTGCACTGTTTGATTCTGTGATTCTGTGATCCTACCAGTGTTGACCTCGGTGCGTTGGCATGCTGGCACTATCACCTCAGCCTGAAGGTGGACAGCCTCCTCCATTGTGCCTTGCAATCTGAGGAGTGCAGCAGACATCCCTTCCTGATGCTCCTGAGCTCGCCTTTGCATCTCCAGCAACTGAGCTTTGACTGAGGCCAGAGGCTCATCATCTGACTCGGACTCAGCAGATTTCTGGCCTCCAGCAGTCCTCCGAGTTCTGGAAACCAGGGGAATCCCTGTGGATCAGACAGTGCGATGTGCTCGCTAGGTTGTGACCCCAAGGCTACTCTAGAACTAGGTCCCACCGAGGTGTGTGTCTCTGTGCTGGTGGACAGTGTGGGTCTTCAGTTAGGGTATCATCAGATTCTTCTTCCGAGGTGCCTTTGGAGCTTGAGTTGAGGACCTGGCTTGTGGATCACATCGGCTGCTTCCCAGATGTACCTGCGAAAGAAAGGAGAGATAATTAGTGCATGGCAGGGGGCTGCAGAACAGGGGAACTGACTCACAACATGGTTGTCTGATGGATGTTGCACTGCTGGATCCTCACTTGGCTGAGCACCACCGACCTCACCGTCAGCACAGGTATGGTGCAAATTGTCGCTGGCCAGATGGATGGCTCTATTTTCAAAGTCTTCGAGGACTTTGATGTTGGGCATTCCTGCGCCAGTCTGCAACCTCTCCCTCTTGTTGTGTGCCAGCTTGTCCTGCATGAATACAGATGGAGACAGTGTAAGCAGGACACCTGCCAGGCCAGATGAGAAGAATGCCTGGCATATGTGGGTGGTAAGTGGTGCCATGGACAGGATGAATACACAGGGCAGTTGAAGGTGTGTGTGAGAGAGTGAATGGTGATGTCCCTTGAACTGGCAGTGAGTGAGAGCCCTGTGGATGTGTGATGGATTTGTGACTGTGTGAGTTGAGAGTGATGAGAAGAGTGACTTACCCTGGCAGAATGAAGGAGATTATTCATCCTCTTTCGGCACTGGGTGGCTGTCCTCTTTTGCAGGGTGTTGGCACTGGCCGCTGCTGCCATTGCCTCCCTTGCTGGATTGGTGACCTTGCTTGCTGGTCTTCATCCAGTAGGCGCCCGAGGGAGACGTTGCTAAATTTGGGGGCAGCATGTTTCCTCCCTTTGGCAGCCATGACTTTCCTGCAGCTTCCAATCCCTTAGAAAGAGCTAGTGCTTTGCAGGGGCGCCCTTTAAATATGGTGCCCGGATTACTGACAGCCTGAAGTGACGGCAAATCAGGGGCCTCCCTGCCAAGGTATCCCTGCCATTATGATTCCCGTGAATGCAGTATTAATGAGGTGGGACATGCTGGTAACAGGACGATATGGTGCAAAAAAATGCCAAAGCAGCCGGCAGGTAAAACGACTTATTTCACGCCCACTACTGCACTTAGTGCAATTCTGAGATGATTTCAGACACCATCTATGGAGAGAAACAAAGGTAATGTTTCAGGTCGTGGTGACACCTCATAGAACTGAGGAGAGGGCAGGAGAGATTAAAAGACTAAGAGTTTCATGGAAAAGCCAAAGGGAATGGTAATGGGTATAGTAAAGAAACAAAGGATGTGTCCAGATGAGGTGTGAATGGCTGCATAGCAACTGTCCAAATGCAGCATGAAGGAATAAAGAAAGAAATGAGGCACAACTGAACCAGCAAAAGAAAATGAAACAAAATGGAGGCAGAGGCTATGGTCTAAAATCGTTGAACTCAATTCTTGAGTCCAGAAGGCTGAATGTTGAGTCAAAAAATGAGTGGCTATCCTTTGAGCTTGTGTTGAGCTTCATTGGAACTATAGTAACCAAGGACAGAAAGGTCAGAATAAAAGCAAGGTGGAGAATTAAAATGACAAGTGACAGGAAGCTCAGGCTCATTATAGTTCCACAAAACAATCACCCAATCTGCATTTGGTCTCCCCAATATAAAGACCACATCATGAGTAGCGTTCATGGTATACTAAATTGAAAGAAGAACAGGTAATCGCTGTTCACTTGGAAGGAATGTTTGGGGCCTTAGGTGGTGAGAAGGGAGGAGGTAATATGGACAGGTGTTAAATTGCCTGTGCTTGCATGGAAAGGTCCTGTAAAAAGGGAAGGTATCTTGCGGGAAGGAATGGGACAGGGTGTCGCCTCAATGCCTACCCTTTCAAGCTCCTTTAGAATCATGGAAGTTTCAATGAGTTCACTCACCCTTCTAAACTCCAGAGAGTACAGGCCCTATTTACTCAGCCTTTCATCACAACTCTTTCATCCCAGGAACTAATCTAATGAACCCTCACGGTGCTGCCTCCAAGACAAGTAAATCTTTCCTCAGATAAGAATACCAAAAAAGTACACACAGTGCTCCAAATGTGGTCTCACCAAAGTCATGTACAATTGTAGTAAGACTTCTTTATTACATATGAAAATACGAACAAGGAGCAGGAGTAGGCCATTCGGCCCCTCGAGCCTGCTCTTCCATTCAATAAGATCACGGCTGATCTGATACTAACCTCAAATCTGCATCCCACCTACCGGTGATAGCCGATCACTCCCTTGCTTACTGAGAATCCATCCACCTCTGCCTTAAAAATATTCAAAGGCTGTTTCAACTGCCTTTTCAGGGAGAGAGTTCCAAAGACTCATGACCCTCTGGGAGAAAAGATTTTACCTCATCTTTGTTTTAAATGGATGACCCCTTACTTTTAAACAGTGGCCCCAAGTTCTAGATTCTCCCACAAGAGTAAACACTCTCTCCACATCCACCCAGTCAGGAACCCCTCAGGATCTTATATGTTTCAATCAAGTCAACCCTTATTCTTCTAAACTCCAGTGGATACAAGCCTAGCATGTCCAACCTTTCCTTATTAGACAACCCTCCCATTCCAGGTATTAGTCTGGTAAACCTTCTCTGAACTGCTTCTAACACATTTACATCCTTCCTTAAATAAGGTGACCAAGACTGTACGTAGTACTCCAAATGTGGTCTCACTGGGGCTCTGTATAATTGAAGCATAACCTCCCTACTTTTGTTTTCAATTCCCCTTGCAATAAATGATAACATTCTATTACCTTTTCTAATTACTTGCTGTACCTGCATACTAGACTTTTGTGATTCATGCACAAAGACACCCAGGTCCCTCTGCATCTCAGAGCTCTGCAATCTCTCACCATTTAGATTATCTTTTATTAGTCGTGCCAAAATGGACAATTATACATTTTCCCACATTATACTCCATCTGCCAGATCTTTGCCCACTCACTTAACCTATCTTTATCCTTTTGTAGCCTCCTTATGTCCTCTTCACAGCTTACTTTCCTACGCACCTTTGTGTCATCAGCAAATTTGGCATCCCATCCATCCCTTCATCCAAGTCATTTATATAAATTGTAAAAAGTTGAGGCCCCACCACTTGTAACATTTTGCCAACCTGAAAAAGATCCATTTATGCCCACTCTCTGCTCCCTGTTAGCCAGCCAATCTTTTATCCATTCCAATATGTTGACCCCTATAACATGAGCTTTTATTTTCTGCAATAACCTCTGATGTGGCACTTTGTCAAGTTTCTCCTGGAAATCTAAGTACAGTACATCCATCAGTCCCCCTTTATCCACAGCACATTTTACTTCCTCAAAGAACGCCAATCAGTTGGTTGCCCTTTCACAAAACCATGTTGACTCTGCCTGATTACCTTGAACTATTCCAAGTGCCCTGCTATAACTTCTTTAATAATAGCTTCTAACATTTTCCCTATGACAGGTGTTAAGCTAACTGGCCTGTAGTGTCCCGTTTTCTGTCTCCCTCCCTTTTTGAATAATGGTGTTACATTTGCTATCTTCCAATCTAATGGGACCTTCCCTGAATCTAGGGAGTTTTGGAAAATTAAAACCAATGCATCAACTATCTCACTAGCCACTTTTTTTAAGACCCTAGGATGAAGTCCATCAGGATCTGGGCTCTTGACAGCTCGCAGTTTACTCAGTACCACTTCTCTGGTGATTGTAACTTTCCTGAGTTCCTCCTTCCTTTCCATTTCCTGATTTATAGCTGCTTCTGGGATGTTACTTGTATCCTCTATAGTGAAAACTGATGCAAAATATCTGTTCAATTCATCTACTATCTCCTTGTTTTCCATTATCAACTCTCCAGACTCACTTTCTATAGGACCAATGCTCACTTTATTAACTCATTTCTTTTGTAAATATTTATAGTATCTCTTTGTATCTGCATTTATATTTCTGGCTAGCTTTCTCTCATACTCTAACTTATTCCTTCCTTAATAATATTTTAGTCACCCTTTGCTGTTCCTTCTATTCTGCCCAATCTTCTGACCTTCCAACTACTTTGCACAATTATATGCTTTTTATTTAAGTTTGACACTATCTTTAACATTTCTAGTTAACCACAGATTGTGTGTCTGTCCCTTGGACTTTTTCTTACTCATTGGAATGTATCTATTCTGCGTATTCTGAAATATCCCCTTAAATGTTTGCCACTGCATCTCTATTGATCTATTCCTTAACCTAATTTGCTGATTCACTTTAGCCAGCTCTGCTTTCATGCCCTTATAATTGCCCTTATTTAAGTTAAAAAAACATGGTCTCAGACCTACTCCTCTCTCCCTCAAACTGAATGTAAAATGCAATCATATTATGGTCAATGTTACCTAGGGACACCTTCACTATGAGGTCAATAATCAATTCCATCTAGTTGCACAATACCAGGTCTAGTATAGCCTGCTCTCCGGTTGGCTCCAGAACATGCTGTTCAAAGAAACTATCCCAAAAACATTCTATGAACTCCTCATCTATGCTACCTTTACCCATGTGACTTTTCCAGTCTTTGTGTAGATTAAAATCTCCCGTGATTAACACCATGCCTTTCTGACAAGCTCCCATTATTTCTTCCTTTATGCTCCACCCTACCATGTAGTTATTATTAAGGGGGCTTTACACAACTCCCACAAATAACTTCTTGCATTTACCATTTCTCATCTCTACCCAAACTGTTTCCACATCCTGGCTTCCTGAACTTAGGTCATCCCTCTCTAATGTGCTAATACCATCATTAACTAACAGAGCCACTCCTCCAACTGTTCCTCATTTCCTGTCCTTCCTATGTGTCCTGTACCTTTCAATATTCAGGTCCCAACCCATGTCCTTCTGCAGCCATGTCTCTGTAATGGCTATCAGGTCATACTTATTTATTTCTTGTACTCCAGGCCCCTTGCAATAAAAACCAACATGGTGTTTGCTTTTCTAACTGCTTTTACCTTTATGCTAACTTTCTGTGTTTCTGGTATGAGGATACCCAAATCTTTTTGACTATAACATCTAACAGTTTCTCACCATTTAAAAAATATTCTGCTTTTTTATTCTTCCTTCCTAAGTATAAAGATAAGTAAGAAAGCAAATTGTGAGGAGCACAAAAATAAGGGATATAGATAAAAGCGAAATACTGTGGATGCTGGAAATCTGAAATATATAGATAGGTTGGGTCAGTGGACAAAATTTTCACAGATGGAATATTAGGTGGGAAAATGTGAGGTTGTCCACTTTGATGCAAATAATAGAAAAGTAGAATATTATTTAAATGGAGAGAGACACAGAATGCAGCAGTATGAGAGAATCTGTGTGTCCTTGTAATGAATCAAATAAGTTAGGATGCAGGTTACAGCAAATAATTAGGAAGACGAATGGATTGTTGATCTTTATTGCAAAGGGGGTGGAGTATAAAAGTACAAAGGTTTTGCCATGGCTGTATATGAGTGAGACCACATACTACCCACAGTTTTGGTCTCCTTATTCAAGGAAGAATATACTTGCATTGGAAGCAGGTCAGAGAAGGTTCACGAGGCTGATCCCTGAGCTGAAGAGATTGTTTTATGAGCCTCTTTGTCCTCTGCATATCTTACATTCCTATCTAGCTTTGTATTGTTGCGAATTTCGATACTTTACACCTGGTCCCTTCTAAGGCATTAATATAGGTTATAAATAGCTGACGCCAGAGCATTGATCCTTGCAACACTCCACCAGTTAGAAGCTCCCAACTTGAAAATGCCTAATTAATCTCCAATGTCTGCTTCATGAACATTAAAGCAGAGAGGATTGATAAATTGGAAACCCAATCCTAAATTCATCGCAACTTTTAATGGAGATGGGTTTGGGGCAGGCAACTAATTTGCTCTCCAAAGGTGAGTAAGTTATTTAAATATTTTAACGAGGCTGCTTGCCTCAAATTTGAGCAGAATTTTACTCTTAACAGAGTATGTTTTCCATGGTTCGGGAAACCCACTAGTTGAAGGGAGGTGAGAAAGGCCTGATCTATCAGTAAGTTCCTTTTCAGTACTGCTTGTGGATCATGAGCAGTAGAATTACTTTCCAATCCCACCAAGCATATTCACTTCCCTCCCTATTATCGGATCCTCCCCCATCCCCCCCACCCAGTATATTCACCTTTCCCCCATCTACTGTCCTACCCTGTTGATGTCTTCTCTGGACCCAACCATGTCAGGACCTCCAGGGAACCTGGGGCAGAATCTTGCCCCTTGTCGGGCTGGCTTGGCTGGGGTGGGCGGGGGTTGTTGGCAAGCCGACCGCTGCCCGCAATCGGGGATTGACTGCGATTTCACGCTGGTGGGCCAACTAAGGCCTGCCCAGCTTGAAACGCGAACAGCAGCGCTGCTGTGCGGGCGGGGGGGGCGTGCGAGCAGGGCAAGCGCGAATTTTGCGTGTGTGCACGATTGCACGCTAGCAACACTCCCTGAAGCACAGAGCTGCCTCAGGGAGATGAACAGATTTATAAAATCTTTATTTTCTTTTTCAAATGTTATAAAACATGTCCCCTCATTTGACTTTGCCACGTGAGCAGAGACGTGTTATTAATTAAAAATTAAAGATTTTATTTTATTTTCATTTGCTTTTGGAAACCTCATCCCACCTGTGGATGAGGTTTCCAAAAACGTGCAAAGGCGACTTGGTCTTTTCACCTGCCCGCCAACCATAAGGTTGGACGGGCAACAAAATATTTCTTTTAATTAACTTTTTAACAGCCTCAATAGGCCTTTTAATTGTCAGCGGGCGCACTGCCGATTCCAGCGTGCACCCGCTGACCTGCGTGATGACATTGGGACACTCGCCCGATGCCATCGCGCATCATTTTACGCTCGGTTGGGTCGGGCATGCGCCTGCCTGCCAAGCTAAAAATGTTACCCCTGTACTCCCTGGCTACATTCATTCACTCACCTCCAACTCACTCTTCTACCCCTTTGTAAACACCAGGGTTAAGGTGTCAGATTTGAAGAAATGTGCCAATGAAACAAATAAAAAAGAGTCAATTAAAGTAGGTGAAGCAACATTGGTGGAGAGAGAAACAAATTAATGTAATGTTTCAGGTCACTGACATAGCACTGACCCCCTCTCCACCCAGAACCAGCTCTTGCCTCCACTCTCTACCCAAAAACAGCCTGCCCACACTCTCCATCCAGACTCACCCCACCCTTCAACAAGACTCAGCTTCACTCTCCATCCAGACCCACCTCCATCTTCCACCCAGCTCACCCTTCTCTCCACCCAGAACCAACCCACTACCACTCTCCACCCAGTTCCAACTCTACTGTCCATGAAGATTCAACATCATTAACTCTATCTCTCTCTTTACAGGTGCTGCCTGATCTGCTGTCTTTCCAGCGTTTTCTGTTTATATTTCCGATTTCCAGCATCTGCAGTATTTTGCTTTTGTATTAAAAGTAGGCTGCTATAAATCAAGGATGTCTTATATCCAGAAATGTTTTGATGCCAATCAAAGTCAAACAAGTTTAATTTGAATATTTCTGAAAAAAGAGACATGCTGTTGAAGTTTTTCATCTTGCACTCATCAGGACAGATTTGCACGAATTACAAATCTCAAAGGGAATAGCAAATAATACTGCATGAAAAGAAAGTGCTGATTGGATGGCAAGTGGACTCTGATTGGTAGAGTTCTTGCCATGGAGAATGCACCAGGGAACAGTTAACTGCTAAGCTTTTGTTTAAATTCAAACCAGGCAGGCCAACTCTAATTGGTCAAGGAATGGCTGTCTCCCAAGCTGTTGTTTAGTTGAAAAGGTGCAATGCGTGGACATGTTCTTTCTGTTTCCAAAGGACAGGGCCATGTGTGTGAATATATGTAGCTTCTAGCCACGTAAGTGTGCCACACTACAAGCCCGACTGATAATCTTAATTTGGTTGTCAGTGTAATTCTTAGCACAATTATTTAGCAAGTGTTGTCCAATCGCAGAATTGTCCCTAATGTTGGACACTATGTTCTGAGTTTTGCAAGCATGGCCTGGTTGAGTACAGTCAGTACCATGCCTGCCATGAACAATCAAAAGAGCATGCTGTTTGATACGATCCACCAATCGTTGGGATGTACGGTGGCTTCGCACCAGCACTGAAATTCACATACCACATTACCCCACTCTCCACCCAACCCAGTGCCCAGTCTACCTCAGATTACCCTAGAATGGTAAGGTGTCTCAGAAATTTGAAGAACAGATGAAGATGGGGTTCACACTGCTCTATGCAATAGCAACACATGTGGTATTCACCACTAACAGGATGCTGCCATCAAGCTAAAAAGACATTCTGCCTATTACAGAAATGAGCATATGAATCACCCAGTTGCTCTTCAAAACCCCTAACAACTGCTGCTGCTTTAGTCTCATAAGTTCCATCTGCAAGGACTTATTTAGTACAAATCCCTTGGGTGACAGCGCTAGTTGACCTTTATCCAGTGCTTCAGAGTAAACTCCAAACTCTTTCCAAACATCCAATTCTCGTTGTTTTACCTCTCTTAATAGCTGATCCTCAAGTTTATTAACAAACAGTAAATCTTCACAATAATGAGGATGTCTGCTTCTAGTTTTGTCCCCAGGTTGTCCTGTGGCCTTTATTTCATTATGTAATCTATTCAAGCTATGGCCTTTACTTGCACTTTTATGCCTGTTGCAACAACTACTTTGAGATCACCCTCTTGCACTATCGGAGGGTCTTTCTCCAGTACATGATCATCTTCTGACGCATAAGTCATTTCCGGACCCATTATTAGTACTTGTACTGGGCTTTCTTAATCTCCACCCAGCCATTCCGTAGACCACATGTTTTGACCATCATCCTAAACATTCAGCCAATATTTAAGCTTTTCCTGCATGTCCTACAATTGTCACTCCCTCCATTCAGTAGCTCCCTCTGGCATATATGTCACCCAAGTACCCACTCTGGAGTATTGAACTTTAGATGTGACAGCTCTGTCATGTGTGTCATGATCATTCACATTACCACTATCCAGCTCTTGATCTAATGTATCTTATTCTCAGGACCTTAATCACATAAAAAAAGAGTATTTGAGGTTCAAGTGCCTTGTTTACTTCTTTCATCTCAGAGTCTGAGGTTTTATAATAAATTCTGAATAACTGCAGGAAATGAACCTTAATAATTTGATTGCCATGCATTGATAAATACTGTCTTAACATTATGACCTATGACTTTACCAGGGCCTGTCCATTCCCTCTATTTTATAATACTACAAATTTCTGGAACTAAACTATCTCAGACGATCTCACATGATGCCTCAAGCGCTATCCGAATTTTCTTGAGACTTCAACCTTGATGAAAATAAGCAATGCTGGAACACCCACAACTGCAAACTCAACTGTGGTATTACATGTGGTATTGGGTAGAGAATTCCAAAGATTCATAACACTTTGAGTGAAGAAGTTTCTCCTCATCTCAGTCCTAAATGATGAATCCTTCTCCTGCGAATATGCCCCTGTTTTCTAGATTTCCCAACAACCTTTGTTGTTGTGGAAACAAGATTTCAGTGTCTACCCTTCAGAATCTTGTATTTTTCAATGAAATCACCTTTCATTTTTCTAAAGTTGAGAGAGTATAGGCCCAATTTACTCAGCTTCTCATCATAGGACAATACTCTCATCCCAGGAACAAATCTACTGAACATTTGCTGTACTGCCTACAAGACAAGCATATCCTTCCTTAAATATGAAGACCAAAACTCTGCACAGTATTCCAGGTGTGTCTCACCAAAGCCCTGTACAATTGTAGTAAGACTTTCTTATTCTTACACTTCAATCCTCTTTCAATAAAGTACAACATGCTATTTACCTTCCTGATTGCATGCCATACCCGCATGCTAACTTTTTGTATTCCTTGTACGAGTGCACCCAAATCACTCCGAACACCAACGTTTGCAAGTTTCATACCTTTTAAAAATATTTCAGATTTTCTATTCTTAGAACTAAAGTGAATAACCTCACACTTCCCTCATTATACTCTCATTTGCCATCTTGTTGCCAACTTACTAAACCTGCTGTCACAATGGTGTGACTTGTGGATGAATTATATCAATTTGTAATTTCATCAGCTGATCAAACATACATTGAACTGTTTAAAAAGAACCTTTTTAAAAAATCAAGCAAAGACATTGACTTAAGATGGCTGCCACAAGTCTGCTGATGACTGGTATTACCAGTTAACCAGGTTTCTGGAAGATTCCAATATGGAATATAATTAAGACATGCCCAGACACTACCAAGGAATTTCATATCTGCTGATGTCAAGAACTACTTCAAGTGGGGAGAATCTTCAGCTCGGCAAGCAGGGCCCGCCCGACTGTCAAAGGCCTATTAAGGCCATTTAACTAACAATTAAAATAATTACTGGAGCTGCTCATCCAACCTTAAGATTGGCGGGCAGGTGAAGAGCCCAGGTGGCCTTCACATTTTTCATGGAGTTTCTCCTAACCCGCACTGCAAGGCTGCGCTGTTAGTTTGAACTATGGAGGAGACTGGTCCAAACTGGGATGATGACATTGCAAGGGACTGTGAGCACCTCCACCAGTGACTGCTCCACGGCCAGCTTTAGTGAGGAGATTGTACAGCGTGTGCAGTCATCCAACTCTTCTGCAGCCCACTAAAATGCTCAAGACTTTGCGGTCTGTGCTGGGGGGCGGGGATGGGGTGGGGAGTGGGGGGTGGGGTGGTGAAAAGATTTGGAGCACTTGGTGGCACTTTGATGCCTCTGCATTGCTTGAGTGGGCAGATAAACTAGAAGCCCAACATCAATCATATCAATGTGGCTGTGCTTGAACTGTCTCAGTTGCAGAGGAATGGTCACTTTCTACATGTTTCCCTAATGCGTGGCTGCTTCCCTCATCCATCCTCCCTCCCATCCTGAATGCTTGCGCATTATATTCAATGACGGGGCTGCCCTTGCCCTCCCCCCACCCCCCACACCCTACAAATCACCTCAATGGCAGGGCTGCCCTTCACAAGTCACCTCAACTGCAAGGCAGCCCTTGCCCCTCACACAATTCGCCTCAACAGCAAGGCTGCCCTTGATCCCCTGCACAATGCTCCTCAAGCTTGAAATCCAACAGGCAACCCAGGCGAGCGCCGCACATCGTTGCTGTGTACTCACCTCCAATATCCCCTCAAAGTGCAGCCCGCCAAGCGCATGCCGATGTGAAACACGGCGGTGTTCTTTCCCACCGATGTGGACAGGCGACCCAGCTGGGAAGGGGCGGGATGATTTCAGCAGGCTAGCCTAATAATGATATGCAGATGTATTACAATGAGGTTCCCAATGCCCAATGGTGGGAATGCCAGACTCAATCTTGTACGAAGGCGGCATTTCACTAGTAACTCAGATGGTGTTGAACGCATAGTTGCATGAGGAGTCATGCAATAGGTGAAAAGAAATCTTGAAATTTATGTTTCTAACGCTCCTTCGGATAATTTCTTCATTCCTGTTTTAAAAGATTGTACTGCTCTTTCTGCTAACCCATTGGATGAGGGATGATATGGTGCTGTTTTGACATGTTTAATTCTATTTAAGTTCATGAATCTCTGGAATTCCATACTAGTAAAAGCAGTACCATTATCCGACACAATAACTTCTGGTGGGCCATGTACACTAAAACATTGGCATGGCTTTTCAATAGTTGCACATGGCATTGGTGATCTAACTTCATATACATCCATCCACTTAGAATGCACGTCGATGATCAATAAAAACATGGTGCCTAAAAATGGGCCTACATAGTCTACAAGTAGTCTAACACAGGGTCAACCAGGTCACTCCCACAGATGCAGTGGAGCTGAAGTGGGTGACTTCGGCTGTTGCTGGCATTGGAGACAGTGTTTAACCATTTTTTCTACATCACTGTCTATACCTGGTCACCAGATCTAGCTTTGCGCCAGTATCTTCATCTTCGAAATGCCTGGATGTGCACTGTGAAGCTCTTGTCAAGAATGGTTCTCTTCCTTGCGAAGGGGCGGTGACTCTTGCTCCCCACAAGAAGATGCCATCTTGACAACTTAAATCAGTTTTACGGGCATAGGATGGTTTTAACTCATCAGAGAATTATGCATTTGACCATCCTTGCAATACCTGTTCTCGGGCTCTTGATAAAATTGGATCCCAGTTTATCCAATTCTTTACCTGCTTTGCACAGACTGGTGAGGAGTCTAGGAAATTCAACACAAGTACAGCTTCTTTAGGCACTGGAGCATGTATAATGCCCTCTGGCAAAGGAAGACGACTGAGGGTGTCTGCATTTGCTATATGCACACCCGGATGGTGCATGGAAGTGTACTCATATGCCGGCAAAATCAAGGCCCATCTTTGAATTCTGGCAGAAGCTGTCGGTGGAATTGCTTTATCTTCACTGAATAAACCCATTAGTGGCTTGTGATCCGACATTATGGTGAAATTTTCGACCATGCAAATATTAATGGAGCTTCTTACTCTAAATATTACAGATAAGCCTTCTTTTTGAAGTTGTGAGTAACCCTTCTCGGCTGCAGAGAGGGTTCTGGAGACGTATCCTATTTGCCTTTTGGAACTATCTTCCCTCTTGTGTGACAATACCGTTCCCACACCATAGGGAGATGCATCACAGGTTAATATTAATTCTTTTGATGGGTCATAGTGTATTAGCAGACATGATGAGTGTAATAGCTTCTTGACTTTTATGAAGGCTTCTTCTTGTCATTCCTTCCATGACCATTTGTGGTTCTTCTTCAATAATAAGTGTAAAGGGGCTAACATTGTAGACAAATTAGGCAAGAAGCAAACGTAATAATTTATCATGCCCAAAAAAGAATTGAGTTCAGTGGTACTGGTAGGAGAAGGCACCTCCTTGATTGCCCTGACTTTCTCCTCTACTGGATGCAACCCCTGGGCCTCCACTTGATGACCCAAATAAGTGACTCCAGTCACTTGAAAAGTACACTTCTCTTTTTTTTAATCATACACCAGCCTCCAAAAATCTCCTTAAAACCTCTTTTAGGTTGGCCATATGTTTGGCTTCCGTTGATCTTGTTATCAGGACATCATCCAGGTACACTACAACTCAGGGAAGTCCTTGTAGTGGACTTTCTGTCGTTCTTTGGAAAATCGCACAGGCAGATGATACACCAAAGGGTAGGCTTGTATATTGGTACAGGCTCCTGTGCGTGTTGATGGTTACATACCCTCTAGATGTGCTGTCAAGCACTAGCTGTCCATTTGCATGGTTCATGTCCAGTTTAGTGTAGGATTTTCCTCCTGCAAGCTTAGCGTACATATGTTCAATCCTTTGAATTGGGTATCTGTCTAATTTAGCAGCCTTGTTCACAGTTAATTTGTAGTCTCCACAAATGCGAATGGTTTGATCTGGTTTCATCACAGGGACTATGGACGCTGCCCATTCTGATAATTGGACTTGCTGGATTATGCCTAACTTCTCTAGGCAGCACAATGCTGCATCCACCTTCTCCTTTAGGGTGTAAGGCACAGGTCTGACCTTGAAGAACTGGGGTTACCTCTGAATCTACATGTTTTCTCTTGTAGGCCTTTTGTCTTTCCCAGCTCATCTCGGAATATGCTGTCATACTTTTTTAACAGCTCAGGAATTCCTCCTTTCCTAACTTGAAAAATTTCTGACTAGTTGAGCTTAATTCCTTTCAACCAATTGTGGCCCAGAAGGCTAGGTCCTTCACCTGTTACAACAATCACTGGCAGCTGGGCTGTCTGTTGCCTGTAGGATACAGGTACAGAGGTAATGCCTTTCACCTGTATTGCCTCTCCAGTGTACGTCTTCAGCTGAGCCGTGGTTTTCTCCATGTTCAGTGGCTGGGTACCTTCGCTTAGGTATTTAAAGATGTGTTCTCCCACCACTGTGGTCGATGGTCCTGTATCAACCTCCATGACTAGAGGCTTCCCATTTACTTGAAAGGTGACAGTGATTGGTTCAGTTTTCACTGCCTTGACATTGTATAGAGAATAGATACCAGTGTCAGCAGCTTCTGGTTCACTCATATTGTGCACTTCAATCATCCTAGCCTGCTGTCTGTTTGACTGTCTTGATTTCACCCTGCATTGCTTTATGACATGCCCTTTTTTGTTACAGAAGTGGCATTCTGCCTCTTTAAATCTGCAGATTGCCAGTACATGGTTACCCCCACATTGATAACAATTTAATTTCTGAATCACTGGTGAGATGCTTCCAGTATTTATTTTTATTTTTTGAGTAGTAGGCACTGTGTCCCATTTCATGGTTGTTTCCCTGGTTTTCATGCTTATGTCTGCGGTAGGTTCTTGTCCCAACTGAAGAACGACGCCATGTTGCATACTCTGCAAAGCCTGCGAGTCCCTCTCAGCACTCTCCATTGCTAGCGCTATCTCCATGGTGCACTTCAGATCAATGTTAATTTCTGCAAGTAATCGGCACTGAATGGCATCGCCGTGTATGCCCCAAACTAAACAATCTTACAACATGTCATTGAGAGTATCTCCGAAGTCGCAGTGCTCAGTCAATTGTTTTAACTTCATGATATACATTGCGATTGACTCACCCGGGACCCTTACTCTAGAGTTGAACTTGAATTTTTGCATAATTACCGAAGGCTTCAGCTGAAAATGTGCGTTCACGAGGTCTACAAGCTCATTAAAAGATCTGGCACGTTCGGGGCCGTCAGACTACAGATGAGGTTATATGTCTTGTTCTCACAGACACTTAGAAGAATTGCTTTCTGTTTCTCCTCTGCTGTTATTTCATTCACCACAAAGTAGAAACCTGGGCACTCTATCTATTGACTCCAGTATTCCATGGATAAGTCGTACGGGTCGATTCTGCCGAAGAGTGGTATGACTGGTGAGTATACTTTTCTTTCTTCCCTTAAAAATCAATATACTCACATTTGTGAGGTGAGGTGCAGCATCGGGGCTATTTACCCTCGTCGTCAATTGTAATAAACTTGGTGTACCAGACAGGTGGCTTGTGAGAAACAGTAAACTTTATTTGCAGAGCTCCTGACGAAACTACATGCTTGATCTAAAACCACCACTAGAAAAGCTCCAACCCTCAGATTACCCACACGGAAGACTGATTCGTCTGTACAGTCATGTGATCCCCAAATCAGTATGAAAGGTTTTACTTACAATCACTACAGTGGCCATGGCGCAGTCAGTGGTGGAGGCGTTCACAGCCCCTTGCAATGGATTAATTACGGTGTGGACCAGTACCCATTATAATTCAAGCTAACAGCACAGCCTTGCAGTGTGGGTTAGGAGAATGCCTACACCTGAGCTGAGGGCACAGCATGCAGTTCTGTAGCCAAAGCTGCCACCAATCGGTCAAGTGGAATGGGATGGAGGTGGGCCAATGGCATCAGACAGCCAATGAGGTGGCCAGCACTATCCTGCATGCATGAAGGAGCCTTCAGACTTAACCAAGAGAGGTTCTTAGTACACCCATGCTAACCCACGCGTCTCTCTCTGATCCTGCAGGAGGAGAACATCAGGATCATGGAGCCTGGTGATTTAACGGTATGCCTCATGGCCTACAGCGAGCAAAGAAAGAGAAGAGAGAAGCGGAGGTGCCTGTCTCAGCAAAGAGGGGAGCACCTCCCTCAAGATGAAGGAGAGACAGGGCCTGCTGCACACGCAGCTGAAGATCACAGTGAGGCGTCGCTTGTAGGCACATCGTCAGACCCAGGGTCTATAGACAGCGCCTATCATTCCTGCAGATGACTGAGAACCAGTGTCGCCGAAGACTGCGCGTGCCTAGGCAACTACTCGGTCACATATGCCACCTGCTGCAGGATTTGGCACCACGGGGATCTGGAGGGCATCCACTGCCAGTGGCCATGAAAGTGACTATGGAGCTCAATTTTTATACCAGTGGCTCTTTCAAGGGCTCCACAAGTGACCTGTGTGGGATCTTGCAAGCCTCCAGCACAAGTGTATCCAGGAGGTGATGGACACCATCTTCATGAAGGCATAGAACTTTGCGAATTTCGCCCGGGGTCAGGAAAGCCAGGAAGCAAGAACACTGGGATTTGTGCAGATCTCTGGTTTTCCACAGGTGCAGGGTGCTATCGACTGCACTCTCATGACAATTAGATCTGCATGGCAAAAGGCAGTCAACTACGTCAACCACGAGGGCTTCCACTCGCTGAATGTTCAGCTGGTGTGCGACCACCACAAACTCATCCTGCAGGTTGGAACATGATTCCTAGGGAGTGTCTATGTCTCCTATATCCTTAGCAGGTCTCTGGTCCCTGACATCTTCCAGGGCCCACATAGGTAGCAGGGTTGGCTCCTCGGGGACAAGGGCTACCCACAGAGGACATGGCTGATGATGTCCATGTGGTGGCCTCACACTGCAGCAGAGCAACAGTACAACAAGGCTCATGACGCAATCCAGACTTTGGTGGAGCAAACGATAGGCATTTTGAGAATGAGGTTCTGGTGCCTCGACAGGTCTGGTGGAGCACTGCAATACAATCCCCAGAGCGCATCATCAGCGTTTGCCGTGCGCTCCACAACCTGCCACTGCAAAGGGGAGGGGACCTGGCTGAGGAGGAGGTGGAGGCGCTGCACGTATCCTACAATAAGGAGGTCCTCGAAGGCGAGGATGCCGGCGATGAGGCCATCTCACTGGCCAGCCGAGGCAGGCATGCTGGTGAGGCCCTCATAGTCGCACGATTTGTAGAGGATGATGATGAGATGCACTGAGGACAGTCCTGATATCCTCACCTTTCACCTGTGAACGTTTGACTCCTGTGTGGCTGATTGCAGCTCACATACCCTCAGTGCTCAGGCTCATGTCATGGAGACACAGCGGAAGCCCTAATAGTTGCTAGATCGCAGGAGGATGCTGACAACATGCAGTGAGGACACTCCATAAATCTTCACATAGCCTCTGTGAATGTCTGACTCCTGACTGTCTGAGGGCATCTCGCTTACGCTCTATGATCAGGGTCATATCATGGAGATGCAGCCATGAAACTTTAAAAGCACCTGACCCTTTGTCAGCCTTCAGCGCCTGACCCCTTCAGGAACACAGGATCACCGGTCACAGATGCTGAAGAGATGGAGGCCAGTCCCACCTCAAAAGTGCTGAGAGCAAACAGAGAGAATGGCAGAACCCTGTGATGCCTGCCCACAACATACTGGTGGCAATGACCAGCACCATTGAAGTGCAGGCAACACGAATTTGTCCAGTGAGTGTGAAGCCAGACCATCACTTCGGTTTAAAGGTTACAACACTGCACAAGGAAGAGACCCTGGACTGAGACACCTGCCTTTATCTTGTGCAGGAAGCAAGGTTTCACATAGCACCATAGAACCATCAAAAAGTTATGGTGCAGAAAGAGGCCATTCAGCCCATCATATCTGTGCCAGCCAAAAAGAGAAAAAAGAAACTAGCCGCTCATTTTAATCCCACTTTCCAGCACCTGGTCCATAGCCTTGCAGGTTACAGCACTCCAGATGCAGATCCAGGAACCTTTTAAATGAGTTGAATGTTTCAGCCTCAACCACCGACATAGGCAGTGAATTCCAGATGCACACCACCCTATGGGTGTAAAAGCTTTTCCTCATGTCCCCTCTAATCTTTCTACCAATCACCTTAAATCTATGCCCTCTGGTAATTAACCCCTCAGCTAGTGGAAACAAGTCTTTTCTGTCTACCCTATCTCATCCCCTCATAATTTTGCACACCTGAATTAGGTCACCTCTTAGTCTCCTCTGTTCTAAGGAAAACAACCCTAGCCTATCCAATTTCTCATCGTAGCTGCAATTTTCAAGCCCTGGAAACATTCTTGTAAATCTCCTCTACACTCTCTTCAGAGCAATTATGTCCTTCCTGTAATGTGGTGACCAGAACTGCACACAAAATCCCAGCTATGGCCTAACCAGCATTTTATACAGTTCCATCATTACATCCCTGATTTTGTATTCAATACCTCAGCCAATAAAGGAACGCATTCCCTATGCTTTCTTGACCACCTTGTCCTCATGTCCTGCCACCTTCAAGGGCCTGTGGACATGCACTCCAAGATCTCTCACTCCCTCTCAATAACTTCCCATTTATTGTGTATTCCCTTGCTTTGTTCGCCTTCCCCAAATGCATTAACTCACATTTTTCTGAATTGAATTCCATTTGCCATTTCTCTGCTCGCTCAACCAAACCATTGATATCATTCTGGAGTCGACAGCTACCCTCTTCACTGTCAGCTACACGGCCAATTTTTGTGTCATGTACAAATTTCCCAATCATCCCTCCCACATTTAAGTCCAAATAATTACAACAACAAACAGCAGGGGCCCCAGCACTGAGCCCTGTGCAACGCCACTGGAAACCGCTTTCCATTCACGAAAACATCCATCGACCATTACCCTTTGTTTCCTGTCACTGAGCCAACTTTGAATCCAAGTCGCCACCTTCCCCTGTAACCCATGAGGTCTCACTTTTCTGACCAGACTGCCATGTGGAACCTTGTTGAATGCCTTACTAAAATCCATGTAGACAACATCAACTGCACGACCCTCATTAATCCTTCTTTTTACTTCCTCAGAAAATTCTATTAAGTCAGTAAGACATGATCTTCCCTAACAAAACCATGCTGACTATCCTTGATCAATCCGTGCCTTTCTATGTGACAGTTTATTCTGTCTCTCAGAATCGTTTCCAATAATTTTCCCACCACCAAAGTCAGACTGGCCAGCCTATAATTTTCTGGCCTATCCCTCACCTCCTTTTTAAATAATGGTACAACGTTTGTAGACTCCAATCCTCCCGGACCTTGCCCGTATATAGTGAGGATTGGAAAATGAACCTCAGAGCATCTGCTATTTTCTCCCTGGCTTCCTTCCACAGCCTCGGATACAATCCATCTGGTTCTGGTGGTTTATTCACCTTCAAGTATGCCAGTCCCTCCAGTACTTCCTCTCTCACTATGCTTATTGTATTTAATATTTCACACTCCTCGGTCTCGGGCCCAACAAGCCATTGAAATCTCCATTCACATCGGCGGAACCAGAAGATCTCGCTGGCGTGAGGGGCTGGAAAATTCCAGCCCTCCTCTTTAACTAGGATGCCTGCATCATCCCTCTCCTTAGTGAAGACAGACAAAGTACTCATTGAGAACCCTGCCCACATCTTCTGCATCAACCCACAAGTTACCATGTACATCTCTGTTAGGCCTCACCTTTTCCTTAGTTATTCTCTTGCTCTTAATGTACTGGTAAAAAATTTTAGGACTTCCTTTGATTTTACCTGCCAATATTTTTTCATAACTTCTCTTTGCTTTCCTAATTTCCATTTTTACTTCACCCCTGCACTTTCTATACACCTCTAGGCTTTCCACAGTATTAAGTCTTTTGTGACTGTCATAAGCTTTCTTTTCTTTCTCTAACTTGGCCTGTATGCTTCTGGGTAACAAGGGGTCTCTAGATTTGGCAGTAGCACACTTTTCATTTGTGGGGACATACATACACAATGCCCATAGAATCTCGCTTTGGAATGCTTCCCACTGATTGACACAGGTTTTCCTTCTGGTAGCTGTATCCAGTCCAATCTCGCCAGCTCACCTCTCAGCATTGTAAAAGTTGTCTTCCCCTAATTTAGAACTTTTACTCCTGTTCTATCTTTGTCCTTTTCCATAATGATGCTAAATCTAACTATATTATGATCACTATCTCCAAAATGGTCCCTCACTGCTACTTCATCCACTTACCCAGCTTCATTTCCTAAGACTAAATCTAGAATTGCACCCCCTCTCTTTGGGCTTTTTATGTTCTGGTTAAAAAAGTTCCCTTGAATGTAGTTCAAGAATTTTGCGCCTTCTGTGCCCTTCACACTGTTCGTAACCCAATTGATATTAGGGTAGTTGAAGTCACCAACGATTACTGCCCTATTGTTTTTGCACTCAGAAATCTGTTTATATATTTGCTCTTCTAACTCCCTTCCACTCTTTGAGGGTCTATTGTATAATCCTAGCACTGTGGCTGCCCCTTTCTTATTTCTGAGCTCAACCCATATGGCCACATTTGATGCTTCATTTAGTAGATCATCCCTCCTCATAGCTGTAATTGTTTCTTTAACCAATAATGCTACACCCTCACCTTTTTTATCTCCCTATCCTGCCTGAAAACTCTATATCCAGGGATGCTGAGCTGCCATTTTTGCCCCTCCTTAAGCCAAGTTTCGGTTATAGCGATGATATCATGCTGCCATGTGTCTATCTGTGCCCTCAGCTCGTCGGCTTTATTAGCTATGCTCCTTGCATTTACATATACACTTTTTAACACTGTCAAATTCCTGTGCCGTACACTTTTTAACCTATGCTTCTTCTGTCTTTCAGAGTCACTCACTAATTCTCCATCTCCCATTCCCTGCTCTGAATTTGCCCTGTGGTTCCCGCGTAAATCTCCCTGCAAGGATATTCGTCCCAGTCTTTTTCAGGGGTAGACCATCCAGCTTGTACAGGCCCCACCTTCCCCAGAATCAGTCCCAATGCTTCAGAAATCTGATGCTCTCCCTCCTACACCAGCTTTCCAGCCATGTGTTTATTTGCTCAGTTCTCCTATTTCTATGCCCATTTGCACGTGGGACTGGGAGTAATCCTGAGATTACTCATTAGAGGTCCTGCTTTTCAATCTCCTTCTTAGCTCCCAAAGGTCTGCTTTCAGTACCTCATCCCCTTTCCTACCTAAGTCATTGGTACCAATGTGGACCATGACCTCTGGCTGATCACCCTCCCCCAGAAGAATATTCTGCAGCTGCTGTGTGACATCCTTGACCCTGGCACCAGGGAGGCATCATACCACCCTGGACTCTACAGCCACATCTGAACGACACGAACACTGCTCACCATTACAAGGAGTCATGGACAAGCAGACATTCTTGCGAGTTTATTTACAATAGTGAATATTAAGTACAAATGATTAACACCTGTGCCCAGGCTGTGCAATCCTCTTAACTTTCCTAACCCTGTCTGGGTGCTTCCCCCGCCATCCACAGCAGAGGTGGAGGCAGCTTGCTGACTGCTTCACCCTGTCTGTGATGTCCTTGGCGGGTGTCCTCTGGAGGGCCGAGAGCCCCAGCCTGCTTTCGGGGTCCTGATGTGTGGCAGTGGCACCCTCCTCAATCTGCACAGGTGGAGCTGCCGGGCACACAGGAAGAGGGGATTCAGATGGGCCGCACATTCCCAGAGTCACCTGGGTCCATGGCCCCGGGGCATACATCTGCTGATCCTCCTCAGTAATGGGTGCCCAACGACCCCTGGCTGACTCCTTGAGAGGAAGAGGCAGCTAGTGTGAGTTTGAGATGCCCCATCCCCTCTCGCATTGACTCTGATGGATGCCAGCAAGTGCTTCAGTGATACTCTTTCGAGTTATCAACAGTCACAGATTGCAACTCTTTTCGAGTACAATCACAGTTCTTGGTTTCCGGGAGTGAGACATGAACCCACAACCCTCTGATTCAAAGGCGAGGGTGCTATGAACTGAGCCACAGCTGTGATGAGCTGTGTGGTCTGGAATAAATCTTTCCCAGCAACTATGTAACTCTGAGTACATTCACAGTTCTTGACTTTTTTTTTTTCCGGGAGTGGGACATGAACCCACAACCTTCTGACTCAAAGGCGAGGGTGCTATGAACTGAGCCACAGCTGTGATGGAGTGCAGCTCTTGCAGCAATGTTAATAAGCCCTAACAGGATCACAACAATGGTGATTAGGTCTAAACCACTTATCTCTATTTTTACCACTTTTTTTTATTCATTCATGGGATGTGGGCTTCACTGGCTGTGCCAGCATTTATTGCCCAGCCCTAGTTGCCTCTGAGAAGGTGGTGGTAAGCTGCATTCTTGAACCGCTATAGTCCATGTGGTGTAGGTACACCCACAGTGCTGTCAGGGAGGGAGTTCCAGGGTTTTGACCCAGCGACAGTGAAGGAAGCGATATATTTCCAAGTCAGGATGGTGAGTGACTTGGAGGGGAATTTCCAGGTGGTGGTGTTCCCATCTATCTGCTGCCCTTCTCCTTTGTGATCATGGGCTTGGAAGATGCTGTCTTAGGAGCCTTGGTGAATTCCTACAGTGCATCTTATAAATGGTACACACTGCTGCTACTGTGCGTCGGTGGTGGAGGAAGTAAATGTTTGTAGATGTGGTGCCAATCAAGCGGGCTGCTTTGTCCCGGATGGTGTTGAGCTTCTTGAGTGTTGTTGGAGCTGCACTCATCCAGGCAAGCGGGTAGTATTCGATCACACTCCTGACTTGTGCCTTGTAGATGGTGGTCAGGCTTTGGGGAGTCAGGAGGTGGGTTATTCGTTGCAGGATTCCTAGCCTCTGAGCTACTCTTGTAGCCACAGTATTTCTATGGCGAGTCCAGTTTAGTTTCTCGTCACCTATCTTATCGTGAATGCTTTGTGCATTCAGATAAATGGTCTTCAATTCTTTTTCCCATTATTCTTTGCATGTATATTAGTCATTGATGCAGTATTACTGTTAAACTCTCCATTCCTATCTGTCATATTCTGCTTGACTTTACCCAAATCGCTATACGATTCTATTGTCCAAATTTTTCTCTTCAGATTTCTAAATCTCTGTTCACCTGAACTCTCTCACCCTTTCAGTTTAAAGCCTTCTCCAAAGCCTTAATTATATGATTTGGCAGGACACTGATCCCAACCTGATTTAAGTGGGGCCCATGGCTATGGAACACGTCCCTCTTTCCTGAACACTGGTGTGAGTGCCCCATGAATCAAAACCCCTTGATCCCACACTGCTTTTTGATCCACGCATTTGACTCATTAATCTGCTTGACCCTCTGCCAATTGGCACATGGCTCAGATAACAACCCAGAGATTACAACCTTTGAAGTTCCCCATTCTAGTTGGACCCTACCTCCTCAAACTCTCTCTGCAGAACAATCATTCCTACCACAGAATCACAGGGCAGAAGAGGCCCTTCGGCCCATCGAGTCTGCACTGACACGAGAGAAACACCTGACCTACCTACCTAATCCCATTTACTAGCACTTGGCCCATTGCCTTGAATGTCATGATGTGGCAAGTGCTCATCCAGGTACTTTTTAAAGGATGTGAGGCAATCCGCCTCCACCACCCTCCCAGGCAGCTCATTCCAGACCATCACCACCCTCTGGGTAAAAAAGTTTTCCTTACATCCCTCCTAAACCTCCTGCCCCTCACCTCGAACTTATGCCCCCTTGTGACTGACCCTTCAACTAAGGGGAACAGCTGCTCCCTATCCACCCTGTCCATGCCCCTCATAATCTTGTACACCTCGATCAGATCACCCTTCAGTCTTCTTTGCTCCAATGAAAACAACCCAAGTCTATCCAACCACTCTTCATAACTTAAATGTTTCATCCGAGGCAACTTCCTGGTGAATCTCCTCTGCACCCTCCCACTCCAGTGTAACCACATCCTTCCTATAATGTGGTGACCAGAACTGCACACAGTACTCCAGCTGTGGCCTCACCAAGGTTCTATACAACTCCAACATGACCTCCCTACCTTTGTAATCTATGTCTCGAATGATAAAGGCAAGTATCCTATGTGCCTTTTCACCACCCCACTAACATGTCCCTCCACCTTCAGAGATCTATGGACACACACGCCAAGGTCCCTTTGTTCCTCAGAACTTCCTAGTGTCATGCCATTCATTGAATACTTCCTTGTCAAATTACTTCTTCCAAAGTGTATCACCTCACACTTTTCAGGGTTAAATTCCATCTGCCACTTATCTGCCCATTTGACCACCCCATCTATATCTTCCTGTAGCCCAAGACACTCAACCTCATTGTTAACCCAGCCAATCTTTGTGTCATCTGCAAACTTACTAATCCTACCCCCCACATAGTCATCTATGTCGTTTATATAAATGACAAATAATAGGGGACCGAGCACAGATCCCTGTGGTACGCCACTGGACACTGGCTTCCAGTCACTAAAGCATCCATCTGTCATCACCCTCTGCCTCCTACAACTAAGCCAATTTTGAATCCACCTTATCAAATTACCCTGTATCCCATGTGCATTTGCCTTCTTTATAAGTCTCCCATGTGGGACCTTATCAAAGGCTTTGCTGAAATCCATATAAACTACATCAACTGCACTACCCTCATCTACACACCTGGTCACCTCCTCAAAAAATTCAATCAAATTTGTTAGGCGTGACCTCCCTCTGACAAAGCCATGCTGACTATCCCTGATCAAACCTTACCTCTCCAAGTGGAAATAGATACTCTCCTTCAGAAATTTCTCCAGTAGTTTCCCTATCACTGCCGTGAGACTCACTGGCCTGTAGTTCCCTGGCTTATCTCTACAACCCTTCTTAAATAGCGGAACTAGTTAAGCTTCAAATAGTAATTAACCCCTATTCAGGCCCTAATCAGGCTTCAGGTGATTGACAGTTAACTGTAGCACAGTCAGCTGAGTCAGCTACCTTACCAACCTTTTAACTAGACTACAGAACTTACAAAAATTAAAGAGAAACTTAAGAGAAAGACTTACCAGTTCAATTCCCGCTTTGCACCAAATTCCGAATACCCACTCTGGCTGTGCCCCACTCAGGATGTGCTCACTCTCCTGTTCCTGTACATGCGTATTATTCCTAGTTCTACCTATGTTGTTTGATCCTCCCCCTCCCCATTCTGAGTTAATTTTCAGACATGAGGAGATGTCCTTAACTGTGGCATCGGGTAGGCAACAAAACCTTTGGAGCTCCTTATCACAGCAGCAGAGAACAGTATCTATCCTCCTGACTATAATGCCTCCTTTCACTACCACATTCTATTTCACTACTCCCCCCCCGGTTAAATGCATCACGGTCCATTGGTTAGTTTGTTCATCCACACTGCAGTCCTTGTTCTCATCCACATAGGCATCAAGTAACTCGTGCCTGTTAGTCAAAGTTAGGGGCTGCAGCCCCTCCAACACTGCCTGCTGGATCCCTATACCTGCTCAACCCACAGTCACACCCTCATTGACCATTGACCAACTCTAAAGTTCTACTTAACCTGTGGAGTGTAATTGCATCCCGGAACAAAGATCGAAATTTTTTAGCCACGTTGGCATCGAGCATCATGGCAGGCAGGAGGTGGGGCAAGCGAGGGGGAACAATATGGCAAGAAGGCCAAATATTGGTTTCACACCAGCGTCAAAGCGCAACAGGATCATCCGATGGTGTCTGCCATGGCGGAACGCCAATCCTGCTGGAGGCCGGTGTGAACCTGCTTTGCATCCAGCTAATGGGATGCAAAATAAGGCCCGTCTGGAATCGATCCCCCACGCCAGATTTACCAATATGCCAGTGGGAAAACATGTCGGCCCAGAACATGTTTGGACAAGTGTGACGTGCAGAAGTTGGGACTTACCGTTAGGGCCTTGCTCAGATTGCGGACATCTGAGGAGCAGAAGATGCTGGAGCCTAACAGCCACCGGACCCTGGAGGGACACATGCATAGCATGCTGGGTGGATTCTCATGGACATGGCTCCATCGTGAAGCAGCTCACGGAAGGTGGGCGGTCACCGTTGATGTCTCGGGTCTGCTTCAGAACATCACGGTCTTGCAATAGTTGCTACAGATGATCGGCAAGGTGGGGGAGAGGAAGGTCCAGCTGTGACTAGGAGAGGAAAATGTACTGGTGGGAGTGGGGTTGGTGGGGGAGGGGGAATGAGGGTATCGGGGGGTTACGGTTGGGATAGGGGAGGAGGGCATACGCGGAGAGGAGGGTGTATGGGGGGAAGAGGGTGTAACGGGTGAGATTGCAGCAAGTGGGGGGGTGTAGGTGGGAGGGAGAGGATGGTGTAATGGAAGGAGTTCGGGGGGGAGTACTTCGGGGGAAGAAGTAGTTTGGAGTGGGGAAGGATGTTGGGGGTAGGAAGGAGTATGGGGGAGGAAGGAGTTTGGAGGTGGGAAGGAGTCAAAGGGCAAGAAGGAGTTGGGGGGAGGAAGGAGTTCGGAGGGGTCAGGAATAAGAATGGAGGAGGGAGTAAGGGGGGGATGTCCAGGTGAATGTGCAAGGGAGGGGTCTTTGGAGTCAATGGCTGCCTCCTGGGGAGTGAACTGAGGGTGGGTGTGGTAGGAGGGAATGGTGAGTATAAGAGGGGGCAGAGTGAGCTGGAACAGTGGGAGGATGAGGTGCATTGGTAGCGATGGAAGGGATAGCGAGGGTGGTTGGTGGGGACTTGGAGGCAGACACGGACCCTGGGGGTGGGAAGGAGGAGGTCGGTGAGGTCAATGTGGATGAGGGTGGGATTTTCAGGAAGGTAGAGAATGTGCATGTTCACCTGGACATCCTGGAACAAAAAGGATTCGGGTTGGTAGGTGACGGGGGAGGTGGAAGGTAATGCCGGGGGGGAGTCAACAGCGATGGGGGAAAGGACGTGGGTGACTGGGGAGGGGAAAGGATGGGGGAGCTGAGCAGAAACGTGATGAGTGAACCTTTATGTTGTGTGGGCACAGGTGCTGCGTGGGAGTGCCGTCAGTGGGCGACCAGAGATGCAGGTCAGCTCAGATGGACAACTGAAAGTGAACCCCAACAGGCAGCATTGAAAATGCTCAGGACATTGAGATGACTGTGAAGGAAGAACGCTGCGTGTGAATGAGGGAGTACTTACACGAGGTTCCGAAAAGCCCTGCCACACACACACAAACTTCTCCCTCAAGAATCACTCATGGTCCGGCTGCGCACAGATGAACTGCTAGCGGAGGGAAATACAGTGGGAGCACTTATGAAGCCTGTAAATGAAGCTGAAAGTAACCATTACACATTATTGAGTGAAAGCGAATATATTTTTAGATTATAAAGTGACAAAATGTGTCCATCCTTGCAACCACTTGTGATCAGAAATCCTTAACTTTTCTAGGCCTACCACTTCTTCTAGGTGCTGCCCTGACATCCACAGCAAGGATGGAGACAGCCTGTGCAATGATTGGCCCTGTTGCCTCTGATGACTTCAGGATGCACCCTTTTGAGACCCGAGCCCTTGAGGGCCTCAGCTTGCTTTGGCTGTCCTCTCTTGGCCAGCTGCTCCCTCTGCGGTGACAGAGGATGAGGTTGAGGGGTTCAGAGGCAAAGGGACTTGGAGGGAGCAGACCGCCTCTGAGGTTCCTGAGTGGATGGCCCAGGGGTGTCCAGCTGCCATTCCTCCTCCCTTTGGGTGCCTGAGGGCCCAGGCCTGGCTCCTTGAGGGGAAGGAGCACCTGGAGGGACATCGAAGTGCCCCATTTCCTCTCGCGGTGCCACTGCAGGAACTCACCCATAGCTACCGCAATGGAGTGCAGGTCTGCATGCATCTATGCGTTCTGTTGGACCAAGGTTTCCATGGTGTCTGCCATCTTTACCATGGAGACCTCCATGCGTACACATGTGGGCACCACTTCATCAGAGAGCAGGCGGATGCACTCCTCTGACTCATGTGCCACTGTGTTGAGGGCTTCCAGCAGCTCTGTGTGGTGTTCCTCTGCTTTCTGCTGACTCTCCATAATGATTTGGAAGTCTGAATCCAGAGGCTCATCATCTGAATTGGGCCTCATAGGTGCCTCTTCCCCAGCAGTCCTCCGAGCTCTGGGGAACTCAGCTGAACCTGCCTCCTCCTGCTGTGGACATGTGTACGTGAGGCGACCAACAGATTGTGAACCCGAGCCTGCTGTAGATCTAGGGCCCACCGAGGTGAGTGTCTCTGCACTGGTGCAGGGTGTGGGTAAGCGCAGTAACGAGTCTTCCGGGCTGCTTATTTCCTGCTCTTCAATGGAGAAGGTGTCCTCTTGGCTGCAGGTGAGGACATGGATAGAGCTAAGAGACTGGTCGGCTGAGGGTGTCAGTCGCTTGGCAGAGCTCCCTGTGAACCAGAGATAATTAGTGCATGGCAGCAGAGTCAAAAGCAGGGGAGAGAGCACTCACAGTTGCGTTGACAGAGGGATGACGGGTGCAGGATCCTCAGGCGGGTGTTTACCGCCAACCTCACTGTCGCCGCAGACAAGGTCCACGTCCTCACGAGTCAGTGAGGGGCCTAATGTGGGCCATTCCACCCCCGGTCTGGGGCTTCTCCTGCTATTGTGAGCCAGCTTCTCTTGCATGAAAACAGGTGGAGAGAGTGTGAGCAGAATGCATGGCTCTGCGTGGAATGTTTTTGTGGTGAGTGAAGCCATGGATGGGATGAGGACACAAACTCCAGAGTATAAGAGCCTGATGAAGATGTGAGTGTGTGTGTGAGAGTTAGTGGTGTTGTCCCTTGAAGTGTGAGATCCTGGTGGATGTGTGATGAGTTTGTGAGTGTGTGAGTTGAAAGTGATGAGATGGTTGACTTACCCTAGTGGAATGGATGAGAGCATCCATCCTCTTCCTGCACTGGATGGCTGACCTCAGCTGTGCTCCAGTGGCACTGACCACCACTGCTGCCACCTCCCAGGTTGGATTGATGATGCTGGTGGACCTCCTGCGGCCAGAGCAGTGTAGAAGACACCGTGGCGGCCTTTCACTACATCCAGCAGGCACCCCAGAGAGGCGTCACTAAATTTGGTGGCTGCTAACTTCTTTGCTTTCGGGGGCCATCTGTCGCCTGTAGCAGTCCTGATGTCCACATGAAGTGGGCATGCACTCTGGTGCAATTTAAATATGGCACCCAGAGCGAGGAAGAGCTGAGATCACAGTGTGGCGGGCAAATCCAAGCCTGCCCACCAGTGATCCAGCATGTTCCACAGGAATGCATTGTTTACAAGGTGGGACATGCCGGGAATGTGATGCTACCGTGCGAAAAGCTGTCATTGCGGCCGGCGGGTAAAATGTCCTTTATCCCGCCCACTACCGCACCTCATGCAAATCTGGACAGATTCCAGCCAAAGTGCCCAGGTAACTCCCATTCTTCCTAATGCCTGTCTATGTCTGCAGATCAGAAGGCAGCTCAGCAGACCTGAGCCAAAGTTGCTTGAGCTGTCACTTAACTCAGATATGATTATTTGGGATTGTAATGCTTTCCACAAACTCTCACATGTTGCAGTTATGGTATAACTTACCTTGCCATGTCTGTTTAATATTATTTTTATTTGTTTGATTAGTTAATCAGTTATTTATTTAGTAAAGTTAATAGCAAGACACAGTCTCGTAGCTTGATAAAAGAAGAATGTTCACCAGTGACTATCTCCTTCCCCCTCTGCACTGAATTCCCACTGCACCAAATTGCCATGTTATCACACAGTTCGTGAAGCATTCTGTTCCTGGATCTCTCTGTGCTCCCCATTCTGTGCAGCAGCAAACATGTTCACAGCTGCCCGAAGAATTATTGTGGCCTTTTGAGCACCAACTTGTGGCTACTAGAGACCTTTATCAATGTGGTGTCCTCTATAGAGGATCTGTCAGGCCAAGCAACAGCATGAATACTCGACCAATTCGATTGAACAATACTAACTGATACATGCAGGAATGGATTTTAAGTTTATGCCATGCTGAGAGTGGCTGAGGGGATTCTGGTAGCATATGGGCAACTTAGAAGTCAGGGCAGCACTTCTGACTCTGGCTTCTTAACCCAATCATTGTGTTACCATACCATTTCAGCTTTTCCTGACCAATCAGTATCAGTAGGCATGATTACTGATACTGCCTACTGTATTAAAGGGAAACACCAAACCTGCAATTTGAAGTGGTTAATTTTCATACTTATGCTGATGACACCCAGCTTTACTTCACTACCGCCTCTCTTGACTCCTCCACTGTTGCTAAATTATCAGAGTGCGCTGACATCCAGAACTGAGTGAGTAGAAATTTCCCCCATTCAAATATTGGGAAGACAGAAGCCATTGTTTTTGGCCCCCACATCCCCTAGCCACCGACTCCATCCTTCTCCCAGGCAACAGTTTGAGATTAAACCAATCTGTTCACAACCTTTTTGCCACATTTGATCGCAGGTTGAGGTTCCAATCTCATAACCATTACCATCACTAAAACAGTCTGTTTCCACCTCTGTAACATTGCCCAACTTTGCCTGTGTCTCGGCTTATCTGCTGCTGAAACCCTCATTTATGCCTTTGTTATTTCTAGACTTGACTATTCCAATGCACTCTTGGCTGGTCTCCCAGATTCTACCCTTTGTAAACTTTGAGGTCAACCAAAATTCAGCTGCCTGTGTCTTTACTCACAGCCAGTCCCATTCCCTTATTATCCTTGTGCTCACTGACTTGCACTGGCTCCCAGTCAAGCAACATGTTGACTTTAAAATACTTACCTTTGTTTACAAATCTCTCCATGGCCTTGCTCCTCCCTGCCTCTGTATTGTCTCCAAACCCATAACCCTCCGAGATATTTCCACTCTTCTAATTCTGGCCTTTTGTGCATTCCCAATTATAATTGTTTCCCCCATTGGTGGCCACATCATCGGTCATCTTGGCTCCAAGCTCTAGAATTCTTTCCCTAAACCCTTCTGTCCCTTTACTTCATTTTCCTACTTCAAGGCACTTCTTAAAACCCAAGTTGTTGGTCATCTGACCAAATATTTCCTTTTGTGACTCAGTGTCATACTTTGTTTTATGATGTTCCTGTGAAGCACCTTGTTTCACTATGTTGAAGGCATTTTATAAATATAAATTGTTGCTGTTTGGAGTTGGGAGACAAAGGGAAGGAAGTGTCAGAATGGAGTCTAGAAGGTCAAAGGCTGTGCCTAATTTCAGTGATGGTTCCCTTGATGTGATGCTGGGGGCTATGAGGAGAGGAACTGAAGGGATTTACTGTTCCCGAGGGATGGGAGGAAGAAGCCAGCTGGCACGCCAAGAATATAGGATAGGAGTGTAGTGCCACATTCCTGATACCATGCAGGAAATGGTTCAATGACCTAATCAGGGCAGGAAAGATACAAACACTAATAACCTGGTGTGTGTATCACCCCAACACCCTAACTCTCAAGCCTATTGCAACACATCACTCCTCACACCAGCTTATCTTGCAGACGCATCAATCGTTCTCTGTTAATTTACTTCCACATCCCCATCTGTCCACTTACCACTGACACTCGCCCTCATCTTTCTGCAATGTCATACTTATCTCTCATAGTCACCCTCAACAAATTCTCTCCATCCATCTGTTCAACACACACCATTTTTCTCACTCATAGGTCTTTCCTTTCCTTCTTACAGGACACACAGGCTCTCACCAATGGCTTGCACACTATGGGCAGAATTTTACCAGTTTTGAAATGTTTCTGCCGCCAGGACCAAAAGCGGGTCATGACCCCACTGGTGTCAGCTGACCGCATGGCATCGCAATCTTATGGAGGCAGCTAATTAAGAGGCCACTGGGAGGCCACCTCCAAGTACCTGTCGGGTTCCAGCCTGATGTCGGGCAAATCCTAACGCCACAGGAGCTTGCTCCCAGGTGATCCCTTAAGTGGCCTAATTGGCTATTGGCACATTGGCAGGTGACCCTTTGCTGCGTTGATCCTGCCTCCAGCAAGATTACTCAAAGGCAGGAGTGCCCTATGAATGCCATTTTAAATAGGATTATTGATACCCTGATGTCCCATCTCCAATTCCCAGGTATGCCAAGGCACAATTGATTTCCAGAACTTTGTCCTCTACAATGGTTTAGCTGGGAAGCTTGTGAAGGATCATCTCCAGTTCTCTCTCTCTCCCTGGTGTTCTGTGCTGTTTTCTCCTACAACAGGGAAAAAACACACCTATAAATGACTGCATTGGCATGTGTTCACCCAATAAATAGAGTGCATTTGGTGATTATCAAGGAGATGCATTAAATTGCATAAGGATTAAGGAGTGTGACAATTGGTAGATGGTGATGTGAGGTTCAAAGAGAATGATGGTTGGGCTTGCAAGATAAAGGAGTGTGAGGAGTGATGTGATGGTGTAGTCTTGACAAGGCAGTGTGAAGGGGTGAAGGTGATGTGCACAGCAGGAAGTAGATGAACATGCAACTGTACTCCTTTCCTGACCTGTACAGGTCAATAAAGCACTTCATGCACTGAATCCAGCTACACCTTCTTCATTGCAATAGCAGGTGGTTCTGCCCATTGCTTGGGAAGAATATCTCTTTGCAGCACTCCTCCCTCACTTTACTTGCTGCAACTCCCAACTCCTCCAGATTCCATCCTTAGATTGGCATTTTAAATGGTCTGGTTAATATCATGTAATGCTTGTCCCTATCATGTTCACCATCGTGTAGGGCACCAAACCCAGAATTGACATTATAATTAACTGGCCCCATTGAAATTGCACAAACCAACCCATTGAGGCTTCTTCGAAGTTTCTCACCCACTATCCCAACCCCTATGTCGGCCCCCTTCCCCACCCCATTCCAAACATGCTTCTGAATTATCATCGGGCTATTGTTACCAAAGTGCTTTTTTTTATTTTTGATCGTTTTCATTGTAGAGATTAATATTATAGGACTAGAGTTATTCCGAATATTTGAGTGGATCCATTACCATGGTTTGATTTTCACTGATTTCACCGATGCATTGCAAAACAAACAGAACTGGTGACTTCAGAGACAAGAATCCTCTATCCCTGTTAGCAGACAAGTTTTTTGATATCTTACAGAATTTCTATTTCCAAAATATGTGTAGAAACTCTCTATATAGATTATCATACATCATAATATATTACAAATGATATTTTCCAACACAATAGTGGAGTAGAATGTGTGCAGAAAACAGATTTACATTATGAGTGTTATTCTCTGGTTTCATCACCTTTTTAGGCCTGTCTGACTTCAGCACTCAAAAGCCTCCATAAAGCATTAGTGCCTTTGATCTCCCCACCTAGATTCTTCATTTCCACCCACGCTTCCCCCTCAATGCAAAGCATTCTGTGTTAATCTTTTTACATGAGCAGTACTACTTTGTGCAAGTTGAATGGGCAGTTAAAAAAGGTTCTCAATAGAAATTTTCCTGCGGAGAAAGCAAAAGCTCAGAGCAGGGAGGGAGCTGAGGGCAGTGTGAGAGGTGCTGTTTTGAGTTTGGGAAACTTGGAGGAGTGAGTTTACCTCAGGCTCTGCCTAAATTTTACAGCAGGACCTGGTTAATAATTTTGTCTCCCTTTCCCAGCCACAACCAACCAGATTGAGAACAGGTTAGTCGGCGGGTGGGCGAGCCTTTGACACCAGGCCACAGCCAGGAATGATGAAAAGGGAGGGAGGGATCGGAATGGCCTTGAGGGGAGATTGGAATGGCCTCAGGGGTGAGATTGGAAGGGTTTGTGGTGGAGGAGATTGGAGGTCTTAGTGGGGAGATTGAGTGAATGGCGGGGAGATTAGAAGAGTTGGTGGGAGATCAGAGGCCGCCACCCAGGATGGAGTGATTGGAATGATCGGGGGTAGTGGGAGATCATGTTTCAAGGGACATAGTGGTTCAGGGTGGATGGGAGGATGTGCAGAAGCAGGTAAGCTGGATCCAGCATGTAAATAGAAAGATATTTGCCTGCAGAATTCAGCAGCCCTTGCAACCCTCTAGCTGCCAGTATTCCCTGGCTGTTCAGGGATAAACTTAAAATGGAGATTAAATCTGAGGCAAGCAGCCTCAATATAATATGAAAATGAACAATTCACTTCCCGGGTTAAAACTGGAAGTCGACAACTTGAAGCCGGGTTTAGTTTGGGTCTGAGGTTTTAACATTTTTACATCCCACCCTAAGCAATTCCACTTATTTTGGAGGTTTAAATTACCCCAGGTGTACCTGTTCCAACTGGCACAACCCAAGTCACCTGCTAAATGAAAGAAATCAATCAAAACCTTTTTCAGAGGGAGAAACAGCACTAAATACGACAGAACATGCCAGAGAAATTGTAAGTGCTGCAAGAAGGAGAAGGTTCTGGATAGTGATGTATAATTGGAACAGAAAACTAGCTTAGGTGAGAAATAGCAATACTACACAAAGAAATGATAGAAAGGAAACTTTAGTTAAATGATCTTAGAGTTGAGCTGAGAGACTGATTAGGGAGACAGTGGGGACCCATTAGAAATAGACATGTCAAAGCAGGGCCTGAATGAGGAAATTAATGTATGTCACCATAGTCTGAAAGGACCATAGACTGCTCTCTCATCAGAGAGAGATGACTGATGGTGAGTTTAACCTGAGGGTTACTACACCTCAGGCAAGGGGTGAGGTTGAGAAGGCAGGGTACAGGAATTAAACCCGGGCTGTTGGCATCACCCTGCTTCATGAACCAGCTGTCCAGCCAACTGAGCTAACCAACCCCCCACTCGACAAGGCAGCAGCTTGATTGCAGAGGTAGCAGGCAGGGGAGTCCAAATGGTCAAAGTGTCGAGATGTAAAACAGTGTGGGACTGGAATAGCACCAGAGAGCTGGGGGACACAGTATGGTTGGGTGAAGCAGATTAAGAAGAACAACGATAGTGATGCCTGCAGCAATGGATGCTCCAAAAACTATTGGCAAGGATACAGAGTGTGTGAATGTGAAGTATTCAGGGCAAATATTGTGGGAGAAAAGGTATTTTTCTGGGCCAACTTTAGTGGGATGGAAGAGCCCAGTTAAAGCTGGAGCACTGGGAGGCTTTCATGGGAGGATGAGGTAGCAGAGGAGAGGGAAGCAGAGATGAAGCAGAGTGATCTGGGAGGATGTCAAGTTGACACTAAAGCAGAGTGCAGGAGTAAACAGGAATGTTGAAAGGAGCAGAAGTTGACCAAGGCTGGTTGGGGTGAATGTGATGTTGAAAGGTACGGGAATTATCATGCCGGCAGAAAGCGGGTTGAATTTTGTTCTCTAATGGTCTGATTGGCTCATATGGGTTGACATGGGCCAATATTGGAATGTTAGAAGGCTGCAACAATTCATTCATACAATTTTTAGGGATCAAGGTTTTTAACAATATAAATATATTGTAAAAAAGAAATTCTGTCCGTTTGGAGCACTCCCTTGTAGTTAAGATGAAGGAATATTTTTCCAGCTTTATGGTTCTTTGCCACCTGAAGTACATATCAGAAATTTGTGTGTGTTTTTAATATAAGTTTCCAAAAATTAGAATCATGCATTATCCTACCAATAGAATGAAGTTGGAAAGTCACCTTTTATTAACTGCTTGAGTGAGTTCCTGTCTGTACCACACTCCAACCTAATACTATTTTCTTTTAAAAAGTGTTACCTTCCCATTAAGCAACACAATTAATGTTACAGTTAGGTAAAATTTCATTGACAGTTATACTTTAAACACAGGACCCCTTTAAAGTGCACTTTACATTAACTGACATAAAATGGATATTACCATGGAGTAATACAATGGT